>NC_072396.2:55749696-56052727 GCF_028885625.2 Pongo pygmaeus | reverse complement strand
CAAGCAAATGAAAAACAGAAAAAAATCAAGTGTTGCAATCCTAGTTTCTGACAAAACACAATTTAAACAAACAAAAATTTAAAAAGCCAAAGAAGGGCATTGCATAATGATAAAGGGTTCAATTCAACAAGAAAAACTAAGTATCCTAAATATATATGCACCCAACACAGGAGCACCCAGATTCATAAAACAAGTTGTTGGAGACCTTCAAAGAGACTTATACTTCCACACAATAATAGTGGGAGACTTTAATACCCCACTCACAATACTAGGCAGATCATCAAGACAGGAAATTAACAATGATATCTGGGACCTAAACTCAGCTCTAGATCAAGTGGACCTCATAGATATCGACAGAACTTTCCACCCTAGACAAGAGAATATACATTCTTCTCATTGCCACACAGTAGTTACTCTAGAATCAATCACATAATGGGAAGTAAAGCACTCCCCAGCAAATGCAAAAGAACTGAAATCATAACAAACAGTCTCTTGGACCACAGCACAATCAGATTGGAACTCAAGACTGAGGGATCCACTCAAAACCAAACAATTGTGTGAAAATTGAATAACCTGCTCCTGAATGACTTCTGGGTAAATAATGAACTTAAGGCAGAAATCAAGAAGGCCTTTGAAACTAATGAGAAAAAAAATGCAATGTACCAGAATCTCTGGGACACAGCAAAGGCAGCATTAAGAGGGAAATTCATAGCACTAAATGCTCACATCAAAAAGTTAGAAAGGTCTCAGGTTAACAACATAACATCACAACTAAAATACCTAGAGAACCAAGAACAAAAAGACCCCAAAGCTAGCAGAAGACAAGAAATAACCAAAATCAGAGCTGTACTGAAGAAGATAGAGACATTAAAAAACAAAACAAAACAACACAAAAACATTCAAAAGATCAATGAATCCAGGACCTGGTTTTTTGAAAAAATTAATAAAATAGATAGACCACTAGCTAGACTAATAAAGAAGAGAGAGAAGATTCAAATAAACACAATCAGAATCAGAAATGAAAAAGGGGATATCACCACTGACTGCACAGAATTACTAACACGCATCAGGGAATATTATGAACACCTCTATGCACATAAACTAGAAAATCTAGAAGAAATGGATCAATTTTTGGGATGCATACACCCTTCCAAGACTGAATCAAGAAGAAATTGAATCCCTGAACAAACCAATAATGAGTTCTGAAATTGAGGCAGTAATACGTAGCTTACTAGTCAAAAAAAAAAAAAAAAAAAGCCCAGGACCAGATGGATTCCCAGCTGAATTCTACCAGATGCACAAAGAAGAGGTGGTACCATTGTTACTGGAACTATTCCAAAAAATTGGGGAGGAGGGACTCTTCCCTAATATATTCTATGAGGCCATCATCCAAAACTTGGCAGAGATACAACAAAAAAAGAAAACTTCAGGCCAAAATCCTTGATGAACATCAATGCAAAAATCCTCAACAAAATACTGGCAATCCAAATCCAGCAGCACATCAAAAAGCTTATCCACAAGGATCAAGTAGGCTTCATTTCTGGGATGCAAGGTTGGTTCAACATACGCAAATAAATGTGATTCCTCACATAAACAGAACTAAAGACAAAAACCATATGATCATCTCAATGGAGATAAAAGTCTGAAAGAGCACAGATATGCAATCTAAGGACACACCCCAAGGAACTTGAGAAGCAAGAACAAACCAAACCTAAACACAGCAAAAGAAAAGAAATAACAAATATCAGAGCAGAACTAAATGAAATTGAAACAAGAAAACCCAAGACCAAAGATAAATGAAACACAAAAGCTGGTTCTTTGAAAAGATAAACAAAATTGATAGACCATTAACAAGATTAACCAAGAAAAGAAGGGAGATGATCCAAATAAGCTCAATGAGAAGTAAAACAACCAATATCACAGAAATACAAAAGATCATTAAAGGCTACCATGAATGCCTTTAAGTGCACAAACTAAAAAACCTAGAGGAGATGGATAAATTTCTGGAAATATTCAACCCTCTTAGATTAAACCAGGAAGAAACAGAAACTCTGAACAGGCCAATAACAAGCAGCAAGATTGAAATGGTAATAAAAACAGTGGCAACAAAAGAAAGTCCAGGACCGGGTGAATTCACAGCTGAATTCTATCAGACATTCAAAGAAGAATTGGTACTAATCCTATTGAAACTATTCCAAAAGATAGAGAAAGAGGGAATCCTAGTCAGGCACGGTGGCTCACACCTGTAATCCCAGCACTTCAGGAGGCTGAGGCTGGTGGATCACTTGAGGCCAGGAGTTTGAAACCAGCCTGGCCAACATGGCAAAACTCCATCTCTACTTAAAAAAAATAGAAAAATTAGCCTGGTGTGGTCATGCATGCCTGTAATCCCAGCTACTCGGGAGGCTGAGGCATGGTAATCGCTTGAGCCTGGGAGGCTGAGGCTGGAGTGAGCTGAGATAATACCACTGCACTCCAGCCCAGGTGACAGAGTGAGACCCTGTTTCCAAAAGAAAAAAAAAAAGAGGGAATCCTCCCTAAATCATTCTATGAAGCCAGTATCACCCTAACTGATATCAAAACCAGGAAAAGACATAACAAAAAAAGAAAACTACAGACCAATATCCCTGATGATCATAGATGCAAACATTCTCAACAAAATGCTAGCTAACCAAATCCAATAAATTGAAAAGATAATACATCGAAAAGATAATACATCATGATCAAATGGGTTTCATCCAGAGGTGCAGGGACGGTTTAATACATGCAAGTCAGTAAATGTGATTCACCGCATAAACAGAATTAAAAACAAAAACCACGTGATCATCTCAGCAGATGCAGAAAATGCATTCAGTAAAATTCAGCATCCCTTTATGATAAAGACCCTTAACAAACTAGGCATAAAAGGAACATATCTCAAAATAATAAAAAAGCCATATATGACAAACCCACAGTCAACCTCATAATGAAGGAGGAAAAGTTCAAAGCATTCCCCTAAGAACTGGAAAAAGACAGGGATGCCCGCTTTCACCACTACTATTTGACATAGTACTGGAAGTCCTAGCCAGAGCAATCAGGTAAGAAAAAGAAGAAATAAAGATGATTCCAACTGAAAAGCTGAAGTCAAACTATCTGTACTTGCTAATGATATGATGCCTACAAAACCCTAAAGACTCCTCCAAAAGACTCCCAGATTTGATAAATGAATTCAATTAAGCCTTAGGTTACAAAAACAATGTACACAAATCAGTAGCACTGCTGAAAATCGAATCAATAACTCAATCCCATTAACAATAGCTGCAAAAAAAAACCTAGGAATATACATTATCATTAAGTGAAAGATCTCTACAAGGAGAATTACAAAACACTGATGAAAGAAATCATAGATGACTCTACCGGTGGGATTTGACAGTATGATGTCTCACAGGAAGTACTCTGTTCCAAGACATGGGTCCCTCGACTTCCTGCCTCAGAAGCACAGCAGCAGGCACCACGGGGAGGTGAATTGCTTCCCTAAGGATGACTCTTCCAAGTCGGTCCACCTCACAGCCTTCCTGGGATTCAAGGCTGGCATGATCCACATCATATGGGAAGTCGACAGGCCAGAATCCAAGGTGAACAAGAAGGAGGTGGTAGAGGCTGTGTCCATTGTGGAGACACCGCCCATGGTGGTTGTCGGCAATGTGGGTGACAGGGAAACCCCTTGAGGCCTCCAGAACTTCAAGACCATTTTTGCTGAGCACATTATCAGTGAGTGCAAAAGGCACCTCTATAAGAACTGGCATAATCGCCACACTGACTTCCACAATGGTTGAACTAGTTTACAGTCCCACCAACGGTGTAAAAGTGTTCCTATTTCTCCACATCTTCTCCAGCACCTGTTGTTTCCTGACTTTTTCATGATTGCCATTCTAACTGGTGTGAGATGGTATCTCATTGTGGTTTTGATTTGCATTTCTCTGATGGCCAGTGATGATGAGCATTTTTTCATGTGTTTTTTGGCTGCATAAATGTCTTCTTTTGAGAAGTGTCTGTTCATGTCCTTTGCCCACTTTTTGATGGGGTTGTTTGTCTTTTTCTTGTAAATTTGTTTGCGTTCATTGTAGATTCTGGATATTAGCCCTTTGTCAGATGAGCAGGTTGTGAAAATTTTCTCCCATTCTGTAGGTTGCCTGTTCACTCTGATGGTAGTTTCTTTTGCTGTGCAGAAGCTCTTGAGTTTAATTAGATCCCATTTGTCAATTTTGGTTTTTGTTGCCATTGCTTTTGGTGTTTTAGACATGAAGTCCTTGCCCATGCCTATGTCCTGAATGGTAATGCCTAGGTTTTCTTCTAGGGTTTTTATGGTTTTAGGTCTAACATTTAAGTCTTTAATCCATCTTGAATTAATTTTTGTGTAGAGTGTAAGGAAGGGATCCAGTTTCAGCTTTCTACATATGGCTAGCCAGTTTTCCCAGCACCATTTATTAAACAGGGAATCCTTTCCCCATTGCTTGTTTTTCTCAGGTTTGTCAAAGATCAGATAGTTGTAGATATGCGGCGTTATTTCTGAGGGCTCTGTTCTGTTCCATTGATCTATATCTCTGTTTTGGTACCAGTACCATGCCGTTTTAGTTACTGTAGCCTCGTAGTATAGTTTGAAGTCAGGTAGCGTGATGTCTCCAGCTTTGTGGAAATCAGTGTGGCGATTCCTCAGGGATCTAGAACTAGAAATACCATTTGACCCAGCCATCCCATTACTGGGTATATACCCAAAGGACTATAAATCATGCTGCTATAAAGACACATGCACACGTATGTTTATTGCCGCATTATTCACAATAGCAAAGACTTGGAACCAACCCAAATGTCCAACAATGATAGACCAGATTAAGAAAATGTGGCACATATACACCATGGAATACTATGCAGCCATAAAAAATGATGAGTTCATGTCCTTTGTAGGGACATGGATGAAACTGGAAATCATCATTCTCAGTAAACTATCGCAAGAACAAAAAACCAAACACCGCATATTCTCACTCATAGGTGGGAATTGAACAATGAGGACACATGGACACAGGAAGGGGAACATCACACACTGGGGACTGTTGTGGGGTGGGGGGAGGGGGAAGGCATAGCATTAGGAGATATACCTAACGCTAAATGACGAGTTAATGGGTGCAGCACACCAGCATGGCACATGTATATATATGTAACTAACCTGCACATTGTGCACATGTACCCTAAAACTTAAGGTATAATAATAATAAAATTAAATTAAAAAAACAATACACTAAGTGGTTCGTTTGCAGAGCTCATGAATAGCGAATGGGTACTTGGAGCTAGGAGTATCATATCCAGTGACAGCATCATCCACGATGCAAAACGTCCTGTATCTTAACTGACTTAGATGGAAGTGAAGATGATGCGCTCCGGAAAGCTGTGCTAGATGATTCGAGAAGTGGCTTTTAGTGATGACAAAGATACTAATGTCGAAAATGTACGTGAAGAGTGAATACAATTGGTTCATGAATTAAATGTGAACATGGAAAAAAAGCAATGTTTCTAAACATACTTATAATTAGCCAAAAAAAAAAAAGAACTGGCGTAAATCTAAGAAGAAGGCCTTTCTCAAGTACTGCAAGAAATGGCAGGATGAGGATGGCAAGAAGCACCTGGAGAAGGACTTCAGCAGCATGAAGAAGTACTTCCAAGTCATCCACATCATTGCCAACACCCAGATGCACCCACTTCCTCTGTGCCAGAAGGCCCACCTGATGGAGATCCAGATGAACTGAGGCACCATGGCCAAGAAGCTGGACTGGGCCCAAGAGAGGCTCGAGCAGCAGCCTGTGAACCAAGTGTTTGGACAGGATGAGATAATCGACATCACTGGGGTGACCACAGGCAAAGGCTACAAAGGAGTCACCAGTCATTGGCACAGCAAGAGGCTGCCCCTCAAGACCCACTAAGGCCTGTGCAAGGTGACCTGTATTAGAGCATGGCATCATGCTCATGCAGCCTTCCCTGTGGCATGCACTGGGCAGAAAGGCTACCATCACTGCACTGAGATCAACAAGAAGATCTATAAGATTGGCCAGGGCTACCTTATCAATGATGGCAAACTGATCAAGGACAATGCCTCCACTGACTATGACCTGTCTGACAAGAGCATCAACCCTCTGGGTGGCTTTGTCCACTATGGTGAAGTAACCAATGACTTTTGTCATGCTGAAAGGCTGTTTGGTGGGAACCAAGAAGTGAGTGCTCACCCTCCACAAGTCCTTGCTGGTGCAGACCAAACAGCGGGCCCTGGAGAAGATTGACCTTAAGTTCATTGACACCACATTCAAGTTTGGCCATGAGCACTTCCAGACCAAGGAGGAAAAGAAAGTATTCATGGGACCACTAAAGAAAGACCAAATTGCAAAGGAAGAAGCTTATTTAGTACCAGGAACAGATTTTGCAGCTGGTGGGGTCTCAATAAAAGTTATTCTCCACTGGCAAAAAAAAGAAGAAATCATAGATGACACAAACAAATTGAAAAACATCCTCTGCTCATGTATTGCAAGAATCAATATTGTGAAAATGACCATACTGTGCTAAACAATGTACAAACTCAATGCAATTCTTATCTAAATGCCAACATCATTGTTCAGAAAATTAGAAAAAACAATCCTAAAGTTTGAATGAATCCAAAAAAGAGCCCGAATAGCCAAACTAATTCTAAGCAAAAAGAATAAATCTGGAAGCATCACGTTACCCAATTTCAAATCATACTACAAGGATATAGTAACCAAAACAGCATGGTACTGTGATAAATGTAGACCCATAGACCAACAGAATAGAATAGAGAACCTAGATATAAAGCCAAATACCTACAATCAGCTTGTCCTTGATAAAGTACACAAAAATATACACTGGAGAATGGACACTTGATTCAGTGTCCTTGGGTAGTCATGAGCAGGAGAATAAAACTGGATCCTGACCTCTCAGCACATACAAAAATTAACTCAAAATAGATTAAAGACTTAAATCTAATACTTGAATCCATAAAAATTCCCAAAGAAAACCTAGTAAAATCTCTTCTGGACATTTGCCTAGGCAATGAATTTATGAGTAAGACCCCAAAAGCAAATGCAACAAAACAAAATTAAATAAATGATACCCAATTAAACTGGAAGCTTCTGCACAGCAAAAGAAGTGATCAACAGGGTAAATGGGCAACCTACAGAATGGGAGAAAATATTTGTAAACTGTGCATCTGACCAAGGACTAATATACAGATATGCAGAATCTTTAAGGAACTCAAACAAATCAGTAAGAAAGAAAACCCCAAATAACCCCATTAAAAAGTGGGCAAACAACATGAACAGAAATTTCTCAAAGAAGATATGCAAATTGCCAACAGATGTATAAAAAAATACTCAACATCACTAATCATCAGAGAAATGCAAATTAAAACTACAATGAGATACCACCTTACCCTTGCAAAAATGACCATTATTAGAAAGTCAAAAAACAACAGATGTTGGCATGGATGTAGTGTAAAGGGGACATATATGCACTGCTAATGGAAATGTAAAGTAGTATTTACAACCTCTGTGGAAAACAGTATGGTGATTTCTCAAAGAACTAAAAAGAGACCTGTCATTCAATCCAGCAATCCCACTACTGGTTATCTACCCAAAGGAAAATAAGTCATTATATAAAAAAGACACCTGCACATGTGTGTTTACTGCAGCACAATTTACAATTGCAAAGGTATAGAATCAACCTAGTTCCCATCAAGAAAATGTTCCACACACACTGCGGAAGACTACTCAGCCATTAAAAGGAAAGAAAGAATCTCTTTTGCAGCAACTTGGATGGAACTGGAGGCCATTATCCTATGTGATGTAACTCAGGAACAGAAAACCAAATATGGCATTTTCTCACTTTTAAGTAGGAGCTAAGTTATGGGTATTCAAAGGCATAGAGAGTGGTAATATGGACTTTGGAGACTGAGAAGTTGGGAGGGTAGAAGGAGGAAAAGGAACAGAAAACTACTTTTACAATGTACACTACTAGGCTGACAGGTGCCCTAAAATCCCAGACTTCATCACTACACAATTCATCCATGTAACTGAAACCAGTTATACCCTGAAAGCTATTGAAATAAAACAATATATGTAAAATAAAATAAATTTAAAACTTCTCTGTGAAAGACACCACCAAGAGGATGAGCAGACACGCCACAGACTATGAGAAAATGTTTGCAAAATACATATCTAATAAAAGACTATTATCTAAAATGTGCAGATAACTCTTATAACTTACAAATAAGAAAGTAAAAAATCTGATTTAAAAATTATCAAATAATTATCCTAATCAAATTGATGCCGGAACAGAAAGCCAAATACCACATGTTCTCACTTATAAGTGGGAGCTAAACATTGGGTACTTATGGACATAAAGGTGTCAACACTGGACTGGACTAGACACTAGACACTGGACTGACTATTGGAGAAGCAAGTAAAGAAGGCAGGGGGCATGAGGACTGAAAAACTAACTCTTGGGTACTATTCTCACTACCTGGGTGACACGATCATTGTATCCCAAACCTCAGCATCATGCAACATACCCATGTAACAAACCTGCACATGAACACCCTGAATTTAAAATAAAAGCTGAAATTATTTTACAAACTTTAAATCCTGTGTTTTAATGGAAATTAAATTAATATAATTCAGGAATAAAATTAAATTACTATAATACGAAAATATTTTAAAATGGGCAAAATACAAGAACATATACTTCACCAAAGAAGATATACAGATGGCAAATAAGCATGTAAAAAAATGCTCAACATCATGTGTCATTAGGAAAATTCAAATTAAAACAACAATGGGATACCACTACACATCCCTTGGAATGACCAAAATCCAGAACAGTGACAGCACCAAATGCTGACAGGTATGTGGAGCAGTGGAAACTCTCAATCATTGCTGGTAGTAATGTGAAGTAGTATAGCTACCTTAGAAGACAGTTTGGCAGTTCTTCAAACACTAAACATACTCTTACCATATGATTTGGCAATTGCTGTCCTTGGTATTTACCTAGATGAGTTTAAAACTCATGTCCACAAAAAACCCTGCACACAGATGTTTATAACAGCTTTATTCATAATTGACAAAACTTGGAAAAATCCAAGATGTCCTTCAGCAAAACTGTGATATATCCAGACAATGGAATATACTCAACAATAAAAAAATGAGCTATCAAGCTATGAAAAGGCCTGGAGAAATTTCAAATGCATATTTCTAAGTGGAAGAAGCATATATGAAAAGGTTGAATACTGTATGATTCCAACAGATGACGTGCTGGAAAAGGCAAAACTACGGAGACAATAAAAAGATAGTGATTACCAGGTGTCAGGAGTGAGAAACGGATGAATAGTCAAAGCTCAGAGGATTTTTAGGTCAGCGAAATTATTCCGTATACTACAATGGTAGATGCATGTCAGTATATATTTATCCAAACCTAGAGAATGTATAATACCAAGTCTGAACTCTAATGTAAGCCATGACTTTGGGAGATAATGTTGTCAGTGTAGGTTCACCATTTGTAGAAAATGTATCTCTCTGGTATGGGATGTTGACTGTGGAGGAGTCTGTGCATAGAAGGGAACTCTATTAATTTCTGCTCAATTTTGAACCTAAAGTGTCTCTAAAAAGTAAAGTCTGTTTTAAATAATTACTCATTATCATGCAGCTATTTACTGAGTATCTGGTGTAACATGATATCATAAAGCTCTTCAGTAGGATTCTGCTCTATATTCAACTTCAATTATAAGAAAGAATTACCCAACCCATATTCAAAAGATCAGTAACAGCAAATAAGGAAACAAATAACAAAAGGTTTATAAAAGTCCATAAGTATTTGCTGCAAAAAACATAAATCGAAATGGCCAGAGAAATTAGTCGGTTTATTTTTAAAACAAATTTAATTAGAAATGTCTGAAAAACATTTCTGACCACTTCTTCATTTACCCATCATAAGTTAATGCCAAGCTCTTAACCACCTCTATGTTTTTACATGCTCAAAATACATATTTCTTCAAAGCATTTGAATTGAAAAATTGAATATATAGTACACTGCTTAGCTAAAGAAATGTAAGTAAATTTAGAAAGAGTTGTTTTGATCACATTTTAGAGATTTTCTGCAGGAAAAAAGGCAGTTTCTACAAATGTAACACCTTTCAAAATTGAAAGTGCTAGACTCCACCCGGACTCTGCCATGTTGAGTCTTGTGGGTCCTGTGCCTGCTGCCTCGGTCTCTAGGGCCTTGCGGGGACTCAGTCCTTCAGCATCGCTACCCTTAGCTCAGCTCTTACTGTGTGCCATTCTCACAGCAGTTCATCCTGCCAGGGACGATGCAGTACAAACATCTCCTTTGTTGAAGGCAGATGCTCTCACCGGGTGCATCATGGAAGTCATCAATGCAGTGGTGGATGTCCAGTTTGATGGGATATCCTAAATGCCCTGGAAGTGCAAGGCAGGGAGACCAGGATGATTTTGGAGGTGGCCCAGCATTTGGGTGAGAGCACAGTAAGGACCATTGCTGTGGGTGGTACAGAAGGCTTGGTTAGAGGCCAGAAAGTCCTGGATTCTGGTGCACCAATCAAAATTCCTGTTGGTCCTGAGACTTCGGGCAGAATCATGAATGTCATTAAGGAGCCTGATGAAAGAGATCCCATCAAAACCAAACAGTTTGCTCCCATTCATGCTGAGGCTCCTGAGTTCATGGAAATGAGTGTTGAGCAGGAAATTCTGGTGACTGATATCAAGGTCGTGGATCTACTAGCTCCCTATGCCAAGGGTGGCAAAATTTGACTTTTTGTTGGTGCTGTAGTTGGCAAGACTATAGTGATCATGGAATTAGTAGTCAATGTCGCCAAAGCCCATGGTGGTTACTTGGTGTTTGCTGGTGTTGGTGACAGGACCCGTGAGGGCAATGATTTATTCTGTGATCTGATGTTAACAACTTAAAACATGCCACCTCCAAGGTAGTGCTGGTATATCTCAAATGATTGAACCACCTGGTGTTCATGCCCAGGTAGCTCTGACTGGACTGATTGTGGTTGAATACTTCACAGATCAAGAAGGTCAAGATGTACTGCTATTTATTGATAACATCTTTTGCTTCACCCAGGCTGGTGCAGAGGTGTCTGCCTTATCAGGCAGAATCCATTCTGCTGTGGGCTATCAGCCTACCCTGACCACTGACATGAGTACTATGCAGGAAATAATTACCACCACCAAGAAGGGATCTATCACCTCTGTACAGGTTATCTATGTGCCTCCTGATGACCTGACTGACCCTGCCCTTGCTACTACTTTTGCCCTTTTGGATGCTACCACTGTGTTATCCCATGTCATTGCTAAGCGGGGCATCTATCCAACTGTGGATCCTCTAGACTCCACCTCTTGTATCATAGATCCCAACATTGTTGGCGATGAGCATTATGATGTGACCCATGGGGTGCAAAAGATCCCGCAGGACTACAAATCCATCCAAGGCATCATTGCCATCCTGGGTATGGATGAACTTTCTCAGGATGACAAGTTGACCATGTCCTGTGCGCAGAAAATAGTGTTACTTGTCTCAGCTATTCCAGGTCGTTGAAGTCTTTACAAGTCATATGAGGAAGCTGGTACCCCTGAAGGATACCATCAAAGGATTCTAGCAGATTTTGCCAGGTGAATATGACCATCTCACAGAACAGGCCTTCTATATGGTGGGACCCATTGAAGAAGCTGTGGCAAAAGCTAGCTGGAGGCCATTCATTGTGAGGGGTCCTTGTCCTCTGTACTGTCCCTCTCCTTGCCCCTAATCCAAAAAGCTTCAGTTTTCCGTGTAGGCCACACAAGAGATTTGATTGAAGATGTCTTCTGAAAATTATTTAAGGTTTCCAATAAAACATACACCCCTCAAAAAATGAAAATGCTATTAATAACTTTCAATTTCCAAATTAGAACTAATTTTTATTCCATTTGCTTTTTTCCAACTTTCATTTTAGGTTCAGTATGTACATGTGCAGGTTTGTTACATGACTAAATTGCATATTGCTGAGGTTTGGCATACAAAAGATCCTGTCACCCAGGTAGTGAGCATGGTATCTAATAGGTGTTTTTCAAACCTCTTCTCCATCCCATCCTTCCCCCCTAGTAATCCCCAGTGTCTATTGTTCCTATCTTTATGTCCATGTGCCCTCAATGTTTAGCTCCCACTTGTAAGTGAGAACATTCAGTATTCAGCTTTCTCTTTCTGCATTAATTTGCTTAGGGTAATGGCCTGCAGCTGCATCCATGTTGCTGAAAGGACATGATTTGATTATTTCTTAAGACTTTGCAGCAATCCATGGTGTATATATACCACATTTTCTTTATCCAGTTCATTGTTGGTGGGCACCTAGGTTCATTCCATGTCTTTGCTATTGTGAATAATACTGTGATGAACATACAAGTTCATGTGTCTTTTTGGTAGAATGATTTATTTTGGGGGTTATATACCAGTAATGGAACTGCTAGGTTAAATAGTAGTTCTAAGTTTTTTGAGAAATCTCCAAACTGCTTTTCTCAATGGCTGAACTAATTTACATTCCCACAGTGTATAAGCAGTCCTTTTCCTCCACAACCTTGCCAAAATCTGTTGTTTTTGTCTTTTTAATAATAGCCATTCTAACCAATGACTCTCGCCGGTTTTGAGTGTGATTTTGATTTACATTACTCTAATAATTAGTGACGTTGAGCATTTTTTCATATATTTGTTTGCAACATGTATGTCTCCTTTTGAGAAATGTCTGTTCATGACCTTTGCCCATTTTTAATGGGGTTCTTTATTTTTTACTTGTTGAATTCTACATTTATATTCCTTATACATTCTGGATATTAGGCCTTTCTTGGATGCATAGTTTGAAAATACTTTCTCCCATTCTGTAGGTTGTCTGTTTAATCTGTTAATAGTTTCTTTTGCTGTGCAGAAGCTCTTTAGTTTAATTCGGTCCCACTTGTCAATTTTTGTTTTTGTTGCAATTGCTTTTGGGAACTTAGTGAAACTTTTTGCCCAGGCTGATGTCCAGAATGATATTGCCTTGGTTTTCTTCTAGGGTTTCTATAGTTTTAGGTCTTTCATTTCAGTCTTTAATTCATCTTGAGTTAAGTTTTGTATATGGTGCAAGGTAGGGGTCCAGTTTTGATCTTCTGCATATGGCTGGCCAGTTATTCCAGCACCATTTATTGAATAGGTAGTCCTTTCCACATTGCTTATTAGTGTCGAAGATCAGATGATTGTAGGTGTGCAGCTTTATTTCTGGGTTCTATATCCTGTTCCATTGGTCTATATGTCTGTTTTTGTACGTATATCATGCTTTTATGGAAAATGTCATTTATTTCTCACAAGTGCTATGAGGTAGGTACTACAACTATCCCCATTATGTAGATGTGGAAACTGTAGCATGGAAGACATAGAAGAGATTAAATAGCTTGCCCAAATCCATGCAGTTCTTAAATGACTAGAATTCAGAACTGAGGACTGTCTGATTCCAGAGGCTGAGCACGCTATACAACCACAAAAACTATTAAGAATCCACATCTTTTGAGATTAGAGAACAAAGGCTCAAAATCATAACAAACTTATATTGAAGAAACAGCTAGATGAGAAAAAGCCAAAATCAGTGCAGTCTAAATTATATAACGTTGAAAAAATAAATGAGATTGAATTATATACTGCGATGTTATTTACATTATCAACTACCACTAAAAATAAAGGTATTCTTAAAACTGTTTTAGCACACCTCTTGTACTAAATCCCAAGTCTATAAAGTCTTTCTGTCTAAACTGAGCACACCAATAAAGCAGATCATGAGAGCAAGCATCATACATCGCTGGAGAAAACCCAAGCATGAAGATCACAAGAAGAAATGTTGGAATGTATTAGTGATATTTCATTACTGCTCAGACAGCAGTAGAAATATATTAATGTAGGTTCCCATACATTATTTTCTTTAGGAAATATAATAGGAACTATCTCAATGGATTTTTAATGAAAAATTAACTAGCTTTTTTTTTTTTGGAGGCAGCGTCTTGCTCTGTTGCTTAGGCAGGAGTGCAGTGGTGTGTGATCATGGCTCACTGCAGCCCAGATCTCCCAGGCTAAATCAGTCCTTCCATCTCAGCCTCCCAAGTAGGTAGGACTATTGGCGCATGCTACCACACACAGCTAACCAGCTAATTTTATTTTTTGTAGAGACAGGGTCTCACTATGTTGCCCAAGCTGGTCTCAAACTCCTGGGCTCAAGTGATCCACCCACCTCAGCCTCTCAAAGTGCTGGGATTACAGGTGTGAAACACCGTGCCTGGCCTAATAGCTTTTTAAAAGTATATAAGTAATACACATCCTGAGTGAAAGAAAATTTGAAAAATACATAGATGCGCTAAAACATTTTGAAAACTGGAGTTTTGTGTGTTTTTTTTTTGTTTGTTTGTTTTGTTTTGTTTTGTTTTGTTTTTTGGTCTCTGGTCCAATTCCCACTCCAAACATTTCTGTTAATAAAGGTCATCTTTCAAAATTTATTCCTCTTGTGTACTACACACATATATACACCAGGAGAAATGAAAATGCATACATATACTCTCAGATATTTTTCACACAAATGGGAATGTAGTATGTACTCTGTTTTGTACATTGTTTTTTCATCTTATTGAAGTGTTATATAAATGAGCCAAAAATGGCCTATGTGTATTGGTCCCTAGATTGTTTATTTCTTCTCTGCAGGCTGAGACCCATTAGCTTAAGTCTGCTGGTAGTAAAATAAAATTTTTACACGTTCAATTGTTTTAAAAATAGCCCGAATGAGCATATTTTTACCATTTAGAGCCCGCCTGCTATGCACACCTCAAAAAAACCTTACCCCACATCTGCTGGCCATCAGTAAGATAGAGTTCTGTGATTGTAAAACCCCAAGCTGCTACAGCCCATGTTGCATTATATCACTCATATAAAATTAACATGTTTGTTGCAAAATACTTCCCAATTTTGTTTATGAAAATTTTCCATACATAAGTTTCAATATTGTGTGTAATCAAATTTATCAGTCTTTCCCTGTATGAATACTGAGTTACATGTCAATACTACAAAACATTCTGTCATATTTTCATGTACTATTTTGGCATCTTTACTTTCTACTTTTGCATCTTGTGTCCATATAGATTTACTGTAGTCTAATAATCTTAAAAGGGATCCTTTTTTATATATTGCAAAAGACTAGTCAGTGATCCCATATTTCTTAATAAAGAATATCTTTGACTCAAATAATCCCACAGATTTGAAATACCAATTTTATTATAATGTATACAAATTCCCATTTTTAGACATATTTTCAAGATTCCTTCACCCTTTGCATTTATCTGTGTGCATTTCTGAACCAGTATTAAGCTGTGTGAATTAGTGTAGAGACATTATAATATTTAACCTAGAACAATGCCTGGTACATACATAGTCAGCAGCCAAAACATTTTGTCAATGAATAAATAAGCCCTTGTAAGCAAAGTCATTTACTCTTAGAGTAGAATAGAATGGTGAATAACAAAGTTTTCAAACCAGATCTAAATTTTGGTTGCACCAGCTAAGTGATTTTAAGTATGCCACATATTTAAGTTTTCTTATCTGTGAAATGCAGATAAGCTTCACAGCATTCCTTGGATTTAGGAAGGATGAAATACAAGTGAACATAGCACAACAAAAGTGTTATTAATTAATCTCTCCTCAATGGGTACAATATACAGTTAGATAAAAGAAATAAGACCTAGTGTTCGATAGATCAGTAGGTTGAATATAGTTAATAGTAATCTATTGTGTATTTCAAAATAGCTAGAAAAGAATAATTCAAATGTTGCTAGCATAAAGAAAAAATAAATATTTAAGATGATGAATATCCCTAATACTTTTGTTTTTTACATATTATATGAATGTATCAAATTATTGCCTGTATCCCAAAGTATGTACATCTATTATGTTACATATCAATAAAAATAATAACAAAGTGTCATTAATATTTTCTCCATCTTTTGAAATAGTGACTTCAGGGGCAAGAAAATGATATTTTAAGGGCACCAGGTTAATTTAGAGCAGTGGTATGCCAATTGAATGTCTGTATTTGAAATGTAATTACTTTGGTTTGGTTAAGGTACAATCCTATAAAAAGAAGTTCTTTTTTCCCACTAAGCCATAAAAACTAGGCTGGGGAAAATATTGATGAAATGTCTTTCTAATCATAGTAAGGAGGATAATTATCTAAATAGTACAAACTCTTCCTTCATTAGTAAGAGTCTTAATAAGGGGAGAATGGGGACCACATGTTACAGGTGTAACACAATGCACACATGCAAACAAATGCAAATTTACCTTCTAATTCTTTCCTTTTACTGACATATGTGCTTCCTTCTATAGTTTCTTCTTGTCCAAATGGTTCAATCTTTGTTTATGATTTTGGAACAATTTGTCAGGTAGGAGAGCGTGAGGTGGGTGTAGTGTGAAAAATAGAGTATAATTACTCAGAAAGGCAACAGCAGGAATAAATAAAGTGGAGATAAATAAATTTGAATTAATCAAGTGAGATTATTCAACATATTCTACATAAGTCCTCTAAAGTACTCTAACAAGCTTATTTCCATATAAAATTACCCCCATGAAACATCCAAATGCAATAGCCACAAACACAAGTCATTTTTAATTCATTTTTTGTCTCACTGCAAGTTTATTAAAACTGCAAACAATAAATTTAGCATTTACAAGGTTAACGTTATAGCTCCCATGAGAAATCTTGGCTGGAATGCCAGAGGAGAGTAAGAGGCTGCATCAGAAACAGCAGCCAAGTTTAAGAAAAGGCTGAAGTGTTCCCTTTATATCCCCTCTGGTTTATCCAAAGCTTTGCTCTAGCCAAGGGATCTGATTTATTTTTTCCCTTCCACTTAAAAAAGAGCAACATCAACTTTTAACATTTTTGGCCTACTTAAATTTCACCTTTAGAGATGTTTGTGACCTTTCTCCTTCTGCCTGGAGAAGAGAAAACAAAAACAAAGACAGAGGCATTATCCAGCTATGCTTTTTCCCCTCACTTTATCCAGCATGGCCAATAGCAGCCAAGAGATCCAGTGAGTGAACTCTACTGGAGTTTGATGCATTATGGTTAAATATCTTAGGTGGCTTCACCTCTCATAACAGACAAGCAGCTGACTGGCTACTTCATATGAAGTCATGGGTAACCCTATAGTCACACAGGTATCAGAGATTCATCCTTCTTCAATCATTCATCCTTCCTTTACCCAAACAATGCTCTTGGTATGTTTTAGAGTTTTGGGTTGCACTAAAAACTTTCAGCCCCTGCCACCACTGTGTCAGGAATCTCTGAAGCTACACCCAATTTCAATGATTGCTGATGATTACCAAGGAGGGCTCACAGAATTCACCATATAGTCATACACATATTAATAGCTTATATATATTACAGTAAGAAGATACAAATGAAAATCAGCAAAGTGAAAAGGTAAACAAAGCAAAGTCCAGAGAAAACTAACACAAGCTTCCAAGAGTCCTCTCTCAGTAAAGTCTCCAGAAAACAAAATATGACAGCACATATTCATGGGTTAACAGACTCAATACAGTTAAGATGTCAGTTGTTCCCAAATTGATC
The DNA here is from genome assembly GCF_028885625.2 of Pongo pygmaeus. NCBI lineage: Eukaryota > Metazoa > Chordata > Mammalia > Primates > Hominidae > Pongo > Pongo pygmaeus. The sequence continues at coordinate 56,035,011 of NC_072396.2, read as the reverse complement.
TATAAAGAAGTGAAAACTTATGATTACACAACAACCCATATACAAACGTTTATGACAGCTCTATTTATAACCACAAAGAATGAGAAATAATCCAAATATTGTTGGGTGAATGGATAACCAAGCTGTGGTATACACATACAATGGACTATTACTTAGCAATAAAAAAAATGAAATATGGATATATTAAAAAATTTGGATAGAACTAAATGACATTATGCTAAATGAAGAAGCCGTACTCGAAAGATTACATGCCATTTATATGACATTCCATTTATAGTGATAAAAATCAGATTAGTGGTTACAGGGGCTTAGATGAATAGAGAGGCATGACCATAAAAATAAAGCACATAGGAGGCTTTTGGGAATAATGGAACAGTTCAGTGTTCTGAATGTGGTGGTAAATCAGTACATGCTTACAAATTCATTAAACTGTACACCTCAAAATGTCAATTTTACTGCCTAATTGCTTAAAAAATAAAATTACAAAAAATTATTATTCAGGTAGGTGAGAATCCTTGTTTTCTGTAAAACTGTTTTAATACAAGTGCATATATCCCTAAACGCCAGTTTTGTCTACTTTCATATAGCATGCCCTCTTTTATGTCTGTCTTCTTTCACTTCACATGTCTGCATATGGTTTAATTTTTTCATTATCATTGTTGTATCTGTCACATGATGTGAATATAACATAATTCACTGAAACATTTCTTTAATATATAAATGGACTGTTTCCAGTTTTTTGCTATTACAAATAGTACATTGCTCTATATCCTCCATATTTACATTTATGTACAAGAATGCTTACAACAACTAGTTTAAGATGCATAAAAAGTAAATCAAGCACTATTTAATAGCCAATAGGAGAATGGCTGAATAAACTATGGCTACAATAAATGATGATATATTATCAAAATCATCTCAGAACAGGCAAGCCATTATTTGGATAAATTTCCAAAGTACTAACCTGGTGACCGTTGTGATGATGACATTTGGCTCCAATAACTTCACGTGGGTCACAGTAAGCAATGTGGCAAAGGCAACCACTGGGCTTATCTTGGGGCTCCCTGTGAGCAGAGATGAGGAAGGAGCAGTGACATAGCAGTTGATCACCCCAGAGCACTACAGAAACAACCTCACCTGGTCTCTGGCTTGTGGTTCCGACCATAGCCTCAGAGTGTCCCCCTGCCTGACTGCCCTGAGCACTTCCAGGAAAGCAGCCCCTGGCTGTGCTGAAGTGGCCCCTATCGGCCTTTCCCCACCCACTCTGACCCACTTTTCTTCTTGAGCCAAATCTGCTTTCTTATCACTTCAGCTCCTTTCCATTCAGAAACATCCCCTGCATGCTGGAGATTTAATTATGCTTATTGTGCAGGTGAGGAGACTGAGGCCCAAAGAGGGCAAAAACTGGACCTGCACCTGCACAGCAGGTCAGTGAACAGGTGGTTGGTGTTTCATCCCACAGCTGTACATCCCCTCAAGCCATGTGGAGATTTTCTGCTGCCTCCTCCTCTGAGAGGCCCTCCTGGTCTCTCAGTCTACCCCTCAGGCTCCCAGTCCTGGGGCATCCACTCACTCCAACTTGGGATTCTAGAACCAGCATTCAGACCCTGGTATAGGACTGGGTGGAGGCAAAGCTGGCAGTTGACCAGCATTTGGCTGGAGGTTGGTGGTCTTTTCTTAAGCCCAATGCTCTGTTGGGGTTTTCCCCAGTGTCTTCAGGATCCAGGCCTATGCCCCCAGGACAGGCCAAGTTGTAGCCTGCCCTGCCCTGCCCTGGCACAAATACAAGATGCACTGACCTCCCTGAGAGCCAGTGCATCTTGTAGAAGAAAGCATATAATGCAATCATTAAATCAGAAAAAGAAGACAGAAATGTGTGAGAATTTACCTTTAGCCTTGGAAATGAGCTTCTGGTATAAGGGAAAGGAGTATTGGAAATGAGCTTCTGGTATGAGGGAAAGGAGTATGAAGGAGAAAACGGCCATAAGGAGATGATTCCAAACAGCACTGACTAAAATTGGGGCCCTTTAGGAGGAAGGGGCTAAGCCAGCCTTAGCCTGCCACACCCGTCCACTCACAGAGAGGGTTGATTGGAGGGGCACCCCAGCTTGGGGCTCATGCACCCTGAGGTCTGTGACCTCAACAGGTATGACTGGTTAAGAGTGTGTCTCCAGGGGTGGAGCCAAGAGGGCCGAATAGGAACAGCTCCAGTCTACAGCTCCCAGCGTGAGCAACACACAAGATGAATGATTTCTGCATTTCCAACTGAGGTACTTGGTTCATCTCACTGGGCATTATCAGACACTGGGTGCAGGACAGTGGGTGCAGCACACCGAGTGTGAGCCGAAACAGGGCGAGGCATCACCTCACCAGGGAAGTGCAAGGGGTCAGGGAATTCCCTTTCCTAGCCAAGGAAAGGGGTAACAGACAGCACCTGGAAAATTGGGTCACTCCCACTCTAACACTGCGCTTTTCCAATGGTCTTAGCAAACGGCAAATCAGGAGATTATATCCCGTACCTGGCTTGGAGGGTCCTATGCCCACGGAGCCTCACTCATTGCTAGCACAGCAGTCTGAGATCAATCTGCAAGGTGGCAGCAAGGCTGGGGGAGAGGCGCCCACCATTGCTGAGGATTGAGTAAGTACACAAAGCGGCCGGGAAGCTTGAACTGGGTGGAGCCCACCGCAGCTCAAGGAGGCCTGCCTGCCTCAGTAGACTCCACCTCTTGGGCAGGGCATGGCCAAACAAAAGGCAGCAGAAACCTCTGCAGAATTAAATGTCCCTGTCTGACAGCTTTGAAGAGAGTAGTGGTTCTCCCAGCATGCAGCTGGAGATCTGAGAACAGACAGACTGCCTCCTCAAGTGGGTCCCTGACCCCCAAGTAGCCTAACTGGGAGGCACCCCGCACTTGGGATAGACTGACACCTCACATGGCCGGGTACTCCTCTGAGACAAAACTTCCAGAGGAATGATCAGGCTGCAACGTTGGCTGTTCACCAATATCTGCTGTTCTGCAGCCTCCGCTGCTGATACTCAGGCAAACAGGGTCTGGAGTGGACCTCCAGCAAACTCCAACAGACCTGCAGCTGAGGGTCCTGACTATTAGAAGGAAAACTAACAAAGAGAAAGGACATCCACACCAAAACCCCATCTGTATGTCACCATCATCAAAGACCAAAAGTAGATACAACCACAAAGATGGGGAAAAAACAGAGCAGAAAAACTGGAAACTCTAAAAAGCAGAGCGCCTCTACTCCTCCAAAGGAACGCAGCTCCTCATCAGCAATGGAACTAAGCTGGACGGAGAATGACTTTGACGAGTTGAGAGAAGCAGGCTTCAGATGATCAAACCACTCTGAGCTAAAGGAGGAAGTTCGAACCCATGGCAAAGAAGTTAAAAACCTTGAAAAAAGATTAGACGAATGGCTAACTAGAATAACGAATGCACAGAAGACCTTAAGGGACCTGATGGAGCTGAAAACCACGGCACGAGAGCTACATGATGAATGCACAAGCCTCAGTAGACGATTCGATCAACTGGAAGAAAGGCTATCAGTGATTGAAGATAAAATGAATGAAATGAAGCGAGAAGAGAAGTTTAGAGAAAAAACAAAAAAAAGAAATGAAAAAAGCCTCCAAGAAATATGGGACTATGTGAAAAGACCAAATCTACATCTGGCTGGTGTACCTGAAAGTGGCGGGTAGAATGGAACTAAGTTGGAAAACACTCTGCAGGACATTATCCAGGAGAACTTCCCCAATCTAGCAAAGCAGGCCAACATTCAGATTCAGGAAATACAGAGAACGCCACAAAGATACTCCTCAAGAAGAGCAACTCCAAGACACATAATTGTCAGATTCACCAAGGTTGAAATGAAGGAAAAAATCTTAAGGGCAGCCAGAGAGAAAGGTCGGGTTACCATCAAAGGGAAGCCCATCAGACTAACAGCGGATCTCTCGGCAGAAACCCTACAAGCCAGAAGAGAGTGGGGACCAATATTCAACATTCTTAAAGAAAAGAATTTTCAACCCAGAATTTCATATCCAGCCAAACTAAGCTTCACAAGTGAAGGAGAAATAAAATACTTTACAAACAAACAAATGCTGAGAGATTTTGTCACCACCAGGCCTGCCCTAAAAGAACTCCTGAAGGAAGCACTAAACATGGAAAGGCACAACCAGTACCAGCCACTGCAAAATCATGCCAAATTGTAAAGACCGTGGAGGCTAGGAAGAAACTGCATCAACTAACGAGCAAAATAACCAGCTAACATCATAATGACAGGATCAAATTCATACATAACAATATAAATTTTAATGTAAATGGACTAAATGCTCCAATTAAAAGACACAGACTGGCAAATTGGATAAAGACTCAAGACCCATCAGTGTGCTGTATTCAGGAAACCCATCTCACATGCAGAGACACACATAGGCTCAAAATAAAAGGATGGAGGAAGATCTACCAAGCAAATGGAAAACAAAAAAAGGCAGGGGTTGCAATCCTAGTCTGTGATACAACAGACTTTAAACCAACAAAGATCCAAAGAGACAAAGAAGGCCATTACATAATGGTAAAGGGATCAATTCAACAAGAAGAGCTAACTGTCCTAAATACATATGCACCCAATACAGGAGCACCCAGATTCATAAAGCAAGTCCTGAGTGACCTACAAAGAGACTTAGACTCCCACACAATAATAACGGGACACTTTAACACCCCACTGTCAACATTAGACAGATCAACGAGACAGAAAGTCAACAAGGATATCCAGGAATTGAACTCAGCTCTGCACCAAGCAGACCTAATAGACATCTACAGAACTCTCCACCCCAAATCAACAGAATATACATTTTTTTCAGCACCACACCACACCTATTCCAAAATTGACCACATAGTTGGAAGTAAAGCACTCCTCAGCAATTGTAAAAGAACAGAGATTATAACAAACTGTCTCTCAGACCACAGTGCAATCAAACTAGAACTCAGGATTAAGAAACTCACTCAAAACCACTCAACTACATGGAAACTGAACAAGCTGCTCCTGAATGACTACTGGGTACAAAACAAAATGAAGGCAGAAATAAAGATGTTCTTTGAAACCAATGAGAACAAAGACAAAACATACCAGAATCTCTGGGACACCTTCAAAGCAGTGTGTAGAGGGAAATTTATAGCACTAAATGCCCCCAAGAGAAAGCAGGAAAGATCTAAAATTGACATCCTAACATCACAATTAAAAGAATTAGAGAAGCAAGAGCAAACACATTCAAAAGCTAGCAGAAGGCAAGAAATAACTAAGATCAGAGCAGAACTGAAGGAAATAGAGACACAAAAAACCCTTCAAAAAATCAATGTATCCAGGAGATGTTTTTTTGAAAAGATCAACAAAATTGATAGACCGCTAGCAGGACAAATAAAGAAGAAAAGAGAGAAGAATCAAATAGATGCAATAAAAAATGATAAAGGGGATATCACCACTGATCCCACAGAAATACAAACTACCATCAGATAATACTATAAACACCTCTACGCAAATAAACTAGAAAATCTAGAAGAAATGGATAAATTCCTGGACACACACACCCTCCCAAGACTAAACTAGGAAGAAGTTGAATCTCTGAAGAGACCAATAACAGGCTCTGAAATTGAGGCAATAATTAATAGCTTACCAACCAAAAAAAGTCCAGGACCAGATGGATTCACAGCTGAATTCTACCAGAGGTACAAGGAGGAGCTGGTATCATTCCTTCTGAAACTATTCCAATCAATAGAAAAAGAGGGAATCCTCCCTAACTCATTTTATGAGGCCAGCATCATCCTGATACCAAAACCTGGCAGAGACACAACAAAAAAGAGAATTTTAGACCAATATCCTTGATGAACATCCATGCAAAAATCCTCAATAAAATACTGGCAAACCGAATCCAGCAGCACATCAAAAAGCTTATCCACCATGATCAAGTGGGCTTCATCCCTGGGATGCAAGGCTGGTTCAACATACACAAATCAATAAACATAATCCAGTATATAAACAGAACCAATGACAAAAGCCAGATGATTATCTCAGTAGATGCAGAAAAGGCCTTCCACAAAATTCAACAACGCTTCATGCTAAAAACTCTCAATAAACTAGGTATTGATGGGACGTATCTCAAAATAATAAGAGCTATCTATGACAAACCCACAGCCAATATCATACTGAATGAACAAAAACTGGAAGCATTCCCTTTGAAAACTGGCATAAGACAGGGATGCCCTCTCTCACCACTCCTATTCAACATAGTGTTGGAAGTTCTGGCCAGGGCAATCAGGCGGGAGAAAGAAATAAAGGGTATTCAATTAGGAAAAGAGGAAGTCAAATTGTCCGTTTGCAGACGACATGATTGTATATCTAGAAAACCCTATCGTCTCAGCCCAAAATCTCCTTAAGCTGATAAGCAACTTCAGCAAAGTCTCAGGATACAAAACCAATGTGCAAAAATCACAAGCATTCTTATAAACCAATAACAGACAAACAGAGTGCCAAATAATGAGTGAACTCCTATTCACAATTGCTTCAAAGGGAATAAAATACCTAGGAATCCAACTTACAAGGGATGTGAAGGACCTCTTCAAGGAGAACTACAAACCACTGCTCAATGAAATAAAAGAGGATACAAACAAATGGAAGAACATTCCATGCTCATGGGTAGGAAGAATCAATATCGTGAAAATGGCCATACTGCCCAAGGTAATTTATAGATTCAATGCCATCCCCATCAAGCTACCAATGACTTTCTTCACAGAATTGGAAAAATCTACTTTAAAATTCATATGGAACCAAAAAAGAGCCCACATTGCCAAGTCAATCTTAAGCCAAAAGAACAAAGCTGGAGGCATCACGCTACCTGACTTCAAACTATACTACAAGGCTACAGTAACCAAAACAGCATGGTACTGGTACCAAAACAGAGATATAGACCAACGGAACAGAACACAGCCCTCAGAAATAATGCCACACATCTATAACTATCTGATCTTTGACAAACTTGACAAAAACAAGAAATGGGGAAAGGATTCCCTAAATAAATGGTGCTGGGAAAACTGGCTAGCCATATGTAGAAAGCTGAAACTGGATTCCTTCCTTACACCTTATTCAAAAATTAATTCAAGATGGATTAAAGACTCAAATGTCAGACCTAAAACCGTAAAAACCCTAGAAGTAAACCTAGGCAATACCATTCAGGACATAGGCATGGGCAAGGACTTCATATCTAAAACACCAAAAGCAATGGCAACAAAAGCCAAAATTGACCAATGAGATCTAATTAAACTCAAGAGCTTCTGCACAGCAAAAGAAACTACCATCAGAGTGGACAGGCAACCTACAGAACAGGGAAAAATTTTTGCAATCTACTCATCTGATAAAGGGCTAATATCCAGAATCTACAATGAACTCAAACTAATTTACAAGAAAAAAACTAACAGCCCCATCAAAAAGTGGGCAAAGTATATGAACAGACACTTCTCAAAAGAAGACATTTATGCAGCCAAAAGACACATGAAAAAAATGCTCATCATCACTGGCCATCAGAGAAATGCAAATCAAAACCACAATGATATACCATCTCACACCAGTTAGAATGGCAATCATTAAAAAGTCAGGAAACAACAGGTGCTGGAGAGGATGTGGAGAAATAGGAACACTTTTACACTGTTGGTGGGACTGTAAACTTGTTCAACCATTGTGGAAGTCAGTGTGGCGATTCCTCAGGGATCTAGAACGAGAAATACCATTTGACCCAGCCATCCCATTACTGGGTATATACCCAAGGGATTATAAATCATGCTGCTATAAAGACACATGCACACATATGTTTATTGTGGCACTATTCACAATAGCAAAGACTTGGAACCAACCCAAATGTCCAACAATGATAGACCGGTTTAAGAAAATGTGGCACATAAACACCATGGAATACTATGCAGCCATAAGAAATGATGAGTTCATGTCCTTTGTAGGGACATGGATGAAGCTGGAAACCATCATTCTCAGCAAACTATCACAAGGACAAACAACCAAACACCGCATGTTCTCACTCACAGGTGGGAATTGAACAACGAGAACACATGGACACAGGAAGGGTAACATCACACTCTGCGGCCTGTTGTGGGGTTGGGGGAGGGGGTAGAGATAGCATTTGGAGATATAACTAATGTTAAATGACGAGTTAATGGGTGCAGCATACCAATATGGCACATGTATACATATGTAACAAACCTGCATGTTGTGCACATTTACCCTAAAACTTAAAGTATAATAAAAAAAAGTAGAAAAAATTAAAAAAAAAATAGTGTGTCTCTCCCTTGTCTTCTCTGAGTTACCTCCAGGTCTGGGAGATAAGATGCCCCTTCTGGCAAAAGCAGGTATCACTGTAGTGTGGGCAGTCTGAGCTCTGCCTGGTGACAGCAAGTTACCCAACATGGGGCCACTTTCACAGCTCTTCTTCCGTGACTGACAGGAAAACGTCACTTTGACTTAGCAGGAAGCTCAGGTTTGGACCTGGTCTCACTCTAGACCATAGGCATCCAGAAGAGGAAGTGGAAGTGTGGTAAGATGTGAGTGAGTGACAGCTGGGGTGAGGGCTGAGGACAGAGAGAGAGGGAACACTGTGAGATTAAGATACTAGACCTAGTCACAAGGAGGAGGGAGAGGAAGATCAGGAAGGCCCCTGCAAAGGACTGCTCAGGGCTGAAGAGAACATAGAAGGTCCTCAGTGTCTCAGTTTTCCCAACTGTAACTAATGATAAACATATCGTTTACACTCGGAATTGGTGTGAGAAAACAGGACTCATGTAAACTGATCAGCAAGTAGTGTCTGACACAGAGTCACAGTCAGGTAAATGCTGATAGTATTTTTATTGTTATTGCAACAGAAATCACTCTATGTTAATTTACCGTTGACATTTTGTTCTCCCCAGGGGATGGGAAACTTGCTTTTCCTGAGGCTGCACCCTGTCTGTCCACCTCGAAGGTCCCACTATGGAGACATTACACATATGTTGTGGCAAATTGAGATATCCTACAATAAGTCTCACTTCATATTTGAACCATAGATTTTCAGTGCTTTTATATCAGAAATTTATTTTTAAACCTCTGTAGGAGGAAGAAATAATTGCTTTCCTAAGTAGTGTAGATTCTTAGTAGGGTCTTTTGTTGCAGAACTGTTGTTAAGGCTGTGAGGGTACAAATTGGAGCTCACATATGTGTAACTTGTTGTCCTTGTGTACAATGATAAGAATGTAAGACTGGAATCAGGAAGGGGTGAGATTTGCTGTCAGGCAATAAGGAATTTTAGGAAAACAGAGATTTGTGGCTTCCTTTCCCCCCAAATTGAAGTGGTTACTTTGGATAGGAATCTGGCCACTTCCCTTTTACTAGTTTTGGTTTAAAAAAGACACTTTATTTCTACCAGACCTCGTTCTTGTTAATTGGACTCTGTAAGTGGCAAGCATCTATACCTGCATTTGGATACTTTCTTTCAACATTTGAAAATGTTTTAATAATAAATCCCAGTTATTATACTGTGCACATTTTCTAATCAGGGCAAATATGCTTTTGTTTATTTTATGGCCAAGCAGGCATAGAAATCACTTTAAGGTGAATGGTAAAAAGATAGAGGAGTTTATTGATGAGATTTGGTTTCACAACAGGATTCTCCAAAATGAAGACATTTAGAAAAATACCACTAGAGAACTGAAACTGGAGTGACTACTGCTTTCATAATACTCCAATCTACTAGGCCATTTCCTCCCTAAAATCAAGTTTTGTTAGAACGCACAGCCTTGCCCATTCCTTCCCTGGACATCCATGGCAGAGGTGAAAAATTGCAACAAGGAGCTAAGGGCATGCTCCTCACTTGGCACCTCCATGGGGTGCTCTATAGATCTTGAGTCCGTGGGCACAAGCCCTTAGTATTCCCAGTTTCCAGGTGCCTTTCTTATTGTCCGCCCTACCCCTTCACGGGTCCCCATCAAGGGGTCTGGAATCTGTCCCGGACTCAGATACCTCCAACAGCACCCCCAATACTCGCCCCATCTTCACCTGAGACATGCCTCATTATGCTCTCCTCCCTTTGGAATCCAGGCACAACTGACAAGAATTAACATTAAATCAGAGATATTAAGACTGAAAAAACAAACTCTTTGTAGCAATAAGATATCAAATTCCAACCTGACTGTAGTATAGCATCAAATGGCAGATAGCAGGGCCCTGAAGAAAATGGAAGGTTTTTATTTTGTTTTGTTTTGTTTTGTTTTGTTTGTTTGTTTTATTTATTTATTTATTTATTTATTTATTTATTTTTTGAGAAAGAGTCTCCCTCTGTCACAGAGGCTGGAGTGCAATGGCACGATCTCGGCTCACTGCAACCTCCGCCGCCCAGGTTCAAACGATTCTACCGCCTCAGCCTCCAGAGTAGCTGGGATTACAGGCGCGTGCCACCGCACCCAACTAATTTTGGTATTTTTAGTAGAGACGGGGTTTCACCATGTTGGTCAGGCTAGTCTCGAACTCCTGACCTCATGATCCGCCTGCCTTGGCCTCCCAAAGTGCTGGGATTGCAGGCACGAGCCACCGCACCTGGCCAGAAATTGAAGTATTTTATCCCAAACTATATTTCCTTGACATATCTTGAAATGGCTCTGCAAAATTGTTGTGGAGGAAATTTATATTCTGTAGAGAATCCACGTCCCTTTCCAGGTCTTTTAGTGATCCTGAAGAGGTTAACTGAGAGTCTAGCACCTTTTAAAGGAAACATTTGCCATCTATTGCCTCTAAAGATGGCCATCTATGAGACTTCATCTACCTAATATGAACCTTGGTCTCCACAATCCCTTATCTTAACTCAGACACTCCTTTCTATTGATTACAGGTTTTTAGATAATAACTCTTTCAACCAATTGCCAATCAGAAAATCTTTGAATCCACCTATGACCTGTGAGCACCCCTACTTCAAGTTGTACTGCTTTTAAGGACCAAACCAATGTATACCTCACATGTATTGGTTGATATTTTATGTCTCCCTAAAATTTACAAATACAAACTGCAACCCAGCCACTTTGGGCACATGTTGTCAGGACCTCCTGAGGCTGTGTCATGGGTCATGGCCCTCACATTTCGCTTAGAATAAATTTCTTCAAATATTTTACAGAGTTTGGATTTTTCGTCAACACACTGGATATGTGTTGTCAGTGTAAGGGAAAAACTGATATGCTAATTCATTATTATGCTCTGCATCTAAATCTGAAAAAAAATGACAATCTTTCCTCTTTTTTAACAGCTGGGGAAAAAAATCATGAGTAGAGGGAAGCCCCTGTATATGAGTCATGGTCCTCACATTTGGCTCAGAATAAATCTTCAGATATTTTTTAGCATTTGGCTTTTTTGTCCATGCTTTCATCAATCATTTTCTTCTCTGCTCCTGGTTTTTCTGTCATTTTTACAATGACTTTGTCCACCCTACAGAATAAACACATTCACATCGGTTTTGTTTAATACTATTTGGTTGCATTATTATACAATTAATTCCTTCATCTGACAAAGAGTTTCTGTTTGACCAAACTGTAGTCAGGCTCCTGAAACTTCTCCTAGGCCCATCTGTGTACTTCTGTTGTAAAATCCAGTTTTAACAAAGAACCCTGATAAGTCTATTTAGCAAGAGCACCCTACCCTTGATATCTGATCATCCTTGATATCTGATCCTGTTCCCCATCCTCCACCATTCCCTAGGTGATGTCTGATCACTCTGGCCTGTCTTCAGCAAGAATCCTGTTAGGCAGGTTTAGCCAGAATCCTCCTTAATCCTGATGTTCCCTTTTAGTAATTTTCCATCCACTGACTCCCACCCTGCTCCTTGGCTATAAATTACTATTTCTCATGCTACTTTTGGAGTTGAATCCAATCTCTTTTTCCTGCTGCAAAACCCCAGTGTCATGGTCCTTATGTCCATCACAATGATCCTGAATAAAGTCTGCCTTGCATGCTTTAACAAGTTTCATTGACTAATTTTTTCTTTAGCAAATCTACTTAGGGCAAAGAGTGAAGGATTCACCATTGTTTAATGAATCTCTGTTTCTCTCACTTGTTTAAAATGGCTCATTTTTTATGTCCTACATCCCCATTCATTTTTGTATTTAGTTCTTTCCTTTTAATTTTATTTTCTTTCTTTATTGTATATTCATTTATTCAATATTCATTTTTGTATATTTATTTTTGTACCACTTTAACCTATTTTAATTGCTATAACCTAATTATATTTTAAATTTCAAGTAATGTTTGTTCTTCTCCATTATTTTCTCATTTCCTGGCTCTTCTGGCACTTTGATCTTTCAGAAGAACTTGAAAATCTTTCAGTCAGATGCCAAAAAAAATTCTGTTGAAATGCTAATTGCAGTAGTATTTAGTTTATATATTAAGTTAGGAAAAATCATCATCTTTCTATAACTAGGTCTGTTTATCAAAGAAAGAAGTAATTGCCAAATTTCTCCAGTCTTCTATCATTTTCCTCAGAAGGGTTTTATTATTTTATTATTTTTATTATATTACTTCTTTACATTCATGTTACATTTATAACTAGGCTAGAGGATAGCACAATACACACACACACACACACACACACACGCGCGCGCTTTTTTTCCTCCATCCATATCATTAAGTCAAATAAAAGCAATCTAGTCTTAGATAAGGAAAGACTTTTTCAAAAACACTATTATCATAGGAAGAATGCTCTGACTTCAGAGTCTTTGAGAATCTCAGAATCAGAAAAAGCCTTTCCTTTACAGGAAGAGATAAGCAGGTCTAGCAGGAACATTTGAAGGGAAATTGGGGGAAAAAGTGAGACTGAACAGACAACATGACCAGGTGACCTGACAGAAAATATTTTATGCTGTGGTCAATTGCTTCTCAGGATAAGCTATTAAGGGTAGATTTTGAATTGTAGTGACTGCTCCCTCCAACTAGGGAGCAAGCCAATATTTAGGTGCCTGTAAGGAAGAAAGGAACCTGACTAACGTCAATCCAAGCCAGAGTGTAAGTAATAGCCAATTGTTAACACTTGGTCACCCGTAATGAAACAATATTTAGTCCTCTGTTGATTCGTCTGTACTGGTTCAATAATCGGTAAAGTTGAGTAGCTGTGATAAAGACCATAAGTGGTGCTCTCTCTCCTCACTTGGCACTGTTGCTTGTCACACTATAAATCTCAGAGATGCAGTTACAACTTGACATAATTTTTAATTACTAGGCCATTTATTTACTACCCTACTTCCATCTTTTGTATTCACTGAGGATTCTGAAATCTGTGCACCACCAGCAGTTCCGGCACAGTGTCCTGAGCACAGACACCTTAAACAGTGCCCTCAAGACTCGCCCTATCTTTAACTAAACACCTTCCTTCTGCAGCCTTTCTCTTTTGCCTTAGATCCATCATGAGGAAAAGAGTCATGGCAAAGGCATCACCAGAGAAGAGAAGTAGACTGCCTGCTAAGAAAAAAATATCAACATTCTTTATAGAATGTACACAAGACCAAGAGTCTCATGACCTGATATTCAAAATTCCCAGGATATAATTAAAAATTCCCACAACATGAAGAATTGGGAAAATCTCAATCTACATGGGAAAAGACAATTTACAGATACCAAAGCCAAAAAGGCAGAGATGTTTGGATTATCTGACAGTCTTAAAGCCAAAATTGTCAAAATGCTCCAACATGCGATCATGAACACTTCTGAAAGAAATACAACATCTCAGCATACGCACACACAAGCACAAAAAAGATTTAACGAAGAGCCAAATGAAAATTTTAGGAGTTAAAAAAGTTAATCGTTAATCTGCTTCACTATAGTAACCATTTTACTATTATGAAAGGAAAATAAATCCGGGGACACCAAACTCACTAAGCCAAAGGGAAAAGTCAAGCTGGGACCTGGGTCACACAAGGCTACCTCACTTTTTATTCCTAAATAAGATAGCTACAAACATAAGCAAAATAAAAGCTGCAAACCTCCCTCATAATTTGCCCACAATGGACCCCAAGCTCTTTACCCTAAAATAATTCTGTTAAATTTCACCCTGACAATGTAAATTAATAACTTACCTTCACAGGTACCAGACAAAGGACAGAACTAAAAAGTCATCCCTCTGCTTACCTGAGAAAAATGCATATCTGACTGTTTCCACTGTTTCCTCTGCCCTATGTTTATTTTATCCTATATAAAAATGAAGGTTCACTGAATGCGGAAGTGGTGATTCCTCTACCCCACCTTCCACATGTAAAATGTGTAGTCAGTGAAGCAGATCAAAGACTAACTTAATGTGTATACATCAGTGTCAGGTGTTCCCAAGACTACCACAAGTTGGATGAGTTCCTAGGAAAACTCACAGGACTCAGCTGATAGTCAAATTCACAGCTCAGATTTACTACAACAAAAGGGGAGCTATTATTGAATGGGTATAGTTTTAGTTTTGCAAGATGAAAATGTTCTGGAGATTAGTTGCACATTAATGAAAATATTCTTAACACTACTGAACTCAGAAATTGTTGAGATGATAAATTTGTTGTATGTGATTTTACCATAATCAAAAGGAAAATATACATTTACTACAGTAAAAGGACATAAAACAAAAATGGCAAAAGGAAAAGATGCCTGGAGTGAAGACTGAAAGATATCTGTACAAGTTTTCAAAAGTCCTCTCCTTGTGGAATCACACATTTTGTTCCTCCAGCAATGATTTGTAACAATTTGTGTGAAATGTTGTCCACCAGGGAAGCTCATTGGAGACTCAGCATGTAAAGTTTTTATTGAGAGCTGGTCACTTAGGCACTCTCTGGCTAGCACATACCAATATTCTAGAATCCCACAAACAAAAGCACTCAGTTTGAAATACTGTCTTCCCTCAGTATCCATGCAACAAAGGAAAGAGGAACGTGTGTGGAAACCAAAACCCACAGATGCTCAAGTCCCTTATGTAAAATGGTGTAGTATTTGCATAGACCTATGTACATCCTGCTGTATACATCTTTCTTATTGTCTGTCATTGTGATTTAGTGGAATTCTGTAGTGGTATCATTTGAGTCCTTTCTCTGAGTCCATTGTGTAATTGCCTTACCAGTGAGTTATACTTTCATGTGATTTCATGATAGCATTAATAAATGTCATCCTTTCACTTCCATGTTTAGGACTCCCTTGAGCATTTCTTGTAGAGCTGTTCTATTGGTAGCACATTTTCCTAAGCATTTGCTTGTCTGGGAAAGACTGTATTCCTATATTTTTGCTGGATATAATATTCTGACTAGCAGTTTTGTCTTTCAGCATTTTGAATATATCATCCCATTCTCTCTCCCTCTCTCTCTCTCTCTCTTTTTTTTTTTTTTTTTTTTTTTTTTTAGTAGAGACGAGGTTTCGCTATGTTGGCCCATCTGGTCTCAAACTCCTGACCTCAAGTGATCTGCCCACCTAGGCCTCACAAAGTACTGGGATTACAGGCATGAGCCACCATACCCAGTCTATCATCCCATTCTCTTTTAGCCTGTAAGGTTTCTGCAGAGAAGTCTGCTGTTATTCTGAAGGGGTTTCCTTTATAGGTGGCTAGTTGCTTTTCTCTTGCTGTTTTTAGGATTTTGCTTTTTTTTCTAACTTTAAATAGTCCAACTACAATGTGTCATGTAAAAGACATTTTTGTATTCTATCTGCTTAGGGATCATAGAGTCTCCTGTATCTGGATGTCTAAATCTTTTGCTAGACTTGGGATGTTTTTATCTATCATTTTGTTAAATAGATTTTCTAATGCTTTTGTTCTCTCTTTGCCCTGGGGGATACCAATTATTCTACTATTCAGTCACTTTATGTTATTTCAATTTTTTTTGTTAACTTGCTTAATTTAATCATTCTATAATATATACATACATCAAAATACCACATTGTACCACACAAATATATATAATTATTTATCAGTTAAAATACATAAAAGAAAAATGATAATACAATTAAAACATAGCAAAATATAGAATTTCAGACAAAACAAGAAGTGACAGACATTGTCAATATTAAATATATTAGAAAAGAAGGAATTTCAATATAGATACCACAGGCTTTACAAAATTCTCTTAGGTATGCTTCCCTAAATAAGAGCTTTATATAACAAAAGAACAATGCACACATACTTTGTATAATCTTCTTTCATTTACTCAACATCATGATTGGAAATTGAACTACATTGCTGCTTGTAGTTTTCATGTATGCATTTTCACTACCTTATAATATTCCACAGCGTGTACATACCACCAAGTTTTCCTCCTTTGGGTAGACGGATTTTTGTATGTTATAAGTTTTAGCTAATAAGGACAACATTCTTATCAATGTTCTTGTGAATATTTTATGGTGCATATGTACACATTTTTCTCTGGGGTATGTACTTAAAAGTCATAGCTGTGTGCCTCTTCCTTTTAGCTAGATAATTCCAGTCTACTCCCATAATTGATTAAAACAACTTGTACTCCTATCAGTAATGTACTGAAATTTTGCATGATCAGTATTTTTGCCAAACATGGGTGTTGCTATTTTTTTTGCATCCATTGTGCTATGATATATTTTTTTAATTTTTATTTCCATAGTTTGTGGGGAACAGGTGGCTTTTGGTTACATGGTGAAGTTCTTTGGTGGTGATTTCTGAGATTTTGGTGCACCCTTCACCAGAGCAGTGTACACTGTGCCCAATGTGTACTCTCTTATCCTTCATCCCCCTCTCACTCTTTCCCTTGATTCCCCAAAGTTCATTATATCATTCTCATGCATTTGCATCCTCATAGTTTAACTCCAACTTATAAATGAGAACATATGATATTTGGTTTTCCATTCCTGAGTTGCTTCACTTAGGATAATGATCTCCAACTCCATCCAAGTTGCTGCAAATGGCATTATTTCATTTCTTTTTAGGGCTGAGTAGTATTCCATGGTGTATATATACCACATTTTTTATACACTCATTGATTAATGGGCATTTAGGTTTGTTCCATATTTTTGCAATTGCAAATTGTGCTGCTATAAACATGCATATGCAAATGGCTTTTTCATATAACGACTTTTCCTTTGGGTAGATACACAGTAGTGGGATTGCTGGATCAAATGGTAGTTCTACTTTTAGTTCTTTAAGGAATCACCACACTGTTTTCTATAGTGGTTGTACTGGTTTATGTTCCCATCAGCAGTGTTAAAGTGGTCCCTTTTCACCACATCCACACCAACACCTATTATTTTTTATTTTTAAATTATGGCCATTTTTGCAGGAGTAGGGTGGTATCTCATTGTGGTTTTAATTTGCATTTCCCTGATAGTCATGTTGAGAATCTTTTCATGTTTGTTGGCCATTTATATATCTTCTTTTGAGAATTGTCTATTCATGTCTTTGGCCTTCTTTTTGATGGATTTATTTGTGGGAGTTTTGCTGATTTGTTGGAGTTCTTTGTAGTTTCTGGATGTTAGTCATTTGTCACATGCGTTGGTTGCAAATATTTTCTCCCACTCTGTGTGTTGTCTACTCTGCTGATTATTTCTTTTGTTGTGTAGAAGGTTTTTAGTTTAATTGGGTCCCATTTTTTTATTTTTGTCTTTGTTGCATTTGCTTTTGGGTGCTTGGTCACGAAATTTTGCCCAAGCCAATATCTAGAAGAGTTTTTCCAATGTTATGTTCTAGAGTTTTTATGATTTCAGGTCTTTGATTTAGGTCTTTGATCCATCCTGAGTTGATTTTTGTATAAGGTGAGAGATGAGGATCCAGTTTCATTCTTCTACATGTGGCTTGCCTGTTATCCCAGCACCATTTGTTGAAGAGGGTGTCCTTTCCCCACTTTATGTTTTTGTATGCTTTGTCAAAGATCAGTTGGCTGTAAGTATTTATGTTATGTTATTTCAAATGTCATGAAGCCTTTGCTATTTTTTTAATTCTTTTTTTTTTAGTTTTTTTCTGACTGGGTTGTTTTTAAATACCTGTCTTCAAGTTCTGAGATTATCTCTTCTGTTTGATCTAACATATTGTTGAAGCTTTCAAATGTTTTGTACTTTCTTCAATAAATTCTTCTGTACCAGGATTTCTATTTTCTTTTTTAAAAAAATAGCTCTCATTTTGGCAAATTTGTCATTCATATCTTGAATTGTTTTTCTGATTCTTTGTATTGTTTTTCAGAATTCTCTTGTATTTCACTGAGCCTCTTTAAAATCAATATTTTGAATTCTTCCTCTGGGATTTTGAGATTTTCTTTTTGATTAAGGTTTATTGCTGGAGAATTATTGTGTTCCTTTGAAAGTAACATATTTCTTTGGCCTTTCATGTTTCTTGTGTCTTTATATTGATATCTGAGCATCTAGTGTAACAGTTGCTTCTTCCTATTTTTGAATTTACTTTTGAAGGGGAGGACGTTTTCCTGACGATGTATTTATGGTGTTGATTGAGTAGGGCATTTTGACTTTGATTCTGGGTGTATGCAGTAGTGTAGTCTCTGTATGATTTCTTTGGCTGTAAACAGCATTAGTAGTATCTATGATTTACTTGGTGCGTTAGGTGTAGTTATTAGTAGAGGCAGGAATGAAGTTGTGCTTGGGACTCGGACACTGGGTGAGCAAGTCCTCAGGCCCCAGTAGTGGCAGCAGTGGGCTGAATGTGCCTATCTTTGTGCCCTAGGGCAGTGTACACTGGCATAAGTGTTGGTGGTTACCAGCAGGCCAATTTTTGGGCGTCCAGGTGGCTTGTTTACATACCAGTAGTAGCAATGGTGAACCAGGTGGTTGGGTGGGTTCTTGAGCCCCTAGGCAACTGGAGTGGCACGGACAATGGTACTAGCAATGGTGGGATGATTTTCTGGGTCCGGAGCAGTATGCATTGATATTGGCAGCAGCTGCAATGGCTTGGATGGGTCAGTCTCCAGGCCTGAAGATGGTGCTTGCAGGCAGAAGCTAACTGTGGTGGCAGTGGCCAGGAGTTTTGCTCAATCTCAGGACCCTGGGAAGAGTGTTCAAGTGTTCGATGTGATGGATTGGGTTGGGCAATCCGCATGACCCCAGGTTATATGCCTGGGGTCTTGGAGGGAGTGTGTAAAGCCGGGCTGAGTGGGCTTGTACTCAGGCCCTCCAATGGTGACAGTAGACACCACCTGTGGTGAGCAGGGACAGTTAATCCTCAGATTCCAGGTGGAATGCTCAGGAGAGAGGTGGTTAGTAGCTGAGCTGAGGCCCTGCCACTGGACAAGGTGGGGCTCACCTCAGTGGCCACGGCCTGGGCTGGCAGGTGGGAAATGCATGTCCCTCTCATGCTCCAGCTCCAGCGAGCCTCACCCCTTGATCCTGGTGGTGGTAGCCCACACCTAAGTCTCACCCTAGCCCTAGCTGCAGCAGTCCCTCACCCAGCTTGAAACTAAGTCCCAATGGCAACTTGCACCCCCTTTCACATCTCAGTCTCAATACCAGTAGTGTTCAGTTCCCAACACTGACAGCTGCAGCCCACGCCTTGCTCACTTCTAAGCCCCAGCCATGGGAGCCTGTTTCCATCTTGCTCCCCAGCTCCAGCAACAACAGCCCAAGCTTCACTAATGCCTCAGTCCTGGCATACTCTGTTAAAGGCTGGGATTTCAAATGGCACTGTGCTAACTAAAGTAGCCATTTCGTTCTCAGAAAGGGTTTGGGACCCAGTGTAGGCTCCCTCCCTGTAGCAGTTTTGTCTCATCATCTCCTGCTAGCTCCTTATGTTAATTTCAGTGCTTGGAGGATCAAGGGGCTCTTCAAGTGATCAGGATTGCAGATTCTATGGCGGGGATGTGGGCCGCTGCATGTCTCTCACTTACCTTTTCCCCATGTAAGGAAGTCACTCCCAGTTCCCAGCCAATCTCAGTCAAGTAGACTGCCTCTCTTCCTTCTCTTTTCTTGCTTTCTGTCACTTTTCTGTTGAATTTCAGTGTTCTCTATTGGATAATGTATTTGAAATGTGATTGTCTATACACTATTTTGGTTCTTCTAAGCAAAGGAGGGAAGTGAGCAAGAAATTCTTCTATTCAGCCATCTTGAAGCCCTTCCTCTCTCATATACTTTAAATCATTTCTAGATTACTTATACTACCCAATACAATGTAAATATTATGTAAACAGTTGTTATACTGTATTGTTTAGGAAATAATGACAAAGAAAAATGTTTGTACATGTTTGATACAGATGCAGCCATCCTTTTTAAAAAAATATTTTCAATCTGCTGTTTGTTGAATCCAAAGGAGGTAGAGCCCATGGATACTGGGGACTGATTATATTGTTTACACAAATAGATGAGGCACAGTAAACCACTTTTATCAATTAAGAAATAATGAAAATACTCTCAAAATCCAAGTTCTTAGATTTCTGGCAAGGGCCAACCTTGCAAACTGGCCTTTTCTAGGATAGCAGAATCAGGCCAACTATAATTAACACTTTTCTATACTACATTCAAACACAGAAATTTAAAATACATGAGCAAAATCAGGCAGAACTGGGAAGACACATGAACAAGTGTACAATTATACTTGGAGATCGAGCAGTGGACTATTATCAGCATTGCAAATGTCCACTGGATTCCTTCCCAATCCGTGTTTTTTTTCCCACTGTCCCCAGCTTCCCCTTTCTGCCTTTCTCCCACATCCCAATGCCTTCTCATTCCTAATGTCCTTCCCTTCACCAAAAGTAGAAATGTTATGATGGTCATGGTTACTCTATTATAACTTTTCATTTATACTGACTGGTTAGCTGACATCCATTGTGCATGGTGTCCACCCTCTAGCTGTAATGTTCAAATCTTCTGTCTCTCATAATGAAGATTTTGTTCCTCCTTTAGGAATTCCAGGTGTGAACAGGAAAAGAGGCTCAGGGAAATTCTCAGAGTCTCAGGTCTTTCATTTATACAATGGAAATAATCCCACCTCTCTCACAAGTTGTGGGAGAAATAGAGTTACTATTTACTAGGTGGCTTTCAATGAACGCTATGTACCAAAACCTGGGATGATGAGGGGTTTACCAGTATTACAGGAGTCAAATTTCAGGAACACGTCAAGTTTTCTTCTCAGGGCGTGTATTAGTCCATTTTTATACTGCTATGAAGAAATACCTGAAACTAGGTAATTTATAAAGAAAAAGAGGTTTAATGAACTCACAATTCCACATGGCTGGGGAGGCCGCACAATCATGGCAGAAGGTGAAGGAGGAACAAAGGCATGTCTTACATGGTGGCCGGCAAGAGAACATGTGCAGGGGAATTGCCTTTTATAAAGCCATCAGATGTCATGAGACTTATTCACTATCATGAGAACAGCATGAGAAAAACCACCCCCATGATTTAATTACCTTCTACCGGGTTCCTCCCATGACACATGGGGATTATGGGAGCTACAATTCAAGATGAGATTTGGGTGGAGACACAGCAAAACCATATAATTTCACCCCTGGCCCCTTCCAGATCTCATGTCCTCACATTACAAAACCAATCATGGCTTCCCAACAGTCCCCGGAAGTCTTAGCTCATTTCAGCATTAGCTCCAAAGTCCACAGTTCAAAGTCTTACCTGAGACCAGGCAAGTCCCTTCCACCTATGAGCCTGTAAAATTAAAAGCAAGTTAGTTACTTTGTAGAAACAATGGGGGTATAGGCATTGTGTAAATACACCCATTTCAAGTGGGAAAAACTGGCCAAAATGAACAGGATACAGGCCCCATGCAAGTCCCAAATCTAGTGGGGCAGTCCAATCTTAAAGCTCCAAAATGATCTCCTTTGACTCCATGTCTCACATCCAGGTCACACTGATGCAAGAAGTGAGTTCCCACAAACTTGGGCAGCTCTGAACCTGTGGCTTTGCAGGGTACAGCCCCCTTTCCAGCTGCTTTCATGGGCTGGCATTGAGTGTCTGCAGCTTTTCCAGGTGCACGGCAAAAGCTGTTGTTGTATCTACCATTCTGGGGTCTGGAGGACAGTGGTCCTCCTCTCACATCTCCACTAGGTAGTGCCCCAGTGGGGACTCGGTGGGGGGTCCCACTCCACATTTCCCTTCCACACTGCCCTAGCAGTTATTCTCCATGAGGGCTCTGCCCCTGCAGCACACCTCTACCTGGATATTCAAGCATTCCCATAAATCCTCTGAAATCTAGGCTGAGGTTCCCAAACCTCAATTCTTGACTTCTGTGCACCTGAAAGCTTAACACCATGTGTAAGCCACCAAGGCTTGGGGCTTGCACCCTCTGAAGCACTATCCTGAGCTGTACTTTGGCTCCTTTTAGCCACAGCTAAGACACAGGGCACCAAGTCCCAAGACTGCAGAAAGCAGCAAGGCCCTGGGCTCAGCCCATGAAACCATTTCTTCCTCCTAAGCTTCCAGGTCTCTGATGGAAGGGGCTGCCATGAAGACCTCTGACATGCCTGGGAGACATTTTCCCCATAGTCTTGACAATTAACATTTGGCTCTTCATTACTTTTCCAAATTTCTGCAGCCCATTTGAATTTCTCTTCATAAAATGGGTTTTTCTTTTCTATTGCATCATCAGGCTGCAAATTTTCTGAACTTTTATGCTCTACTTCCCTTTTAAGCATAAATTTTAACTCCAAACCATACCTTTGTGAATGAATACAATTGAATGGTTTTAAGAGCACCCAAGTCACCTACTGAATGCTTTGCTGCTTAGAAATTTCTTCTGCCAGATACCTTAAATCATTTCTCTCAAGTTCAAAGTTTCACAGGTATCTAGGGCAGGGGCAAAATGCCACCAGTCTCTTTGCTAAAGCATAGCAAGAATCACCTTTGTTCCACTT
This sequence comes from Pongo pygmaeus, assembly GCF_028885625.2. NCBI lineage: Eukaryota > Metazoa > Chordata > Mammalia > Primates > Hominidae > Pongo > Pongo pygmaeus. The sequence continues at coordinate 56,012,161 of NC_072396.2, read as the reverse complement.
CCCAATAAATTCCTCATCTCCATCTGAGGCCACCACAGCCTGGATTTTATTGTCCATATTACTATCAGCATTTTGGTCAAAGCCATTCAACATGTCTCTAGGAAGTTCCAAAGTTTCCCACATCTTCCTGTCTTCTGAGCCCTCCAAGTCTCTAGGAAGCTCCAAACTTTCCCACATTTTCCTATCTTCTTCTGAGCCCTCCAAACTGTTCCAACCCCTGTCTATTACCCATTTCCAAAGTTGCTTCCACATTTTTGGGTATGCTTATTGCAGTACCCTACTCTATCGGTACCAATTTACTGTATTAGCCCCTTTTCATACTGCTATGAAGAAATACCCGAGACTAGGTACTTTATAAAGAAAAAGAGGTTTAATGGACTCACAGTTGCACATGGCTGGGAAGGCCTTACAATCATGGTGGGGAGAAAAAGGAGGAGCAAAGGTACATCTTACATGGTGGCAGGCAAGAGAGTGTGTGCACAGGAATTGCCCTTTAAAAAACCATCAGGTCTCATGAGACTTATTTACTATCACAAGAACAGCATGGGAAAACCTACCTCTATGATTCAATTACCTCACACCAGGTCCCTCCCACAACACGTGGGGATTATGGGAGCTACAATTCAAGATGAGATTTGGGTGGAGACACAGCCAAACCATATCAGGGCACCTACTGTTCCTTCTGCCTGGAATGTTCTTTCTCTAGGTAATTGCATGGCCTGCTTCCTCACTTCCTCCAGGTCTGAACAATAATCATGTTTTCAGGGAGGCCTTCCCTGATATACTTGAATGTTGGGAGCAAGCCCCCCAAAGTCTGGCCATAAACTGGCCCCAAAACTGGCCACAAATAAAATCTCTGCAGCACTGTGATATGTCCATAATGGCCCTAATGCCCAAGCTGGAAGGTTGTGGGTTTACGGGAATGAGGGCAAGGAACACCTGGCCCACCCAGGGCAGAAAACCGCTTAAAGGCATTCTTAAGCCACAAACAAAAGCATGAGCAATCTGTGTCTTAAGGACGTGTTCCTGCTGCAATTAATTCGGCCCATCCCTTCGTTTCCGTTAAGGGATACTTTTAGTTAATTTAATATCTATAGAAACAATGCTAATGGCTGGTTTGCTGTTAATAAATACTTGGGTAAATGTCTGTTTGGGGCTCTCAGCTCTGAAGGCTGTGAGACCCCTGATTTCCCACTTCACACCTGTATATTTCTGTGTGTGTGTCTTTAATTCCTCTAGCGCCACTGGGTTAGGGTCTCCCCAACCGAGCTGGTCTCAGCACTTGAATACAGTAACAATTATTTTCACATATCATTCCTCCTGACCTATCTTTCTATGCAGTACCTACTACCCTCTAGTGGGCTATACATTTCCTGGAAAATTCTATGACGTTAGATATTTGTGAATGTTGTTTGCTATTGTATTCTCAGCACTGAAAATAGTAACAAAGCACACAGCAGTTGCTCAGAGAATTCTTGTTGAAGGACAGCTAGAAACCAGGCCCTGTACACACATAACTAACATGCACAAATACCCTCCAAGATAAGTATCAGCACAATTTTACTTGAATCTGGGGATGGAGTTCAGGGAGTATATAAAATATGGAATTGTTAGAATTTAAATATAAATTTAATTAATTAGTTAATTTATTTATTTACTTATTTTTGAGTCAGAATCTTGCTCTGTCACCATGCTGGAGTGCAGTGGCACAATCTCTGCTCACTGCAATCTCCGTCTCCTGGGTTCAAGCGATCCTCCTGCCTCAGCCTCCTGAGTAGCTGGGACTACAGGCATGTGCCACCACACCCAGATAATTTCTGTGTTTTTAGTAGAGACAGGGTTTCACCATGTTGGCCAGGATGGTCTCAATCTCTTGACCTCGTAATCCGCCTGCCTCAGCCTCCCAAAGTGCTGGGAACACAGGCGTGAGCCACCATACCTGGCCTTTTTTCTCTAATTTTGTGAAAAATGACATGGGTACTTTGATAGGAACAGCAGTGAACCTGTAAATTGCTTTAGCCAGTATGACTATTTTAACAATATTGATTCTTCTTATCCATAAGCACGGAATGTTTTCCATTTGCTTGTCATCTGGGATTTCTTTGAGCAATGTTTTGTAATTCTTCTTGTAGAGATCTTCCACTTCCCTGGTTAGCTGTATTCCTAGGTATTTTATATTTCTGTGGCTTTGTGAATGCTATTGTGTTCTTGATTTGGCCCTAACCTTGGATGTTATTGGTTACTGATTTTTTTGTACATTGATTTTGTATCCTGAAATTTTGCCAAAGTTTATCAAATATATGAGTCTTTAGGTAGAGACTATGAGGTTTCCTGGGTATAGAATCATATGGTCTGCAAAGAGAGATCATTTGACTTCCTATCTTCCTATTTGGATGCCTTGTATTTCTTTCTCTTGCCTGATAGCTCTTGCCAGGACTTCAAATACCATGTTGTATAGGTATAGTCAGAGTGAGCATCCTTGTATTGTTCTGGTCCTCAAGGGAAATGCTTCCAGCTTTTGCCCATTCAGTATGATGTTGGCTGAGGGTTTCCCATAGGTGGCTTAATTATTTTGAAGTATGTTCTTCCAATGCCTAGTTTGTTGAGGGCTTTTAACATGAAGGAATTTTGAATTTTATCAAGTCTTTTCTGCATCTATTGAGATGGTCATGTAGTTTTTGTTTTCTGTTCTGTTTATGTGATGAATCACATTTATTGATTTGTATATGTTGAACCAACTCTGCATCCCAGGAATAATGCCTGCTTGATCATGAGGGATTAGCTTTCCCATGGGCTTCTGGATTTGGTGTGCTAGTATTTTGTTGAGGATTTTTGCATCTATGTTCATCAGAGACATTGGCCTGAAGTTTTCTTTCTTGTGTCCCTGCCAGATTTTGATCTCAGAATGATATTGGCCTCATGGAATGAGTTAAGGAGGATCCACTCTTTCTCAAATTTTGGAAAAATTTCAGTAGAATTGGTACCAACTCTTATTTATATGTCTGGTAAAATTTGGCTATGAATCCATCTGGTTCAGGCCTTCTACTAGTTGGTAGGTTTTTTATTACTGATTCAATTTCAGAACTCATTATTGGTCTGTTTATGGTTTCAATTTCTTCCTGGTTCATTCTTGGAAGGTTATAAGTTTCCAGGAATTTATCCATTTCTTCTAGGTTTTCAAGTTTATGTGTGTAGAGGTATTTGTAAGAGCTTCTGAGAATATTTTTTATTTCTGTGGTATCAGTGGTAATGTCCCCCTTGTCATTCCTGATTGTGTTTATTTGGATTTTCTCTCTTTTTTTCTTCATTAGTCTAACTAGTAGTCTATCTTATCTATTCTTTCAAGGAACCAACATTTGGTTTCACTGATTTTTTGCATCTCAATTTTATTCTGTTGAGCTCTGATTTTGGTTATTTTTTTCCTGCTACTAGCTTTGGTGTTTGTTTTCTCTTATTTTTCTAGTTTCTCTAAGTGTAATATTAGTGTGTTAATTTGAGATTTTTCTAACTTTTTGATGGGGACATTTATCACTATAATTTTCCCTCTTAACACTGCTTTAGCTATGTCCCAGAGATTCTGGTATTTTGTATCTTTGTTTCAAAGAATATATATTGTATATTAGTTTCAAAGAATTTCTTGATTTCTATCCTAATTTCATTGTTTACCCAAAAGTCATTCAGGAACAGGTTGTTTAACCTCCATGTAATTGTATGGGTTTAAGTAATCTCCTTAGTATTGATTTCCATTTTTATAGCACTGTAGTCAAAGAGTGTGGTTGGTATGATTTTGGTTTTTGTGAATTTGCTGAGAATTGTCTTATGGCTAATTGTGTGGTCAATTTTAGAGACTGTGCCATGTACAGATGATAAGAGTGTATAAGCTGTTGTTTTAGGGTGGAGCATACTGTAGATGTCTGTTAGGTCCATTTGGTCAAGTGTTGAGTTCAGGTCCCAAATATCTTTGTTAGTTTTCTGACTTCATGATCTGTCTAATACTGTCAGCAGAGCGTTGATGTCTTCCACTGTTATTGTGTGGTTATCTAAATCTTTTCATAGGTTCCTAATAAATGGTTTTATGAATCTGGGTACTCCTGTGTTGAGTGCCTATATGTTTAGTATAGTTACATCTTCTTGTTGAATTAAACTTTTTACCATTATGTAATGATCTTCTTTATCTTTTTTGATATTTGTTGGTTTAAAGTCTATTTTGTCTGAAATGGGAAGAGCGACTCTTGATCCTTTTTGTTTTTCATTTACTTGATAGATCTTTCTCCATACCTTTACTTTGAACTTATGAATGTCATTGCACTTGAGATAGATTTCTGAAGACAGCATACTGTTGGTTCTTACTTCTTTTTTTTTTTTTTTTTTGATGGAGTCTCACTCTGTCGCCCAGGCTGGAGTGCAGTGGTGCGATCTCGGCTCACTGCAACCTCTGCCTCCCAGGTCCATGCCATTCTCCTGCCTCAGCCTCCAGAGTAGCTGGGACTACAGGACCCTGCCACCACGCCCAGCTAATTTTTGTATTTTTAGTAGAGACAGGGTTTCACCATGTTAACCAGGATGGTCTTGATCTCCTGACCTTGTGATCTGCCCACCTCCGCTTCCCAAAGTGCTGGAATTACAGGCATTAGCCACCACACCTGGCCTTTCTTATTTATCCAACTCACTATTCTGTGCCTTTTAGGTTGAGTGTTTAGCCCACTAATCTTTAGCCCAAGATTAATACTGATATATGCAGATTTGATCCTATCATCATGTCGTTAGCTGGATGTAATGTAGACATGATTGTATAGTTGCTTCATAGTGTCAATGGTCTATGTACTAAAGTGTGTTTCTGCTGTGACCCATAATGGACTTTTGTTTCCATGTTTAGTACCCCTTTGAGGACCTCTTGTTAAACAGGTCTGGTAATGACGAATTCCCTTTGCATTTGCTTTTCTGAAATGCTTTTATTTCTCCTGTGCTTCTGAAGCTTAGTTTTTCTGAATATGAAATTTTTGGTTGGAATTTATTTTCCTTAAGAAGGCTGCATATAGGCCCCCCAATCTCTGCTGGCTTGAAGAGTTTCTGCTGCAAGATCTGCTGTCAGCTAAATGGGGTTTCTTTGTGGTTGACCTGCTCCTTCTCTCTAGCTGCCTTTAATGTTTTATATTTTGCATTGACTTTGGAGAATCTGATGACTATGTGGCTTGGGGATAATTACCTTGTATAGTACCTTGTAGGGGTTCTCTAAATTTCCTGAATTTGAATGTCAATCTTTCTAACAAAGTTGGGACAATTATCAGGAGCAATGTTCTCAAAAATGTTGTTCAAGTTGCTTGCTCTCTCTCCCTCTCTTTCAAGGACACCAATGTGTTTTAGGTTTGGTCTCTACATGATCCCATATTTCTCAAAGGTCTTGTTCATTCTTTTTTATTTCTTTTTCTTTATTTTTTTCTGACTGTGTTGATTTGAAGAACTGATTTTCAAGCTCTAAAATTCTTTTGTCAGTTTGGTCTATTCTTCTGTTAATACTTCTGATTGGTTATGCAATCCTTGCAGTGAGTTTTTTTAGCTCTATCAGATTTGTTTGGTTCTTTCTTAAAAATGGCTATTTCATCTTCCATCTCTTGCATCGTTTTACTGGATTCCTCATATTCCCTTGGATTAAGTTTCAACTTTCTCTTGGATTTTGATAATTTTCATTGCCATCTGAATTCTGAATTCTTTGTCTATCATTTCTGCCATTTCAGTCTGGTTAAGAACCACTGCTGGGGAGCTAGTGCAGTCATTTCTAGATAAGACACTTTGGCTTTTTGAGTTGCCAGAGTTCTTGCGCTGGTTCTTTCTCAGCTTTGCAGGCTGTTGTTCCTTTAATCTTTGAAGTTACTGTCCTTTGGATATGGTTTTATATTCGTACAAATTCTTTATATTTATATTTTTATATTATTTGATGCCCTAGAGGGTATGACTGTGGTATAAGTTGGGTTCAGTTGACTGGTTTCATTTCTGGACCATTTCAGGTGGCCAAGGTTCAGCTCTGCACTCCCGGGATTCATGTTCTAACTTTGGGGGGTTGGGATCAAGCCAGTTGCTTTGTTCTCTGGTCCTTCAAGGTTGGCCACCTGCTGTGCTGGAAAGACCAAGGTGTTCCTCATCTGCTGGCAAAAACATTCCAATGGGGAGTGCTGGCAAAAGTTCTTCATCAGAGTGGTGGCAGCAGGATCCACACTCATGCACGTGCCCCAACAGCAGCAGCATGGTGGTGTATGTGTGTAGAACATGCCAGTGGTGGCAGGGCAGCAGGGTATGCACATGTGGACCAGCCTGAGTAGTGTGGCCTCAGCAAGGTCCACACATGCTGTTGGCAGTGACCAGTGAGGCCCATGTGCCTGCACCAGCAAACCAATGGGGGAAGGCTGCAGGGAAGTGAAGGCTGGCAATGCGGTTGGGGTAGGCAGTGGATGGGCGCATGCCAGCAGGGGCCCATTTGCAGAAGCTCTCTGACAGGCAGGGTCTGCCAGTGAAGGAGCTATGGTAGTAGCCCCTGAGGAGCACCTGGGTTCGGTATCTGAAGCTGCACTGCTAATGAGTGTGGTCCAACAAAGACCCTGACAGGGGGATGTTCAGATTGGATTGGCCCTGTCCCACAGGCAAGATATCCTTGTTCCACTGCAGCCATTCCTACACCAAACCTTCTGGGCTTTGCACAGCCTGGAGTCCTGTCCCTGCCAACTCTCCAAACAGCTCTCCCTGCCAGCTCCAATGTCAATGGGGACCATGGGGTCTCCTGCAGCTACGGTTTCAGAGGTTCATAGTGAGAGTGGGCAGTCACTCAGGGCCAGGATTGAGTCCTAGTGCTCAGCAACCCCATGCAGGCTTCCCAGATTTCACCAATTTTAAACAAAATGAAACATAAAAACATGAAGCAAAACCATCACTTACCCCAGATTTCGTTTGACCTGCTAAACAAGACAAAAGTTAAAAAACAAATGAGTAAGTTATTTCACATTAGAATAAATGCTTTGAAGATAATAATCAATGTGATAAAGTAGAGGCTAACTGTATGAAGCGTATTGTATTATCAGGATAGGTAAAGTTGAGCTGTAATAGGAAACAACTCCCAGATATGAGATCCTGAAAATCTTGAAGATTTATTTACTACTGCTAATATTTATGCATCCCAGGGCAAAAATAGGGCACTGTAGTCAATGTTACGAAAGCTACAATCCCTAAGGGTACCTATCTCATAGCAGAGCAAAAGAGAGATATCTAGAAGGTCTCACATCAGAAATTTGGTGTTCCATGTTGGAAGTGTCATCACTTCACAATTGGTCACGTGGTCCCACCAAACTACAAGGAACAAAGATGTGCAGTAAGGTTGTATGCCTTGACGTGAGAAAAAACATGAGAATATCTTGTCAGGTAATACACAAACCAAAAGTGATTTCAAAAAGAAAGTTCACCTGTGTGGTAGGCTGAATAATGGCCCCTCAAGGTTTCTATGTCCTAACCAGTGAAGCCTGAGTGTTACCTTACAAGCACAAAAGAGATGTTGCAGGTTTGACTAAATTAAGGGTCTTAAAATAAGGAGATTATCCAGGATCACATTAAATTAATAAATTAACTTCAAGAAAAATAAAGTCTGTGATGTTGAGTTGTCTGATGCAAGATCAATTAGTATCATTCCATTTGTTTAAGTTTACTTTTCTTTCACACTTGTTTTTTAATTTTTAATTTAGAAATAATTTTATGAATTTATGGGGTACAATGTGATGTCTTGATATATACTTACAATGTGAAATGATTAAATCTAGCTATTAACAAAGTGTTTTAAAGTTTTATTCACTTGTTATGTTTATTCCTATATATTATTTTGCTGATAAAGATAGGATTTTCTCTACTATCACATCCTCTGACTGGTTATCTTTGGTGTATATGAAAACTATCGAAATTTGCATATTTATTTTATTATCCATTACTTACAGAGTTACTTAATATTTTGAGTACTGTTGACATTTTGGTGCTGTTGACATTTTGAGGTGGATAATTCTTTGTCGTGGGGGGAGGGGCTCTCCCGTGCATGGTTGGATTTTTACTAGCATTCATGGCCTCTATCCACTAGATTCTAGTAACAACATCTCCCCAGTGTGACAAACAAAAATATTTCCAGACATTGCTAAAATGCCCTGGGATGTAAGGCTGAGTCAACATATGCAAATCAATAAATGTAATTCATGACATAAACAGAATCAACGACAAAAACCACATGATTATCTCAATAGATGCCGAAAAGGCTTTTGATAAAATTCAACATCCCTTCACGTTAAAAACTCTCAATAATCTAGGTATTGAAGAAACATACCTCAAAATAATAAGAGCCACATATGACAAACCTAAAGCCAATATCATACTGAAAGGACAAAAGCTGGAAACATTCTCTTTGAAAACCAGCACAAGACAAGGATGCCCTCTATCACCACTCCTATACAATATGGTATTCGAAGTTCTGGCTGGGGAAATCAGGCAAGAGAAGGAAATAAAGGGCATTCAAGTAAGAAGAGAGGAAGTCAAATTATCTTTGTTTGCAGATGACATGATCTAGAGAAGCCCATCGTCTCAGCCCAAAAGCTTCTTTGGCTGATAAGCAACTTCAGCAAAGTCCCCGGATACAAAATCAATATGCAAAAATAGCTAGCATTCCTATACACCAACAATAGACAAGCAGAGAGCCAAATCATGAATGAACTCCCATTCACAATTGCTACAAAAAGAGTAAAATACCTAGGAATACAGCTAACAAGGGAAGTGAAGAACCTCTTCAAGGAGAACTACAAACCACTACTCAAGGAAATCAGAGAGGACACAAACAAATGGACAAACATTCCATGCTCACAGATAGGAAGAATCAATATTGTGAAAATGGCCATACTGCCCAAAGTAATTTATAGATTCAATGCAATTCCCATGAAGCTACCACTGACAGTCTTCACAGAATTAGAAAAAAACACTATTTTAAAATTCATATGGAACCCAAAAATAGCCCAAATAGCCAAGACAAACCTAAGCAAAAAGAACAAAGCTGGAGGCATCACACTACCCAACTTCAAACTATACTACAAGGTGACAGTAACCAAAACAGCATGGTACTGGTGGTACTGGTACAAGAACAGACACATACACCAACGGAACAGAATAGAGAGCTAAGAAATATTTGTCAATTTAAAAAATTAAATTAAATTTTATAAATCTTGAAAGAATGTTAGCAGTTACTATAAAGTATTGATGCTTCAAAGAATAGATTCTTGGTTAGAAACTCCTAGCTGATATCACTTAAGCAGTTTTCAGACTGTACCCTTTGGCCTTGGTATTTTTGCCAGGATCACTTTTTGGCTGGAAGCATATGGCTACATGGAAGGAGACTGTTGAACTGCTTTGTTCTGAAGATTTGTGTCTACCCAAAATTTATATGTTGAAACCTAATCACCAAAGTGAGGGTACTAGGAGGTGGGTCCTTTGGAATGTGATTATGCCATGAGGGTAGAAACCTCATGCATACAATTAGTATCCTTATAAACAGCTCCCCAGAAAGCTGCCTTGCCACTTCCATAATGTGAGGACACAGTGAGAAGAGACTGTCTATGAATCAGGAAGTGAATTCCCATCAGACACTGATTTTGCTGACATATTGATCCTGCACTTCCTAGCCTCCAGAACTGTGATGAATAAGTATTTGTCATTTATAAGCCACCTAGTTTATGACATTTTATTGCAGCAGCCCAAACCGATTGAGTCATGACCTAACATCCACCAGAACACAAATTAAATACATAAATATGTCTTATAGTTTGAATGTGTTCCCTTTAAAATTCAGATGTTGTCAATGTAATAGTATTTAAAGATGGAGCTTTTAAGGGGTGGTTAAGCCATGAGGGCTTCTCCTTTGTGGATGAGATTAAATGCCCTTATCAACAAGTCTCAACAAATTTTAAAAAATGAAATAATATCAAGTATCTTTTCTGACCACAATAGAATAAAACTGGAACTCAAGAACTTCAGAAACTAACTATATAAATACACAAAAATTAAACAACATGCTCCTGAATGACAAATGGGTTGAGGAAAAAATTAAGAAGAAAATTTTTAAAATTCTTCAAACAAATAAAAATGTCATCACAACATGTCAAACGTATGAGATATAGCAAAAGCAGTACTAAGTGGGAAGTTTAAAGCAACAAACACCTACATCAAAAAAAGTGGAAAGACTTCAAATAAACAACCTAATGAAACAATTCAAGCAACTAGACAAGAACAAATTGAACCCAAAATTCATAGAAAAAATAAATAATAAAAAACTGAACAGATATAAATGAAATTGAGACTAAAAAACAAGAAAGATCAATAAGATGAAAAGTTGGTCTTTTGAAGAGGATAAAAAAATTGACAAAACATTAGCTAGTTTAAGAAAGAGAAGACTCAAATAAAGAAAATCAGAGACAAAAACAAAAACATTACAACTGATACCACAGAAACCCAAAAATCATTACAGACTATTATGAACAAACATACACCAACTTATATGGTTTGGCTGTGTCTCCACCCAAATCTCATTTCAAATTGCAGCTCCCATAATCCCCACATGTCACATGAGTGACCCAGTGGGAGGTAACTGAATCATGGGGGAGGGTCTTTGTCATGATGTTCTCGTCATAGTGAATAAGTCTCACAAGATTTGATGATTTTATAAACGGGCATTCCCCTGTACATGCTCTCTTGCCTGCCACCATGTAAGACTTGACTTTGCTCTTCATTCGCCTTCCACCATGATTGTGAGGCCTCCCCAGCCATGTGGAACTGTGAGTCAATTAATCCTCTTTCCTTTATAAATTACCCAGTCTCGGATATGTCCTTATAGCAGCATGAGAAAGGACTAATACACCAACAAATTGGAAAACCAAGAAGAAATGGATAAATTCCTGAACATATACAACCTACTATATTGAAACATGAAGAAACAGAAAACCTTAATCGACCAATAATGAATAACCAGGTAGAAGCAGCAATAAAAAGTCACCCCTGAAGCAATCACTGATGAATTTTACCAAAAATTTAAGAACTAATACCAATCCTGCTCAAAATATTCCAAAACATTGCAGAAAAATATACTTTCAAACTCATTTTACAAGGCCAGCCTTACCCTCATATCAAAACCAGACAGGCACCAAAAAAAGGAAAACTACAGGCCAATATTCCTGATAAACATAGATGCAATAATCCTCAACAAAAACTAGAAAACTGAATTTAACAACAATAAATTTAAAAGACCATTCACCATGATCAAGTTGGATTAATCCCATGAATGTTAGAAGGATTCAACAAACACAAATCAATAAATGTGATACATCACATCAAAAGAATCAAAGCCAAAAACCACATGGTTATTTCAATAGATACTGAAAAAGCATTCAATAAAATTCAAATTCAACATCCCTTCTTGAAGGGATAAAAAGTCTCAACAAGCTGGGTGTAGAAGGAACATACCTCAAAACAATACAGGCCATATATGACAAATCCACAGTTAATATCAAACTGAACTGGGAATAATTGAAAGACTTTCCACTAAAATCTGAAACAAGACAAGGGTTCCCACTTTCATCATTTATTCAACATAGTTCTGGATGTCCTAGCCAGAACAATTAGGCAAAAGAAGGAAATGGCACCCGAGTTGGAAAGAAGGAAGTCAAATTATCCTTATTTGCAGATGACATGATCTTATATTTAGAAAAACCTGAAGACTTCACCAAAAACCTCTTATAACTGACTGATAAATGAATCTAGTAAAGTAGTAGGATACAAAATGAATATGAAACAATCAGTAGCATTCCTGTACTCTAACAGCAGTCGATCTAAAAAAGAAATAATTAAAACAATCCCATTTACAATAGCTAAAAATATTAAAACCCTGGTAATCAATTTAATCAAAGATTGCAAATAGCTAAAGCAATCCTGAGCAAAAAGAACAAAGCTAGAGGTATCACACTACTTGACTTCAAATATACTACAAAGATATAGTAAGCAAATAAGCATGGTACTGGCATAAAAACAGACACATAGACCAATGGAATGAACCCAGAAATAAATCTATGAACTTACAGCCAACCCATTTTCTAAAACAGTTCCAAGAACATATATTGAGGAAAGAATACTCTCTTAAATAAATGGTGCTGGGAAAACTGGATATCCATATGAAGTTGAAACTAGATCCCAATCTTTCACCATATAAAAAATCAACTCAAAATGGATTAAAGACTTAAATGTAAGACCTGAAACTATGGAACTAGTAGAAGAAAATGTTGGGGAATTACTCTAGGACATTGGTCTGGGCAAAGATTTTTTGTGTGGGACCTCAAATACACAGGCAACAAAAGCAAAAATAGACAAATGGGGTTAAATCAAACTAAAAAGTTGGTGCACAGCAAGGAAAACAATCAACAAAGTGAAGAGACAACCTACAGAATGGGAAAAATGATTTGCAAATTATTCATTTGACAAGAGATTAATATGCAGGATGTATAAGGAACTCAAACAACTCAATAGCAAAATACCAAACCAAACAAAAAACCCAAATAATTCAATTTTAAAAGGGCAGAATATCTGAATATACATTTCTCAAAGGAATACATACAAATGTCCAGCAGGTATATGAAAATATGCTTAATATCACTAATCATTGGAGAAACGCAAATCAAAACCACAATGAGCTATCATTTCACTTAAGATGGAATAGTTATTATCAAAAAGACAAAAAATAACAGACGCTGGCAAGGATGTGAAAAAAGGGGAACACTTGTACAGTATTGGTAGGAATGAGAATTAGTAAAACCACTATAGAAAACAGTATGCAGATTCCTCAAAAAATGAAAAATGGATCTACCATATGATCCAGAAATACCACTGCTGGGTATATATCCAAAAGAAAGGAAATCATTATATCAAAGGGATATCTGCACTCTCATGCTTACTGCAGCATTACTCACAATAGCAAAGACACGGAATCAGCCTAAATGTCCATCAATGGATGAATGGATAAAGAAAATATAGTGTATACACACAACAAAATAGTATTCAGCCATAAGAAAAATAAAATCCTGGGTTTTTGCAGCAATATGGATGGAACTTGAGGACATTATGCTAAGTGAAATAAGTCAGGCACAGAAAGGAAATTTTCACATGTTCTCACAAATATGTGAGAGCTAAAAAAGTGGATTTCATTGAGGTAGAGAGTAGAATGGTCATTACCCGAGGCTGAGAAGAGTGGGTGGAGAAGAGAAGTTGGTTAATGGGTACAAATATCTAGTTAGGTAGAGGGAATAAGTTGTAGTTTTGGATAGTACAAAAGGGGGACTAGAGTTCACAGTAATTTCTTGTACGTTTAAAAATAGTCAGAAGAGAAGAGCTGTACTGTTCCCAACACAAAGGAAAGATAAATATTTGAGGTGATAACCCAATTACCCTGATTTATTCCTTACATATTATATGCATGTTTCAAAATATCACATGTACCCCCAAAATATGTACAACTATTATATATCAATAAAAAAGGGCTTGACAGTGGGAGTTTCTTCTCTCTTGCTCTTCCTCCTTCTGCCATATAAGGATGTAGCAAGAAGACCCTCACCAGATGCTAGCACCTTGATTTTGGAGTATCCAGCCTCCAGAACTGTAAGAAATAAATTTATGTTCTTTATAAATTGCCCAGTCTCAGGTATTCTGTTATAGTAACACAAACAGACAAAGATACTATTAATGAAATAATGAGGGAAAGTTAATTGTGGCTATTTATTGGAAATATGTTGATGTTTTAAGAAAATTGTTATTTTCTGATGCATATATGAAGAAGTCCCTTATATTCTTTTCAGTCTATCTCTAACTCACAATTTATTTGACTGTGCTTTTGTAAATTGAAATAAAACGTTTTAAAATGGTATCTGCTTCTCACTGAACTATTAGAATTCAGAAACAATTACTTATAACTGAGTTTTCTTACTATTCATGGCAACATAGCTTTTTATATGGATTAAATACGAATCTGTTCTCCTTTTAACCAGGATATAGTTGGAAAAATCAATTGTGCAACCAGGGCAATGCCTAAAGTGTCACTTAATCATTTATATCAAGTCCACTAAGGAACAGAGATTGACTTTACATGCAAACCAATGACTACAAACCAGTGCCATCCACAGAAGTGGTAAGAAAGGTCACTTCTTGGCGTGCTACAAACCACAGCAAATTTGGTGGACCTTGAGAAAGGAGAAATCCCCTCGAATTTATAGGAGCTTCAGGTGAAATATGGTAAAGCTAATTTCTTGGGTTTGATTTTCTCTCCTTGAGATAGAAGAGTAAATAATAGAAGAAGTTGTAAAGTCCTTTCCAAGATTCAGCTGGACAACTTCCTGGCAGAAATTAATTATTGGGCATTAGGAGTTGCTCAATATTGCTAGCAGCTGAATTTGAAACACAAACACAAAGATTTCTATATTATTAATAAACACTCCTGCTACACTTATGTAATAACTGGGCAAAACATAAGTCATTTTGTGACTCTTTAGAGGTTATTTATAAGCACAAAGCTGAGACTTTAATGAAAAATTATTCAAAATGTGAGTATTCTTATCAGTGTAGTGCTGGGTATACAAAGATTGATTTTTGTTTGGCTACTCTTTTACAGCACTGTACAGGTAGAGGTTAACTTGCAGAAAACTGATAACAATGCAAATGATTCTGGTATGAGAGAAATACAAATGATTCCTATATATTTCAATGCAATGAATTTTATCTGGTATAATTAATTATAATAATTATAGAGGCAATTAACATTATGTAGAAAAGATAATCCTTAATAATACAATTTATTGTTTTTCAAGATATTAACCAGTTCTGCATCTATTAACAAGTTCATTTAAGAATATTTCTGACTGACTACATGAATTCCTGTTCTTCAATTTCTTCTTTGAACCTGTGTCAATATCTCACTGGTATGTCCATTAATTGAATTGAATAAAGTCATTGATATGTTCTGTCTATTAAAAATTACATGTTCCCAGAAAAGGAAATGCTTATACACTGTTAGTGGGAATGTAAATTAGTTCACTTACTGTGGAAAGCAATTTGGAGATTACTCAAAGGACTTAGAGCTTCCATTTGACCCAGCAATCCCATTCTTGGGTACGTATCCAAAAGAAAACAAATCATTTTACCAAAAAGACATGCACTTGCATGATCGTCGCGGCACTATTCACAATAGCAAAGACATGGAATCAACCCAGGTACCCATCAATGGTGGATTGAATTTTTAAAATATGGTACATATTGGGAGACCGAGGTGGGCAGATCACGAGGTCAGGAGATCGAGACCATCCTGGCTAACACGGTGAAACCCCGTCTCTACTCAAAATACAAAAAAAAAAAAAATTAGCCGGGCGTGATGGCAGGCGCCTGTAGTCGTAGCTACTCAGGAGGCTGAGGCAGGAGAATGGTGTGAACCCAGAAGGCAGAGCTTGCAGTGAGCCAAGATCGCACCACTGCACTCCAGCCTGGGCGACAGAGCGAGACTCCGTCTCAAAAAAACGGAAAAAAAAAAAGGTGCATACACACCATGGAATGCTACACAGCCATAAAAAAGAATGAAATTATGTCTTTTACAGAAACATGGGCGCAGCTCGAGGCCATTATACTAAGTGAATTAATCCAGGAACAGAAAACCAAATGCTTCATGTTCTTATTTATAAGTGGGAGCTAAATATTGGGTACTCATGACCGTAAAAATGGCAACAATAGACACTGGGGACTACTAGATGGGGGAGGAAAAGAGGGAGGCAAGGATTGAAAAACTAACTATTGGGTACTATGCTCAGTACCTGGGTACCAGAACATTTGTACACCAGACCTCAGCATCATGCAATATACCCAGGTAACAAAACTGCACATGTACCCCCTGAATCTAAAATAAAAGTTGAAATAAATAAATGTTTAAAAATCACGTTTCCTTCAGTTGTATTTTTTCACTGCACCTTTATTCCATAAACTGAAAAATTATGTTCATATTTATATTTCCTTATTATTCCAATCATAATTGCCATACAGTCTTTTCCTTTTCCAAAACCGTGTGCCAGAAACTGTGCTAAGCACTGAACATTAAGAAGCAGCATGACAGAATGGGTGTTGGAGAAGATAGCAATACAAAAAACAGTGACATCAAACTGAGAAAGTGTTCTTCAAAATAAAGTTTGCCAATGGGTACACATGATCATGAAGATGAAATAATAGACACTGGAGATTCCAAAAGGTGGGAGAGTGGGAGGGGAGTGAGGGTTGAAAAATTACCTATGAGAGACAATGTTCAGTATTTGGGTACTGGGTACACTAGAAGCCCAATCTTCACCAGTGTGCAATATACCCATGTAACAAAAAAGCACATGTACCCTGAGTGTAAAATAATAATAATAAAAGGTTTGCTGTGGCCTCAGTTTAGCACATATCAGGAAAATCTCCCCTGAGGTTCAGTGGCTAGGGTAATTCTCTCAAATAAATATAGTGTTAAAGATTTCTGGCTCGGGTAAAATGAGTAGAGAGCAGCGGCTTTCACCTTGTTAGGCAACACTAAAGGAGTGCACGATTTCAGGGTAGAGGGAAGATGATTTCATTATGGACATGTTGATTGTCAGGTGCCTCTGAGAACCCACAATTGGCCAGGAAGCATGTAGATTAGGAAGCAGGCCTGAGCTAGAAATGTGGATCTGATGTTCATCAATATATGGTTCTCTCACGAATTACTCCTGTGATTTTGGAGATCATATTTTACTTAAACATAATTCAGTTTTTTTCATCTGCAAATGAAAATAATAAAAATTTGGGATAATTATTCACTTCTCCCTTCTTCTTTTGGACTATGAATATATTACTTCTATTTGTAACAACAAAGAGCTGTTCTAGTATCAATTTCCTCCCTACGAGAAGAGAATCTCTGTACACGTTTCCCTGTAGTTAGGCATGGATGTTTCTGGCATTTTTACCATGTACCTGTGTTGCTTATGCAAAAACAGTAAGAATTTAAGCAACTTTACAATAAAAGGTATTTATTCTTATGAATATGCACTATAATAAATATATTATTACTATAATAAAAATAAACTTACCAGTCAGCCCCACAGAGAAGTACATTTCCTTTCCATCCTTCTCCAGTCAGCCCCAGAGAGAAGCCTACTTCATTTCCATCCTTCTAGTCCCAACCCTAGGACTTAGAGCTGGGATATTTAGGGTCCACTTTTTGTAATGAAACCCCTCTCTGTGAAGTCACTCATATTGTCTGAAAACTCTTCTTTCCTCCTCAAGAAGCACTTGTTCCAGCCAATCACATCTATTGTGGATAAGTCACTCCCACGCTGCTTCTACTTTCATGTGCTGGGATGTCCTATATTGCAGTGCTCAACCCCCTTTCTCCTCAGAGTAGAGCTTTATTTTTTGTTACCCAAAAAAGCCTACCTCCCCTTCCACAGCTCCACCCTCTCTTCCTCCAGCTCTGTCTACTTCAGGCCTGAGGGAGGAAACTAGGATTCAGTTTCTCTAAGAAGCTCTTTCCCAGTGGCCTGAAGGCCAGATGGCCTCATGACTCTGTTGTCCTTCTCCTGTCATTTAAGAAAGTCTAGGACTTCCGAAGGAGTACTTTTTTCATAGATGTTAACCTCTTATTCTGGGGCAGTGGTGCTTAATGTAGCAGATGTAGACAGATAATTTGAAGTAGCACTTGGAGTGAGGACAGCATGGGCCTGAGAGACATAGACAGAGAGAAGGAGATTAAAGAATGAGAGAGAGAATATGAGAATAAAAACGCAGGCCAGGGTATGACTTAATGCTTCTAGAATTCCAATATTGGCTGGGTGCAATGGCTCATGCCTGTAATCCCAGCACTTTGTGAGGCCAAGGTGGGCAGATCACTTGAGCCCAGGAGTTTGAGATCAGCCGGGGCAACACAGTGAGACCCTGTCTCCACAAAAAATACAAAAATTAACCTGGCATGGTAGTGCACACCTGTAGTCTTAGCTACTCAGTAGTCTGAGGTGGGAGGATCACCTGAGCCCCGGAGATCGAGGCTGCAGTGAGCCATGATTTCACCACTGCACTCCAGCCTGAGCGACAGAGTGAGACCTTGTCTCAAAAACATAAAAATAAATTTTTAAAATACAGTTCCGTAATTGAACATAGTCTTTCTCTTTTCCTGACCTTAAACTGCATTCAGCAATTGTTAGACTCACACACGTTGCCTCTTCAAGAACAGAATGTTAATTAAAAATTTGTGTATGAAATGTTTCTCTTTTCATGTTAGGAATTTCCCTTATAGGTGGAGAGTAAGATCTTTAAAACTTCTATGGGTAATGTCAAACACAGAGACCTAACTGGGCTAGGAGGATTGCTCCTCCAAAATTATTCAAATAGATAGATAGATAGATAGATAGATAGATAGATAGATAGATAGATAGATATAGATATAGATATAGATAGATATGGCAGGGAGGAGAGGGCATGATGCCTCCCAACTAAGTCCCAACCCCATGGAAAAAAGATAAAGAAACTGAAGTGTTTTCATAGAAACTGATGATTCACTTACTGAGATAATCAGAGAAACTCTGGAATGTGTGCGTGTCAGACCAGTCACCATATAATATATGATTAGCTCCAATTTAAACATGTTCTGGTTTTTTTTTTTTAATCAGTACAGGTTGAGTATCCCTTATCTGAAATGCTTGGGACCAGAAGTGTTGGGATTTGGGATTTTTTGGATTTTGGAATATGTACATTTATTAGGTCGATGCAAAAGTAATGGCAAAAACGGTAATTTTGTTATTTTGTTTTTGCCATCAAAAGTAATGGCAAAAACCACAATTACTTTTGCACTGACCTAATACTTATACTTACTGGTTGAGCAGCCCTAATCCAAAAATCTGAAATCCAAAATGCTCCAATGACCGTTTCCTTTGAGAATCATGTTGGCACTTGAAAAAGTTTCAGATTCCGGAGTGTTTCAGATTTCACATTTTCAAATTAAGTTTGTTCAACTTGTACAAATTTAATTAGTCAATTGTTTCAATATTTTCAGAGAATGAGAGGAATCTTGGTTCAATTTTCTAGAGTGGATCAGATCTATGGAAGGAAAACTACACTGTTATGATGAATTTGGTTGTATGGTTAATAATTTGTATTTCAAGGCAATTTCTCTATGTAAGAATACATCAGGCTAGGCAGAGTGGCTCATGCCTGTAATCCCAGCACTTTGGGAGACCGAGGCAGGAGGTCAGGGGCTTGAGACCACCCTGGGCAACATAGTAAGACCCCATCTCTGAAAAAAAAAACCCGCTTTTTAAATTAGCCAGGCATGGTGGCATGGGTGTGTAGTCTCAGCTACTTCGGAGGCTAAGGTGGGATGATCATATGAGCCTAGGAAGTTAAGCCTGCAGTGACCTGTGTTTACACCACTGCACTCAACTTGGGTGACAGAGTGAGACCCCATCTCAAGAAAAAGAAAAAACCCAACAATAAAAGAATGCCCCAATTGTGAAGTAGAATTTTGTGCTGTTGTTGCAAAAAAATAAAATATTCCTTATTGTATATGGTTAGCTTTGTCCGTTTTCTTTAAGATTATGTAAAATTAGTAGATCCTCTATTCGTAGATGTATTTAAAAGTAGCAGTCTTTTTAATTTACTAGTTGGGTTATTTTTTCCTTTTTTTCTTTTAGTTTTTATTTTTAGTTCTGGGGTACATGTGCAGGATGTGCAGGTTTGTTACATAGGAAAATGTGTGCCATGGTGGTTTGCTGCACACATCAACCCATCACCTAGGCATTAAGCCCAGCATGCATGTTGTTGCAAAATGGCATTGCTTAAACAAACTGGTCAGTGTAACAGCAATAGAGAGAAAAATATCCAAATATGTATATAGAATACTTTAGTCCTCCCCATACATGGTACATGTAAATGTGAAAAATCAACAGGGCTATTTCCCCCAGCATATTAATTCCTAGAGTTTGATAAAAATTTCACAGGTTACCATAATTTTAAAGGTTTTTGGAAGAAGTACAGTTTTCCAGGTCTTATTTGCATATATATTAAGATTTAAGTTGTATTTGAGTTTGGAAGAAAGAGATAGTTCAGTATTCTAAATTACAACCATCTATTTTTCATCAGCCAGGATAAGAGGGCAATATAAATTAAACACAAATGTTCAGTTTTGAGTTATGCCTAGATATATGACAGATAGATTTCCTTTACTAAATAAAAATGATTTTTATGTAATTGACTGACTCTAAAATTCATTTAGCAGACTTAAATAACTTATATGAATTCTGGCTTCTGCATAAGATTGAAAAACTGGAAAGAGCACTACTCCCACACAAACAGAAAGAAAGAGCTAAAAATCATAACTTTTCTTGAACTAATCGGAAAGCTTAGTTTTCAGAGATACTTGCTAGCCTGAAATCTAAGGAAAGAAAAGCACCTGTAAGAATTTTCAAAACAAGAATGATGACTCCCCCACTGCAGGGCAGAGCATGGGAGGACACACTGGATGAGTAGACTTCAGTCAACACTTTTAACAAGCTGATAAGGGCCTAGTGTGGCCTACCATGATGTTATAGAACTCTTGAGAGCCACAGACACAAGGAATATTGTGACCTCTTGCAAGTTCTTCCAAATACACTTTCACTGAATGCTCCTGAGAAAGATGGGGGGAATTTGCAAAATTGCAGAATGATCAGTATCCAAAAAGTACACATCTGTATATCAGATCAGTTGCAATATAAAATTTCAGAAAAATATACGGTTTATAATAGCAAGACATGCAGAACTTTTTTGGATAAAATTATAAAACTTTATTGAGAGAATTTTAAACAGTCAAATTTCCAACATAAGGACAGCATGTCTTCCTTGAAGAACTTTGTCTTCCTTGAAAGCCACAATTGCCTTTCACCTATAAAACAGACATAACAGTTGGGAAAACTACTTAGCAAAATTTTATTTAGATGACAGTAAAAGGTCCAAAGAACACCGCAGTTAAGGTTTTATAGAGTGAACTAAAAACAGAATTCTAAGGGCAACCCTTGGGTTTATATCTAGTTAAAGGTCTATACAGACTCTGAAGGTAGAATTTTAGGCATATTAACAGTATTTTTGTTAAACATACTACCCTTTCTAGTAGAAGGGGATTCAAACTGACTATTCAAGTAAAGAACAGATTAAATCAAAAGAAGTTATTTAAAGGTACTTTTAAGTCAAAAGCAAAAATCTTGTAACTCTTTATAACAACGCAACTAAAGCAAACAAATATCAAAACAAAGAGAAATATTTAAAGCTATCACTGAGATATTTTGTCTGGAAATGATATTCTCAACACAAGATAGCTAAAATGATGTCAGTCTTAGAACTGCTAGGTAAAGTGAATAAAAAGATCATCATTATATTTACTTTATCTTTTTTGTGGAAAAGTACAAAAAGGTACCTTTGGGCTAATTTAGCCGTTGTGTGTTTGTTTTAATTAGAGTAGCCACTTGTCCTCTTTCTCACCCATACTCCTGCGTTAATTATAAATAATGCCTCTTTATACACTTAAAGTTTTTTTCAGTTTGTAAAATAAATTATAGGAGCACACTAGTTTTAAGTCATATAAATTTAGGAAACCAAACAAAGTAAAGAAAAAAATAATACAATTAATTTCTCATGGTCTGGGAGAAAGAGACAGAGAGAGAGATTGGGAAAAGTCAGTATACGTATATACAGATTATTATTGGCTTCTAAAAGATAATTGCTTTGGAGGGATAACTGACAAATTTTAAAAGCTCATCCATATTATTTGTGTTGTTTAGATATCTAGTTACTCTTGCAATATGTTAAAGAATGTATGTTTTCCTAGCATATTTCACTCATATTTTTAAAATATTTAGATTTCAAAAATGTATTAACTTTTAATTATACAACATGTGTTAGCATCTTGTCCATATTCCTTATTGTATATGGTTGGCTTTATCCATTTTCTTTAAGATTATGTAAAATTAGTGGATCCTCTATTCGTAGATATATTTAAAAGTAGCAGGTTTTTTTTCTTTTATTATTATTATACTTTAAGTTTTAGGGTACATGTGCACAATGTGCAGGCTTGTTACATATGTATACATGTGCCATGTTGGTGTGCTGCACCCATTAACTCTGGGGGGAGGGGGGAGGGATAGCATTAGGAGATATACCTAATGCTAAAAGTAGCAGTCTTTTTAATTTACTAGTTGGGTTATTTTTTTCCTTTTTTTCTTTTAGTTTTTATTTTTAGTTCTGGGGTACATGTGCAGGATGTGCAGGTTTGTTACATAGGAAAATGTGTGCCATGGTGGTTTGCTGCACACATCAGCCCATCACCTAGGCATTAAGCCCAGCATGCATTAGCTATTTTTCCTAATGTTCTCCCTTCCCCCAACACCAACCACCAACAGGCCCCAGTGTGTGTTGTTCCCCTCCCTGTGTCCATGTGTTCTCATTGTTCAGCTCTCACTTATAAGTAAGAACATGCGGTGTTTGGTTTTCTGGTCCTGTGTTAGTTTGCTGAGGATAATGGCTTCCAGCTTCAACCATGTCCCTGCAAAGGACATGATCTCGTTCCTTTTTATGACTGCATAGTATTTCATAGTGTATATGTACCACATTTTCTTTATCTAGACTATTGTTCATGGGCATTTGGGTTGATTCCATGTCTTTGCTATTTTGAGTAGTGCTGCAATAAACATATGCATGCATCTATCTTTGTAATAGAATGATTTATGTTTCTTTGGGTATGTACCCAGTAATGGGACTGCTAGGTCAAATGGTATTTCTGGTCCTAGATCTTTGAGGAATTGCCACACCTTCTTCCACAATGGTTGAACTACTTTACACTCCCACCAACAGCGTAAAAGCATTCCTATTTCTCTGCAACCTCACCAGCATCTGTTGTTTTTTCACTTTTAATAATCGCCATTATGACTGGCATAAGATGGTATCTCATTGTGGTTTTGATTCGCATTTCTCTAATGATCAGTGATGTTGAGCTTTTTTCCATATTTCTGTTGGCTGCATGAATGTCTTCTTTTGAAAAGTGTCTGCTCATGTCCTTTGCCCACTTTTCAATGTTTTTTTTTTCTTGTAAATTTGTTCCTTGTAGATTCTGGATATTAGAGCTTTGTCAGATGGCTATATTGCAAAAGTTTTCTCACACTCTATAGGTTGCCTGTTTGCTCTGATGATAGTTTCTTTTGCTGCACAGAAGCTCTTTAGTTTAATTAGGTCCCACTTGAAAATTTTTGCTTTTGTTGCAGTTGGTTTTGGAGATGTTATCACGAAATCTTTGCCCATGCCTATGTCCTGAATGGTACTGCTGAGGTTTTCTTCTAGGGTTTTTACAGTTTTGAATTTTACATTTAAGTCTTTAATCCATCTTGAGTTAATTTTTGCATAAAGTGCGAGGAAGCGGTCCAGGTTCCATTTTCTGCATATGGATAGCCTGTTCTTTCAGGACCACTTATTAACTAGGGAATCCTCTCCCCCATTGCTTGTTTTTGTCAGGTTTGTCAAAGATCAGATGGTTGTAGATGTGCAGTCTTATTTCTGAGTTCTCTATTCTGTTTCATTGGTCTATGTGTCTGTTTTTGTACCAGTACCATGCTGTTTTGGAGATTGTAACCTTACAGTATAGCTTGAAGCCTGGCGGTGTGATGTCTCCAGCTTTGTTTTTTCACTTAGGATTGTCTTAGCTATACAAGCCCTGTTTTGGTTCCATATGAATTTTAAAATAGTTTTTTCTAATTCTGTGAAGATTGTCAATGGTAGTTTAATGGGAATAGTATTAAATCTATAAATTACTTTGGGCAACGTGGTCATTTTCACAATATTGATTCTCCTATCCATGAGCATGGAATATTTTTCCATTTGTTTGTGTCCTCTCTGGTTTCCTTGGGCAGTGGATTGTAGTTCTCCTTGAAGAAGTTCTTCACTTCCCTTGTTAGTTGTATTCCTAGGTATTTTATTCTTTTTGTAGCAATTGTGAATAGGAGTTCATTCATTATTTGGCCCTCTGCTTGTCTTTTTTTGGTGTATCAGAATGTTTGTGACTTCTGCACACTGATTTTGTATCCTGAGACTTTGCTGAAGTTGCTTATCAGCTGAAGAAGCTTTTGGGCTGAGACAATGGAGTTTTCCAGATTGTCTGCAAACAAAGACAATTTTACTCCCTCTCTTTCTATTTGAATACTCTTTATTTTGTTCTCTTGCTTGATTGCCCTGGCCAGAACTTCCAATACTATGCTCTATGCTCTATAAGAGTGGTGAATGTGGGTAAAAATACTACAGAGAATAAAAAAGAAAGTGAAAAAGTAAAAAAAAAAAAGAGTGGTGAGAGAAGGCATCCTTATCTTGTGCTGGTTTTCAAGGGGAATGCTTCCAGCTTTTGCCCATTCAGTATGATATTGGCTGTGGGTTTGTCATAAGTAGCTCTCATTATTTTGAGGTGTGTTCCTTCAATATCTAGTTTGTTGAGAGTTTTTAACATGAAGGGATGTTGAATTTTATCAAACTTTTTTCTGTGTCTATTGAGATAATCCTGTGGGTTTTCTCTTTAGATCAGTTTATGTGATGAATTATGTTTATTAATTTGCATATGTTGAACCAGCCGTGTATACCAGGAATGAAGCCAACTTGATCATGGTGGACAGGCTTTTTTATGTGCTGCTGGATTTGGATTGCCAGTATTTTATTGAAAATTTTTGCATCAACATTCATTAGGGATACTGGCCTAAAGTTTTTCTGTTGTTGTATCTCTGCCAGGTTTTGGTATCAAGATAATGCTGGCTTCATAGAATGAGTTAGGAATGAGTTCCTCCTTTTCAATTGCTTTGAATAGTTTCAGAAGAAAGGGTATCAGCTCCTTTTTGTACTTCGGATAGAATTCAGCTGTAAATCCACCTTGTCCTGGGCTTTTTTATATTTATTTATTTATTTATTTTTGTCTGATAGGCTGTTTATTACTGCCTCAGTTTCAGAACCTGAATTGGTCTATTCAGGGATTCAACTTCTTCCTGGTTTAGTCTTGGAAGGGTGTGTGTGTCAAGGAATTTATCCATTTCTTCTAGATTTTCCAGTTTATGTGCATAGAGGTGTTTACAGTATTCTCTGATGGTTGTATTTCTGTGTTGTCAGTGGTAATATTCCCTTTATTATTTTTTATTGTGTCTGTTTGATTCTTCTCTCTTTTCTTCTTTATTACTCTAGCTAGTGGTCTATTTTATTATTTTTTTTAAAAAAAAAAACAGCTCCTGGATTCATGTATTTTTAAGGGTTTTTCTTGTCTCTATGTCCTTCAGTTTCACTCTAATCTTGGTTATATCTTGTCTTCTGCTACCTGTGGGGTTTGTTTGCTCTTGGTCCTCTTGTTCTTTTAGTTGTGATGCTAGGGTGTCGATTGAGATCTTTCTAGCTTTTTGATGTGCGCATTTAGTGTGATAAATTTCCCTCTTAACAGTGCTTTAGGTACCTCCCAAATATTCTGGTACATTGTCTCTTTGTTCTCATTAGTTTCAAAGAACTTCTTGATTTCTGCCTTAATTTCATTATTTACCCAGGAGTCATTCAGGAGCAGATTGTTGAATTTCCACGTAGTTGTGTAGTTTACAGTGAGTTTCTTAATCTTGGGTTCTAATTTGATTGTGCTGTGGTCTGAGAGACTGTTTGTTGTCATTTCATTTCTTTTGCATTTTCTGAAGAGTGATTTACTTTTAATTATATGATCAATTTTAGAGTAAGTGCCATGTGGCACCAAGGAGAATGTGTATTCTCCTTGTTGTTTTGGGGTGGAGAGTTCTGTAGATATCTATCAGGTCCACTTGATCCAGAGCTTAGTTTGAGTCCTGAATATCTTTGTTAATTTTCTGTAACATTGATCTGTCTAATATTGACAGTGGGGTGTTAAATCTCCCACTATTATTTTGTGGGAGTGTAAGTCTCTTTGTAGGTCTCTAAGAGTTTGTTTTATGAATCTGTGCTCCTATATTGGGTGCATATATATTTAGGACAGTTAGCTCTTCCTGTTGAATTGACCCCTTTACCATTATGTAATGCCCTTGTCATTTTTTATCTTTGTGGGTTTAAAGTCTGTTTTGTCAGAAACTAGAATTGCAACCCTGCTTTTTTCTGTTTTCCATTTGCTTGGTAAATTTTCCTCCATCCTTTTCTTTCGAGTCTATGTGTGGTTTTGCATTTGAGATGGGTCTCTTGAATAGAGCACACCAACGGATCTTGACTTTTTATCCAGCTTGCCACTCTGTGTCTTTTAGTTGGGGCATTTAGTTCATTTACATTTAAGTTTAATATTGTTATGTGTGAATTTGATCCTGACATCATGTTAGTTGGTTATTTTGCAGACTTGTTTATGTATTTGTTTCATAGTGTCACTGGTCTGTGTACTTCAGTGTGTTTTTGTAGTGGCTGGTAATGCTTTTTCCTGTCCATATTTAGTGCTTCCTTCAGGAGCTCTTGCAAGGCAGGCCTGGTGGTGATGAATTCCCTCAGCATTTGCTTGTCTAAACAAGATTGTGTTTCTCCTTCACTTATGAAGCTTAGTTTGGCCAGATATGAAATCCTAGGTTGGAAATTATTTTCTTTATGAATGTCAGGTATTGGCCCCCAATCTCTTCTGGCTTATAGGGTTTCTGCTGAGAGGTCTGCTGTTAGTCTGATGGGCTTCCCTTTATAGATTACCTGGCCCTTCTCTCTGGCTACCTTTAACATTTTTTCCTTCATTTTGATCTTGGAGAATATGACGATTATGTATCTTGGGGTTGATCTTCTCATGGAGTATTTTACTGGGGTTCTCTGGACTTCCCGAATTTGAATGTCTTGCTAGGTTGGGGAAGTTCTCTTGGATGATATCCTGAAGTATGTTTTCCAACTTGGTTCTATTCTCCCCATCTCTTTTAGGTACCCCTAGTTGTAGGTTTGGTCTTTTAACATATTCCCACAGTTCTCAGAGGTTTTGTTCATTCCTTTTCATTCTTTATTCTCTAATCTTGTCTGCCTGCCTTATTTCAGCAAGATAGTCTTCAAGCTCTGATGTCCTTTCTTCTCCTCGGTCTGTTCAGCTATTGATACTTTTGTTTATTTGTGAAGTTCTCACGTTGTGTTTTTCAGCTCCATCAGATTGTTTATGTTCCTCTCTAAACTGGTTATTCTGGTTAACAGCTCCTGTAATGTTTTGTCATGGTTTTTAGCTTCTTTGCAGTGAGTTAGAACATAAACCTTTAGCTCAGTGAAGTTCATTATAATCCATCTTCTGGAGCCTTTTTCTGTCAATTCATCCATCTCAGCCTCAGCCCAGTTCTATGCCCTTGCTAGAGACGCATTGTGATCATTTGGAGGTGAAAAGGCACTCTGGATTTTTTAGTTTTCAACATTTTTGCAATGATTCTTTCTCATCTTCATGGGTTTATCTACCTTTGATCTTTGAGGCTGCTGACTTTTGGGTGGGGTTTTCCTGGGCTGTCTTTCATTGATGTTGTTGTTGCTACTTTGTTTGCTTTTAGCAGTCAGGCCCCTCTTCTGTAGGGCTGCTGTGGTTTGCTTGGGGTGCACTCCAGACCCTATTCACCTGGGCCCCTCCCACTCCTGGAGATATCACCAGTGGAGGCTGCAGACCAGCCAAGATGGCAGCCTGCTCCTTCCTAGGGGAGCTCTGTCTCAGAGGGGCACTTACCTGATGCTGCCTGGAATGCTCCTGTATGAGGTGTCTGAAGACTCCTGTTTGTAGGTCTCAGTCAGGAGGAGCAGGATCAGGGACCCATTTAAGTAAGCAGTCTGTCTGCCCCTTGGTGGGGCACATGTGCTGCACTGGGTGGAATCCCCCTCATCTGGGCTGCCCTGACTTTCCAGAGCCAGCAGGCAGAAAAGACTAAGATTACTGATCCACGATATTGCAGCCACCCCTTCCTCCTAGGGGCTCCTCTCAGGGTTATCAGAGTTCTGTCCATAAACCCCTGGCTGTGGATGCTGAGATTCCCACAGGGAGACCCTGCCCAATGAGGAGGAGTGGATCAGGGTCCTGCTTAAAGAAGTGGTCTGGCCACGAACTGATCCAGCAGCTGTGCTGCACTGTGGGGAACAGCCCTGGGTCCAGATCACACATCTCAGTGGCATGGGCAGCAGGGGAAAGTGGCCTACTGGAGCTGCAGTGATTGTGTTGCCGCTCCCCACCCTTTCCCCAGAAATTG
Organism: Pongo pygmaeus; assembly: GCF_028885625.2. NCBI lineage: Eukaryota > Metazoa > Chordata > Mammalia > Primates > Hominidae > Pongo > Pongo pygmaeus. The sequence continues at coordinate 55,983,854 of NC_072396.2, read as the reverse complement.
GGTCCTCTTAGGCAGTCTCTAGAGGGCTGGGCTGGCTGGGGAAGATTCCAAGCCAATGGGTTTTAGTTTGTGGTGTTCCATTGGAGTGAGGCTGCCTGGCTCCCTGGCTTCAGCTCCCTTTCCACAGGAGTGGAGGAATCTCCTAGCTTGCGGACTTTCCCAGAGCTGGAGTATGCAAATAGTCCTGTGTTTCAGTGCCTTCTCACTCAGCCACTGGCCTGAGAAGCCACCATGGATCTCCCCAGCTTTGTGCTTAGGACCCGAGGCTCTAGTAGCATGGGCTCAGTGGGGGACCTCTTGATCTACGGGTTGGGTTGCAAGGATTGGGAAAAGCTATGGTTTTCAGGGAGAGGAGACACAATCCCTCACTGTCTCCTTTGCCCTGTGCAGCTGCTGGGTGGGCCATCACTCCACCCTGCTTTCCTCACTCTCTGTGGGTTGTGCCAACCACCTAGTCAGTCCCAAAGAGAACCCTGGTACCTCAATTGAAGTTGCAGAGTTCACTTACGGTTTTCGTCCTTCTTAGTGGAAACTGCAGAGTGGAGCTGTTTCTATTCAGCCATCTTGGCTGCTCCTCCCTTTCTCTGGCACTATTTTTTCTTTTACTAATGATTCATACCTGTTTTTTCATTGAGTGCCTCACTCCTTTTCCCTTAGGTTTATTTTGTTACTCTTTTCTTCTTATTTTTGTGTTGGGTGCTCATGCAATTTATTATATTTTTAATAACAATGATTGAAAGCTATGATCTTTCTATGAATACATTTAGCCATGTTTAATAGGTTCCTAAGAGTAGTTTAAAAACAATTTTTTAATCTAAATATTCTGATGGAATGGGTAAGGAATGCGGAATGAAAAAATGTAGAGTGCATTAGAAGACTAATCCAAGGTAATTTCCTCCCTAAACATCAAGAGCTTCTTTTAAATTCAGAAGCTTGTGTAATTAATGGTGAGAAATTTGGAAAACACATGTAAAACACTAAATTACTCAATAAGTACTGCTGTTATGGTATTTGAACTTGAACTCTATAGTGTCCACAGTCGTCTTAGAAGACTGACAGGAGCAAGAAGCATGCTTAGCATGGGCATCTTACTTACACCCATCTGGAGTATCGGTGACCTATATGCACTCTCCCTACTTCATCAACTACAGTAACTAGAAACTAGATAGCCTGTCACCATTTTATCATTTGCAGTTACATTTGGAGAAGGATTTAAAATGTAATTATTCTTTAAAATTCAGAAGAATTAATTTGGACTCAGGCCAGAGTCTGATGAAGTATGATAAACAAAAATCACACAAAGCAGATTATATTTTATGAATTCTAGCCAACAGAACCAGAATACACTGAAAATCATTTTAAAATATCTGACTTGAACTCACTGTCTTCTTCAATTTTGTTTCTTTATTTTTAATTGACAATAATGGTGTATATTTATGGAGTCCAATGTGATACTTGTACATAATATAAAAAGATCCTATCAAGCTAATTAACACATCTCTTACCTCATGATTTTAGCACTTTTTTTGTGGTGAGAATGTTAAAAAAATTGATTCTTTTAGCAATTTTGAAATATACAGTAAATTATTAACTGAACTTGGAGTTTTTATAACAGCAAAGATAAGTTTAGAACTTAAGGGATTGACCCAGAGTCACAAAACTTATGTTAGAGCTGGTACTACAACCAACCTCAGTACACAGCATATTTCGTACACACTGATTTGTGTTATAAATGTATTGCTTATTTGTAACAATCAGACCATTATGATAGTATCTTGAAATCATTCGTTGTTGGTTAAAGGACATTGAAAAGTAAGTAAACACCTTCACGTTTTATAATACAATATTGCTTTGACCCAATGTTTTTCTCTCATAGTTTATAAGTCAAGTATATATGGGATCTGAACTACTTTTCAAAGAATCTTTATGTGTAAACTCTACTACTAAAATAGCAGCATTGTTACCTCAATATGTCTTATGAAACCTTATTTTAAATGACAATGTCAGAGCCATGCTAAACCTACATTTCCTATATTTCCCCATAGTGTATTACGAGCAATAAACATCAGCTGTCAAAGAAATCTGAAATCTACACCATGAACAGGATTTCAATTACATTTAAAAGGTAATTTTCTAAAGTATCAGCCAAATGGATTTGAGGGCCCATGGCAAATCTTACAGTCATGACCTCCACCCACTATTGGAGTAACCTGAAACATACTTTGTTAAAATTATCCAAAAGTCCTATGTGTAACTTTCCATAAATGAATCCCAAGCAGAACAAAGAATCAAAAATGACAGAAAAATTATTTGTGAGTACAGAAAAATTCCTGTCTTTTACTGAGAATAAGGGAAGGGGGTGAAGACAAATGAATGGGCATTGTTTGAGTCATATTCTGGAAATCTGTTCACAATGAACCACTAAAATAATCCACAGCCTAAATTATGGAAATATTTTGCTTAAAAATACTCTATCTGGAAAAGATGATTCTTTTTCCTGTTAATCTTAGGAACTCAGTCTTTTGAGTTTCCTCACCATAAGATGACTTAACCACCTTTAAAAGTGACTTAAATAATTATAGTAAACCATGTACAGGTGTGTCAGTACCCTGTATTATCCAGCTCTTACCAAGCTTACCACACAAAAAATGTAAATCAAAGAAAACAATGGCCGTCATTCACCGAGCTCCTTTCCAGAGTCTGTCCTGTTCCTTTGAACTAGATCTATGCCTGTGCCAGCACTGAGCTATCTTACAGTATAGAAATTTGAGTATTAAGCATTTTAAGCAAAATCATTCATTTTTTCTTAAAGCAACATAGATTTTAGGAAGAACACAAACTCTGGAATGAAACATGAATTCTGTAGCTATCATTTGCATCCTCTTTGGTGAGACACAATGACCTAGCCTCAGTTTTCTCATTTACAAAGTAGCTTAACATTCCTACACAACGGGGCTTTAGTCAGAGTGTTTCAAGGTATGTTCACTTGGCACTTTACATTTTGACTTGGCACTCTACACATGCTATTAAAAGTTGCTTACGTTTTTAATGCAATGATTTAAAAATCCAGCAACAATGTTCTAATATCAAATTTAACTAGTGAAATGATGTACAATTTTATGACTAAAATTAAATAGTTTTCTTGGATTCGCTAGAGATTAGCTCTGAAAAGTACTGTATTTTCCAAGCACACCAAGTAAGTCTTGAAGAGAAAGGTAAAATTCATGACAAGGACTGCACATGGTTGCAAGCCCACTTCACTTTCAAGCCAATTTTTAGGGAATGTTTCATATCCTTCCCTAATGCTCTCTATTCTGTTCCTGATCTGTCCTAATGCATGATGCACACATAAACCTCCATCCATAGGCATTCTTCTTCCCCTTCTTTTCACCTTGAACCACAGATACTTCTTCATCTCCTTTCTCTTGAATGGAAGAAATATCCCAACTTTTAGGTGGTGGTGTCTCTTGTTGAGGTTGTTCATCACTGGGCTGCTGGACCTAGGAATATGTGTGTGCAAATTAAAAGTTTTGTTATTAATATATGCCAATAGAGATGACATCAGCAAGATGGTGGAGTAGAAAGTTTCAAGCTCCAACCCCAGCCCACAGAAAGTTCGACTAGCAACTATTCACAGACAAGAACACCTTTTTTGAAAACCCCAATAATTGGAATCAAGCCCAAGACAACTGTGTGATCCTCAGAACTGAATGAAAACCAATTCAAAGGGGTAAGAAGAATGGTCTCACTTCAACTGCACCACCCTTCCACCTCCCCTAAGTTGGCACAGTTCCATATGGAGAAGATTTCTCTGAGTGCATGGTTGTTACAAGGGGAAAGGAGAACCAGAGGCAGTCATCCAGCTTTCCTAGCATTCTTAGATGCTTCTCAAAAAGCCTACTCTAGTCTCACCTCATGGGAAACACCAAATGTAATGGGCCCAGGTGGCCAGGGTCAGATAGAAACGAAGAAAGGAGGCAGACATCATGGTGACCAGCACATGGATCTTCATGGTACCTCTGTTTTCCTGCTACCTGTTGCACATGATTGGAGACATCAGCCAACTTTATAGCCACCTACAAAGTTGAGTTGGTCACTTTCAGAAGCACAGGGGAAGGCCAACATAGCTTAAATCCTTAGATGGCTAGTTTCCATGCTTGGCCTCAGAGCCCATTCCAATGACTCACCCAAGCAAGGAGATGCCCACCTCTGGCCATCTTGGAGATGTGTGTAGACTAGATCTGCTTGACTCACAAGTCTTCACTCAGCCAAAACATCCACCCAAGCAGAAAGACCCCTACCTCTGCACATTTCAGAGAAATGTAGGGGCTATACCTACTCGATCTAGAAGGTCAAAGAGCTTTTCAATTCAGCCAAAACCCCACCCCACAGCTCTTCCAGGACCGGGAGGTAATCCTAAATCATGCATTTCATAGAATCATACCTTCTGGTCCCACCCATCCTGAGCAGCAATTCTGCGTCACCTCAGAGCCCAGCTTGCAGTCTTGCCCAGCTACTCATCTCAAAGAGCAGAACTGCCCAGCCAGGTAATACATCCTGTGACCAACCTGGCCAGAAGCCATTGCAGTACCTAGCCATCAGCTCCGCCTGACAACAGTCTCACCAGTGGTGTCACCGGACAGCAGAACCTAGACAGCAGCCCCACCCAACATCAGAGCAAAGACAGTGCAGCAATCCAGCCAACTAGGGAACTCACAACAAGCTCTGCCTACCCATCAACAGCTAGACCTTCCAGAATCACAGGCTAAAGACTTCAATATCCCACTTTCAACAATGGACAGATTATCCAGACAGAAAATTAATCAGGAAACATGGGACACGAACAACACTTTAGAACAAATGGGCCCAACATATATATATGGACCATTCCATCCAATAAAAGAATACACATTATTCTCAACTGCACTTGGAACATTCTCCAGGATTGATCACATTAGGACACGAAACAAGCCTTAGGAAATTTTAGATGACTAAAATCATATCAAGTGTCTTTTCCGACCACAATGGTATGAAACCACAAATCAATAAAAGTAGGAATTCCAGAAAACTTACTTACTTGGAAATTAAACAACATGCTCTTGAACAACCAGTGGATCCATAAAGAAAGTAAAAGGGAAATTAAAAAAATATTTGGGAAAAACAAAAATAAAAATGCAACATACCACCCATGTTTATAAAATACAACAAAAGCAGTTCTAAGAGGAAAGTTGATAGTAATAAATGCCTACATCAAAAAGAAGAAAGCTCTCAAAAATAATTTCACATTACTTTTCAAGAGAAAGGACAAATTAAGCCCAAAGTTAGCAGAAAGAAAGATATAGCAAAGGTCAGAGCAGAAATAAACAAAATACAAACTAAAAAGGAATAAAAAAAGATCAGTGAAACTAAGTGTTGGGTTTTTGAAAAGATAAACAAAGCCAACAAAACTTTAGATAAACTACCAAAGAAAAAAAGTGAGACAATTCAAATGAATTAGAAATAAAAGAGACATTGCAGCTGATAAGAAATGAATAAATTCCTAGACACACACAACTTACAATGACTGAATCAAGAAGAAATAGAAAATCTGAACAACACAATAATAAGATTAATCAGTCATAAAAATTCCTCCCATCAAAGAAAAGCACAGGAACTGATGGCTTCACTGCTGAATTCTATCAAACATTTGAATAATGAATACCAATATTTCTCAAACTCTTCCAAGAAATAAAACGAGGAAATATTTTCAAACTGTTTTTATGAGGCCAGAACTATTCTGATACCAAAGCTAGACAAGGACATTACAATAAAAGTAATTAATTAACATAGATGCAAAAATCCTCAACAAAATAGTAGCAAACCAAATTCTACAACACATTAAAAGATCATCCACTGTGATCAAATGAGACTTATCCCTGGGCTTGAAGGATGGTTCAACATATGCAAATCAATAAATGTGATACTTCACATCACATAACAGAATGAAGGATAAAAACTATATAATGACCTAATGAGATGCAGAAAATAATTTGACAAATTCAACATTTTTCATGATAAGAACTCTCATGGAATTATGTTTCGAAGGAATGTACATCAGCACAAGAAAGGCCATAGAGAAAAGGTCTATGGCAAACATTATACTCCATGGTGAAAAATCTTTCTTCTAAGATCTGGAAGAAGATAAGGATGCCTACTCTAGCCACTTCTATTCAGCATAGTAGTGGAAGGCCTCGACAGGGTAAATTACATAGGAGAAAGACATAGAAGGCATTTAAATTGAAAAGGGAGAAGATAAATTGCCACTGTTTGCAAATGACATAATCTTATATATGGTAAGCCTTAAAGATGTCACCAAAATCTGTTAGAAGTAATAAATGAATACACTGTAAAGTTGTAGGATACAAAGTCAACATGCAAAAATCAGTAGCATTTCTATACACTAACCATTAACTATCTGAAAAAGAAAATGGGAACAATCCTGTTTATAATAGCAACAATGACAAAGAATACTCAGGAGTAAATTTAACCAATGAGGTGACAGACCTGTATGATGAAAACTATAAAAACACTGATGAAAAAAATTGAAGAAGACACAAAACATGGAAAGATATCCCATAATTCATGGATTATAAGAATTAATATTGTTAAAATACGTATACTACCAAAGGTGACCCACAGAGTCAATGCAGTCCCTACCAAAATTTCAATGTTTTTATTCAGGGAAATAGAAAAAAATCCTAAAATTCACAGGAAACCACTAAAAATACTAAATGGCCAAGGCAATCATGAGCAAAAAGAACAAAGCTGAAGGCATCATTGTACCAGATTTCAAACTATATTACAAAGCTATAGTAAATAAAATAGTATTGCACTGGCAAAAAACAGATACATTGACCAGCAGGGCAGAATAGAAAGCCCAGAACTGAACTCATACATATACAGTCAATTGATTTTTTTAACAAAGTTGCCTAAAGTACACAATAAGGAAAGGATAGCTTCTTCAATAAATTGTGTGAAAACTGGATATCCACATGAAGATAATTGTGAAACTGGACCCTTATTTCACACTAGATACAAAAGTCAACTCAGAGTGGATTAAAAACATAAGACCTGAAACTGCAAAATTACTAGAAGAAAACATAGTGGAAAAACTACAAAACATGGTCTAGGCAATGATTTTTTGCATTTGACTGCAAAAGCATAGGCAACAAAAGTAAAAAGAGATAAATGAGATTACATAAAATTAAAAAGCTTCTGCACAGCAAAGGAAACAAGAGTATAAAGAAACAACCTAATGATTAAGAGAAAATATTTGGAAACCATACATACAATAAGGGGTTAATATCCAAAATATATCAGGAATTCCAACAATTCAACATCAAGAAAAAATCTAAAAAATGGGCAAGAAACTTGAAGAGACATTTTTCTTTTTCTTTTTCTTTTTCTTTTTTTTTTTTTTTTGAGACGGAGTCTGGCTCTGTCGCCCAGGCTGGAGTGCAGTGGCGCGATCTCGGCTCACTGCAAGCTCCGCCTCCTGGGTTCACGCCATTCTCCTGCCTCAGCCTCCCAAGTAGCTGGGACCACAGGCACCTGCCACCATGCCTTGCTAATTTTTTGTATTTTTAGTAGAGAAGGGGTTTCACTCTGTTGGCCAGGATGGTCTCGATCTCCTGAGGTCGTGATCTGCTGGCCTTGGCCTCCCAAAGTGCTGGGATTACAGGCGTGAGCCACTGTGCCCAGCCGAATAGATATTTTTCAAAAGAAGACATACAAATGACCAAGAGATATATATTAAAAATGTTTGATATCACTCATTGTTAGTAAAATGCAAATTAAAAACACAATGAGATATTATCTCACACGTGTCAGGATGGCTATTATCAAAAAGATGACAAGTGCTAGCAAGGATGTGGTGAAAGGGAACACTTGTACATTGCTGGCAAGAAAATAAATCAGTACAGTCATTATGGAAAACAGTAAGGAAGTTCCTCAACAAACTAAAAGTTGATAAACCATATGATCCAGCCATCCCCCTTCTTGATATTTGCCAAAAAATATTGAAATCAGTTTGTTGAAGAGATGTCCGCACTGCCATGTTCACTTCAGCACTATTCACCATAGACAAGTTATGGAATCAACCTAAGTGTCCATGAACAGATAAATGGATAAATAAAATGTGGCATATATACCCAATGGAATATTATTCAGCCTTAAAGAAGAAGAAACTTCTGCCATTTGCAACAACATAGATAGAACTGGAGAACATTACACTAAGTGTAATATGTCAGGCATAGAAAGACAAATACCACATGATCTCATTTATATGTAGAATCTAAAACAATGAAACTCATATAAGCAGAGAGCAGAATGGTGGTTACAGAGTCTGCGAGGGTTGGGGGAATGAAGAGATGATGGTCAAAGAGTACAAAATCTCAGATAGATTGAAAGATAAGTTTTCTGAGATCTATTGCACAGCATGGTAAATATAGTAAATAAAGGTGGATTGTACATTTCTTTTTTTTATTGTACATTAAGTGTTAGGGTACATGTGCACAACATGCAGGTTAGTTACATATGTATACATGTGCCACGTTGGTGTGCTGCACCCATTAACTCATCATTTAACATTAGGTATATCTCCTAATGCTACCCCTACCCCCTTCCCCCACCCCACAACAGTCCCCAGTGTGTGATGTTCCCCTTCCTGTGTCCATGTGTTCTCATCGTTCAATTTCCACCTATGAGTGAGAACATGCGATGTTTGGTTTTTTGTCCTGCGATAATCTGCTGAGAATGATGGTTTCTAGCATCATCCATGTCCCTACAAAGGACATGAACTCATCAATTTTTATGACTGCATAGTATTGCATGGTGTATATGTGCCACATTTTCTTAATCCAGTCTATCATCGTTGGACATTTGGGTTGGTTCCAAGTCTTTGCTACTGTGAAAAGTGCTGCAATAACCATACGTGTGCATGTGTCTTTATAGCAGCATAATTTATAATCCTTTGGGTATATACCCAGTAATGGGATAGCTGGGTCAAATGGTATTTCTAGTTCTAGATCCTTGAGGAATCGCCACACTGACTTCCACAATGGTTGAACTAGTTTACACTACCATCAACAGTGTAAAAGTGCTCCTATTTCTCCACATCCTCTCCAGCACCTGTTGTTTCCTGACTTTTTAATGATTGCCATCCTAACTGGTGTGAGATGGTATCTCATTGTGGTTTTGATTTGCATTTCTCTGATGGCCAGTGATGATGAGCATTTTTCATGTGTCTTTTGGCTGCATAAATATCTTTTTTGAGAAGTGTCTGTTCATATCCTTCACCCACTTTTTGATGGGGTTGTTTGTTTTTTTCTTGTAAATTTGTTTGAGTTCATTGTAGATTCTGGATATTAGCCTTTTGTCAGATGAGTAGATTGCAAACATTCTCTCCCATTCTGTAGGTTGCCTGTCCACTCTGATGGTAGTTTCTTTTGCTGTGCAGAAGCTCTTTAGTTTAATTAGATCCCATTTGTCAATCCTGGCTTTTGTTGTCATTGCTTTTGGTGTTTTAGACATGAGGTCCTTGCCCATGCCTATGTCCAGAATGGTGTTGCCTAGGTTTTCTTCTAGGGTTTTTATGGTTTTAGGTCTAAGGTTTAAGTCTTTAATCCACCTTGAATTAATTTTTGTATAAGGTGTAAGGAAGGGATCCAGTTTCAGCTTTCTACATATTGCTAGCCAGTTTTCCCAGCACCGTTTATTAAATAGGGAATCCTTTCCCCGTTGCCTGTTTTTGTCAGGTTTGTCAAAGATCAGATAGTTGTAGATATGTGGCATTATTTCTGAGGGCTCTGTTCTGTTCCACTGGTCTATATCTCTGTTTTGGTACCAGTACCATGTTGTTTTGGTTACTGTAGCCTTGTAGTATAGTTTGAAGTCAGGTAGCATGATGCCTCCAGCTTTGTTCTTTTGGTTTAAGATTGACTTGGCGAAGCGGGCTCTTTTTTGGTTCCATATGAACTTTAAAGTAGTTTTTTCCAATTCTGTGAAGAAAGTCATTGGTCGCTTCATGGGGATGGCATTGAATCTATAAATTACCTTGGGCAGTATGGCCATTTTCACGATACTGATTCTTCCTATCCATGAGCACAGAATGTTCTTCCATTTGTTTGTATCCTCTTTTATTTCATTGAGCAGTGGTTTGTAATTCTCCTTGAAGAGGTCCTTCACATCCCTTGTAAGTTGGATTCCTAGGTATTTTATTCTGTTTGAAGCAATTGTGAATGGGAGTTCACTCATGATTTGGCTCTCTGTTTGTCTGTTATTGGTGTATAAGAATGCTTGTGATTTTTGCACATTGATTTTGTATCCTGAGACTTTGCTGAAGTTGCCTATCAGCTTAAGGAGATTTGGGGCTGAGACGATGGGGTTTTCTAGATATACAATCATGTCATCTGCAAACAGGGACAATTTGACTTCTTCTTTTCCTAACTGAATGTCCTTTATTTCCTTCTCCTGCCTGAATGTCCTGGCCAGAACTTCCAACACTATGTGGAATAGGAGTGGTGAGAGAGGGCATCCCTGTCTTGTGCCAGTTTTCAAAAGGAATGCTTCCAGTTTTTGCCCATTCAGTATGATATTGGCTATGGGTTTGTCATAGATAGCTCTTATTATTTTGAGATACTTCCCATCAATACCTAATTTATTGAAAGATTTTAGCATGAAGGGCTGTTGAATTTTGTCAAAGGCCTTTTCTGCACCTGTTGAGATAATCATGTGGTTTTTGTCTTTGGTTCTGTTTATTTGCTGGATTACATTTATTGATTTGTGTATGTGGAACCAGCCTTGCATCCCAGGGATGAAGCCCACTTGATCATGGTCGATAAGCTTTTTGATGTGCTGCTGGATTCGGTTTGCCAGTATTTTATTGAGGTTTTTGCATCAATGTTTATCAGGGATATTGGTCTAAAATTCTCTTTTTTTGTTGTGTCTCTGCCAGGCTTTGGTATCAGGATGATGCTGGCCTCATAAAATGAGTTAGGGAGGATTCCCTCTTTTTCTATTGATTGGAATAGCTTCAGAACGAATGGTACCAGCTCCTCTTTGTACCTCTGGTAGAATTCGGCTGTGGATTCGTCTGCTCCTGGACTTTTTTTGGTTGGAAAGCTATTAATTATTGCCTTAATTTCAGCAATAATTTCAGTTATTGGTCTATTCAGAGATTCAACTTCTTCCTGGTTTAGTCTTCGGAGGGTGTATGTATCCAGGAATTCATCCATTTCTTGTAGATTTTCTAGTTTATTTGCATAGAGGTGTTTACAGTATTCTCTGATGGTAGTTTGTATTTCTGTGGGATCGGTGGTGATATCCCCTTTATCATTTTTTATTGCGTCTGTTTGATTCTTCTCTCTTTTCTTCTTTATTAGTCTTGCTAGCGGTCTATCAATTTTGTTGATCTTTTCAAAAAACCAGCTCCCAGATTCATTGAGTTTTTGAAGGGTTTTTTGTGTCTCTATTTCCTTCAGTTCTGCTCTGATCTTAGTTATTTCTTGCCTTCTGCTAACTTTTGAATGTGTTTGCTCTTGCTTCTCTAGTTCTTTTCATTGTGATGTTAAGGTGTCAATTTTGGATCTTTCCTGCTTTCTCTTGTGGGCACAGTGCTATAAATTTCCCCCTACACACTGCTTTGAATGTGTCCCAGAGATTCTGGTATGTTGTGTCTTTGTATTCATTGGTTTCAAAGAACATCTTTATTTCTGCCTTCATTTCATTATCTACCCAGTAGTCTTCAGGAGCAGGTTGTTCAGTTTCCATGTAGTTGAGTGGTTTTGAGTGAGATTCTTAATCCTGAGTTCTAGTTTCATTGCACTGTGGTCTGATACTGCACTTTTCCAACGGTCTTAGCGAACGGCACGCCAGGAGATTATATCCCACACTTGGCTCGCAGTGTCCTACGCCCACGGAGCATCACTCATTGCTAGCACAGCAGTCTGAGATCAAACTGCAAGGTGGCAGGGAGGCTGGGGTGGGGCGCCCACCATTGCCAAGGCTTGAGTAGGTAAAGAAAGCGGCAAGGAAGCTTGAACTGGGTGGAGCCCACCGCAGCTCAAGGAGGCCTGCCTGCCTCTGTAGACTCCACCTCTGGGGGCAGGGCATAGCCAAACAAAAGGCAGCAGAATCCTCTGCAGACTTATATGTCCCTGTCTGACAGCTTTGAAGAGTGTAGCGGTTCTCCGAGCACGCAGCTGGAGATCTGAGAACGGACAGACTGCCTCCTCAAGTGGGTCCCTGATCCCGGAGTAGCCTAACTGGGAGGCACCCCCCAGCAGGGGCAGACTGACAGCTCACATGGCCAGGTACTCCTCTGACACAAAACTTCCAGAGGAACGATTAGGCAGCAACATTTGCTGTTCAGCAATATTCGCTGTTTTGCAGCCTCCACTGCTGATACTCAGGCAAACAGGATCTGGAGTGGACCTCCAGCAAACTCCAACAGACCTGCAGCTGAGGGTCCTGACTGTTAGAAGGAAAACCAACAAACAGAAAGGACATCCACACCAAAACCCCATCTGTATGTCACCATCATCAAAGACCAAAGGTGGGTAAAACCACAAAGATGGGGAAAAAACAGAGCAGAAAAACTGGAAACTCTAAAAATCAGAGTGCCTCTCCTCCTCCAAAGGAGCACAACTCCTCACCAGCAACAGAACAAAGCTGGATGGAGAATGACTTTGACGAGCTGAGAGAAGAAGGCTTCAGACGATCAAACTACTCTGAGCTAAAGGAGGAAGTTCGAATCCATGGCAAAGAAGTTAAAAACCTTAAAAAAGATTAGACGAACGGCTAACTAGAATAACCAATGCAGAGAAGTCCTTAAAGGACCTGAAGGAGCTGAAAACCATGGCACGAGAACTACATGACGAATGCACAAGCTTCAGTAGCCGATTTGATCAACTGGAAGAAAGGGTATCAGTGATGGAAGATCAAATGAATGAAATGAATCAAGAAGAGAAGTTTAGAGAAAAAACAATAAAAAGAAACGAACAAAGCCTCCAAGAAATATGGGACTACGTGAAAAGACCAAATCTACATCTGATTGGTTTACCTGAAAGTGACAGGTAGAATGGAACTAAGTTGGAAAACACTCTGCAGGACATTATCCAGGAGAACTTCCCCAATCTAGCAAGGCAGGCCAACATTCAAATTCAGGAAATACAGAGAACACCACAAAGATACTCCTCGAGAAGAGCAACTCCAAGACACATAATTGTCAGATTCACCAAAGTTGAAATGAAGGAAAAAATGTTAAGGGCAGCCAGAGAGAAAGGTCAGGTTACCCACAAAGGGAAGCCCATCAGACTAACAGCGGATCTCTCGGCAGAAACTCTACAAGCCAGAAGGGAGTGGGGGCCAATATTCAACATTCTTAAAGAAAAGAATTTTCAACCCAGAATTTCATATCCAGCCAAACTAAGCTTCATGAGTGAAGAAGAAATAAAATACTTTACAGAGAAGCAAGTGCTGAGAGATTTTGTCACCACCAGGCCTACCCTAAAAGAGCTCCTGAAGGAAGCACTAAACATGGAAAGGAACAACCCTTATCAGCCTCTGCAAAAACAGGCCAAATCGTAAAGACCATCGAGGCTAGGAAGAAACTGCATCAACTAACGAGCAAAATAACCAGCTAACATCATAATGACAGGATCAAATTCACACATAACAATATTAACTTTAAATGTAAATGGGCTAAATGCTCCAATTAAAAGACACAGACTGGCAAATTGAATAAAGAGTCAAGACCCATCAGTGTGCTGTATTCAGGAATCCTATCTCACATGCACAGACACACATAGGCTCAAAATAAAGGGATGGAGGAAGATCTACCAAGCAAATGTAAAACAAAAAAAGGCAGGGGTTGCAATCCTAGTCTCTGATACAACAGACTTTAAACCAACAAAGATCAAAAGAGACAAAGAAGGCCATTACATAATGGTAAAGGGATCAATTCAACAAGAAGAGCTAACTACCCTAAATATATATGCACCCAATACAGGAGCACCCAGATTCATAAAGCAAGTCCTTAGAGACCTACAAAGAGACTTAGACTCCCACACAATAATAATGGGAGAATTTAACACCCCACTGTCAACACTAGACAGATCAAGGAGACAGAAAGTTGACAAGGATATCCAGGAATTGAACTCAGCTCTGCACCAAGCGGACCTAATAGACATCTACAGAAATCTCCACCCCAAATCAACAGAATATACATTCTTCTCAGCACCACACCGCACTTATTCCAAAATTGACCACATAGTTGGAAGTAAAGCACTCCTCAGCAAATGTAAAAGAACAGAAATTATAACAAACTGAATTGTACATTTCAAAGTGGCTGAGTAAATTTCAAATATTCTCACCACCAAAATGGGTAAGTATTTGAAGTGATGGATATGTTAATTCACTTAATAATTTCACATTTTATTCATAAATCATAACATCACTTTGTACCCTATATATATACTATAAATTCTCAATTTACTATAAAATATATATGCCAATAATATAAATATACACAACACATAGATATATCTAATCATAAATAAGTTCAATAACATTTTCCCAATACTATTCTATATTTATAGTCTTAACAATGTTACTCTTCCCACAAAGGAGGAGTAAAGATAAAAGAAAAGTTAGAAGTCATCAGGCATATTCCCAGTAAATTAATAGCAGTCATCCAGGCAACGCCAGAATGTAATCCTCCGAGAATAATGTTTGCTTTATGAAATTCCAGTATCACCCATTATCAGTATGGAAGGCTTTTAGAAGTATATCTATATTCGTTCAACAGCATTATCACAAAAATAAATTTCTGCAAATAAAAAACATGATATGTCAAAGCACTCACAGTCATAGGTCCAGCTGTCTGGGAAGTCTCTCCATCATTTCCTCTTCCTCTAGATTTGGATCCTGTCCTTACATGTCCATTCATATTTCACACTGAAAGTAGAATACTGTGATTTGGAAAATGTACTTAAAAGAATAGCTATATATGAACACTTCATGGCCAAAAGGTGACTCGAAATTTTATCTTAATTTTTGTAAACGATAGGGTCTCGCTATGTTGCCCAGCCCGGTCCTGAACTCCTGTAATCCTCCAGTCTCAAGAGATCTTCCTGTCTCAGCTTCCATAGTGCCATTTTCTTTTCAAATTTAGAAAATATTTTCAGAGAAAGTTCCAGGGTCATTACAAGTATGCATGCTTTCTAATCACAGTAAATAAGCCTTTGCTTATTATATATCCTCAAACAGGCAGAGAAACTGCCCTCATGAATATTGTAAAAAAAAAAAAAAAAAAAAAGCCTGGGGATGTTTCTAATGATTTTTGATTTCACAACTGGACTCTAGAGACTAGAGATTTAGAATTTTACTATATAGTGCTTTTGTCACACTCTGATTTACTAGGCCCGTTTCCCCCCTAAAATCAAGTTTTGTTGGAATACACAGCCTCACCCATTCCTACCCATGACATCCATGTAGGAGGTGAGAAGTTGTGAAACAGAGTGAAGGGTGTGCTCCTCACTGGACACCTCTGCCAGGCACTCTCCAGTCCTCAGGGCTGCGGTCACTAGCCCACAGTATTCCCAGATTCAAGGTCCCTTCCTTACTGCCCGCCCCACCTCTTCCCAGGTTCTCACCAAGGAGTCTGGAATCTGTCTTCTTTCGGGGGCTCCAGGTGTTTTCAGGACTCAGATACCTCCAACAGCACCCCCAGCGCTCGCTCCATCTTCACCTGACCCCCTCCTACCCTTCCTCCATTGTTTCAGCCCAGCCACGATGACACCCAGCTATGCCACCTGTGAGGAGATGAACTCGAGCCCCTCCCTCTTCCAAAGCCAGAGACCAACCTGCCTGACGTGCTCGAAGACTGCTGGCTCTTCCTCACACCTACTCACACTTAAACTCATGAGAGGTCTGAACTGGGGACTTACCATCTGAGTCTCAGTTGAGGAAAAAGAACAAAGACCTCAGGAAGACCACCTGCTCTGGCACAGCTTTGAGCACAGAACACGGACAGCAAAAGGTGCAAGGGTATCAAATACCCTATTGTACTTCCACCCCACATTTGAAGACTCACTTTACAAGACTTCAAAATCTCAATAAATATCCCTTCCTCCTCTGATACCCTCTTAAGGCTCTGTCCAGATATTGCTCTCCCTTAGAGTGCTATGTAGTAAAGACAGCTGTGTCTTATCAATAGTCGATAGCAATAGCAGACATATGCACTGATTCATAGGAGGGTGCAGATGCTGAGGTTTTCTCACCTCTGCAGAAAAGGAACCACTAGTTCTCCTGAGTGTGAAAAAGGAGCTTGTGCAGTTCCTTCTTTTTTGCATCCATCCTTTCCTCCCTGTCCAAGTATTTTGGGGACTGACAGACCGAGGTTACCTTTAGGGCAAGATGTGTCACAGATAAGATCCCTGTAATAGAAATAGCCATTATGAACTTTAATACCTAATTTGTACATGCATTGATCAATTATTCCTTTCCTGTTTCTCGGATTTCTGTCATACTTGCGATGACCTTGCCAATTCCTATAAAATAAAGACTTTCACATGATTTCTTTACTATTTTGGATGCATTGTTGCACAATTATGTCTATGAAGTGACAATGATTTTGCTGAATATGCCTGTGTTCATTCAGACAGTGTATGGTTCAGAAATACCCATAGATATGAGTACTAGGATCTGGACTCACGTACTATTGCATGTTGTACAATGGTGTTGCCTATGCTCATCATAATATACAGGCATGCATCACTTATCGACTGGGATACATTCTGAGAAATGCCTCAGTTGATCACTGTGCGATCATCTTGCAGTGTTTCTATGCAAATTTAGATGGTATAGCCTGGCCTGCTGCACACTAGGCTATATGCTATAGCTTATTGTTCCTAGGCTATACATCTGTACAGCATGTTAATATACAAAGTACTGTAGGCATTTGAAGCACAAGTATTTGTGTATCTAAACATAGAAAATGTACAGTAAATATACACTATTATAATCTTATGAGACCATCCTTATTTATGTAGTGCATAGTTGACTGAAACGTTGTTACACACTGCATGATAAGAGAGTATTATCCAGATATCTGTCAAACAACTCTTGATAAGACACAGCTGTCATTACTGCATAACACTCTAAGGGAGAGCAATATCTGGACAGAGCCTTAGGGGAGTATCAGAGGAGGAAGGGATATTTATTGAGATTTTGAAGTCTGTGGTAAGGTAAGTCTTCAAATGTGGGGGTGGAAGGACAATAGGGTATTTGGTAAGGATTACAATATATTAATAATTGTTTAGGATGGGTGGATTTAGCAATGCAAGGATTTTCAAAGCGTTCAGAGAGTCTTGGGGTTAAAAAATGTTATTTGGATTTTTTTGCTGAAACACAGATGGGGGCCTAGCGTGGTGACTGATGCCAATAATCCCAGCACTTCGGGAAGCTGAGGCAGGAGGATCGCTAGAGCCCAGGAATTTGAGGCTGCAGTGAGCTACAATTGCGCCGCTGCACTCCAGCCTAGGTGACAGAGCAAGACCCCATAACTCAAAAAACAAAAACAAACAAACAAACAATTACCTGAAAGGAAAGTAGATGGGTCTTTCATGAAGTTCCTGGAATGAACAATGAAGTTATTTGCATGTACCTTTCTGGGCAAGAGTTTCCTGGAATGGTAAAGCAATGCTGATTAAAACTATAGATGAGTAAACTCTTGTTAATGTAGATAGTAAGCTATATACATCATCTCCATTTTCACTATTTATGCTTACATTTACCATCAGTTAAATGTAAGAGAGATAGTATATGGAAGAGAGGGAGAGAATGGCAGCCTTGATGAGAAAGTAATATTTTTTAAAGAAATTAGAATATGCACTTTTAATTGGCTCTTATATATACCAATTGGCTGGATTCTTTTTAGGAAATAACTTTAGTGAGAAAAGGGAGATCCTCTCTCTCTCTCTTTCAATCTCTTTCTATCTCCCTCTGTTTTTCTCTCTCTCAAGCTGCATTAGGAAATGTAGAGAAAGGACTGGGAAGCAGCTGTGTCTGCATTGCCTTCCAAGGCAAGCCATCAATTAAGAGAATGGAACTTTTGATGTCTGCCATAACACTTGTCAGGCTGCTTGGACATGTGCCAAGGGGGAGCTAAAGACCAACAGCAACACCCTAGACTCTTCCATCAGGAAGCTTACTTGAGTGACGTACAGCTCAGGAGTTTGCCCACAAAGGCAAAGAAGAAAGATTAGATTGAGCCAGCCTTGAGGAGGAGTCTACATGGGAGGTAGCAAAAGAGCATCACACTCAAGCCTCTGTTCCCCACAGCTTTGGATGGAAAGATCGCTTCAGCTGCTTAGTCCTCTTCCTCACTCAAGGTCAAAACAGGGCAAATCCCTAGCTCAGCAGGAACACTTCCATCCCTCCATTCCAAAAATTGCTTTCCTTCTAGAAGCACTCAGAGGCATGGAAGGACTGACAAGTTTATTGGGATAAAGTTGGTGATAATATTCCTGTACAGATACTCCTTGACTTAGATGAGATTATGTCCCAACATACTTGAACTCAAACCAGGCTCTGTTCTTGGTGCTTTATGCCTACAAAAACATTTAATCCCCAAACAAGAGCTCTATCAGTAGCGTATATCCTCACCTGATGTCACACAAGACAGTCCTGAGTCACAGAGGCTCTATCACTTCCTAAGGGTCACAGTCTGATGTATGATGGAATCCAGAATTGTTCCCAGACCATTTCCCTCCAGAGCCCATGCCTTCAACCACCATGCACTGTGGGCTTTCCCTAGATGACCACAAGAGGAGCCACCATGGAGATCCATTTTCATTACTAAAAGAGAGCTTGACAAAGTGACAAGAATATGTATGATCAAATGACCCATTTTGCTGCTTTTCTGAGAGGATTAACTGAAAGAATGTACCTCAAGTTTGTCCAACACTGGTGCCTGATACATACATTGCTGCTTTCATGTCAACTTTGTTATCTCAGGTAGAAAGTATTGAAAGTTCATCTTAAGACCTTCATTTACTTAATTCTATATGCTTGAAATTTTACCAAATGATCATGTGTTACTTTGGCATAAAATGCAGGTTATTTTTAGATAGGAAAAAGTGTCAGTGGGGAGAGATGTCCCATCTTGAACTTAAGCTTTGTTAATCCCTGGAGTTCAGACATGTCCTTACATGTCTGTCAAATTGCTGGGGCCAAAGGTCAGCTGGCAGGTGGAGAAGCCGAGCAGTGTCCATGGAGAGGGCTTACTCCAATAGACAAAATGTCAGGCAAGAAGAAAACCTTAATTTTAGAGGTCAGGGACATGTCTCTCCTGACCAGCCTCCCTTACTTAAGTTACATGGGGAGAGGAGGACAACAAGAAAGCTCTGGAAGATAGAATAAAGTGGAGCCCAAGTGCTGTGTAATATATGCATTGTATTGTGGAATTAAAAAGAAATAACTTGCACACTGAGGTCAACTTGGGGCTCTTTGGGAATATATAGAGAAGAGTGTAGCCATCACCCACTTTCTGGCCATACTTCAAAACTTCCTTCAACTTGGTGAGTTTGTCAGTTATACCTCAATCAGGTAATTAAACAAAAATAACTTCATTAGAAAATTTTCTGTCCTTTCTCTAAAGTTATTCCTCTAGAGGAAGTCAAATGTCTTTTCTCTCTTCAAATTCTCCATTTTTTTTTACTTTATAAACTTTAGCAAGACTCCTAAGGTCTGTGAGTCAGTTTCCTCATATGCAAAAGGAAACAAATAATAGTAGCTGCCTGGTGAGGTTTTTAAGATGATTGACTGTTGTAATCAATGCATAAAGCTATCAGTACACTGCCTGACAGGGGGAGTGCAATACAAGAGTGAATAAAGCCTCCACATGCAGAACACTGCATTTTCCTAAAGTTCATCTCTGTTGATCGACACTCTATTTCCCTCCTAATCCTGAGGACACCTCCTCTCACCCCACCTGCTTCTCTCACCTCCCTGGGGCCCTGCACAGCCTCCTGTCTCCAGCTGCTACCTGCATCCAGTTTAACCATGATGGCACTTTGAGTCCGTCTTAGCCCCCTATGTGTATCCTCCCACAGACCCACTAGCTTCCTTAGAAGGCATCAGAGAACTTTAATTAACAAATCTCCCTCACTTCATAAAAGTTGGTAACAAATATCTCTTTTATAATGAAGCAAAGTCACATTACCATATTTTGGGAAAAAATCACTTAACATTTCAAATATTAGAAATGTAACAGCAGAATTCAAAACAGAACTATTGGAACAATGTAAACAATGTAAACAGAACTCATGGAACACTAACTAGGTAATGTTCACCTTGAAAACAGGTCCAGAATTCATCCACAAAGTGCTTGCTGCACCACTCAGTTTCTACAGAGTGATTATTCTCTGTAAGGCCAACCAAGATATAGAAGACATATGTATTCACGTGTGGGAGATGACATTGAAACAGATACACAGAGAGGCAAAGATAGAGAAAGACATAACACATCATAGTGAATGCATATGTCCTTTTAGGAGAATAGTATTTTATTGTAAATATGTACCATATATTCTTTGTCCATTTGTCCATTGATGGACACTTACATTGGTTCCGTATCTTGGCTATTGTGAATAGTACTTCAATAAACATACAAGTTCAGGTATCTTTTTGATATACTGATTTCATTTCATTTGGATAAATATCCAGAAGTGGGAATGCTGGATAATAGGGTAGTTCTATTTTTAGTTTTTTGAGAAATCTCCATACTGTTTTGCATAGTGGCTACACTACTTGACATTCCCACCAACTGCATATAAGCATTCCTTTCTCTGTACATCCTCACCAACATTTATTATTTTTTGGCTTTTTAATAATAACCATTCTGACTGGTGTGAGATGGCATCTCATTGTGGTTTTAGTTTGCAATTGTCTGATGATCAGTGATGTTGAAAAGTTTTTCATGTTTGTTGGCTACTTGTACATCTTTTTTTGAGAAGTGTCTGTCCATGTCCCTTGCCCACTTTTTAATGGTGTTGTCTTTTTCTTATTGATTTTAATTACTTACAGATTCTGGATATTTGTCAGACGCATAGTTTGCAAAAATTTTCTCCTATTCTGTGGGTTGTCTGTTTACTCTGTTGATAGTTTATTTTGCTGTGCAGTAGCTCTTTCATTTAACTCCCACTTAATAATTTTTTGTTTTGTTGCATTTGCTTTCGAAGTCTTAGTCATAAATTACTTGTCTAGGCCAATGTCCAGAAGAAATTTTCCTAGATTTTCTTCCAGGATTTTTATAGGTTGTAACCTTACATTTAAGTCTTTAATCCATCTTGAGTTAATTTTTGTATACAGTGAGAGGAAGGGGTCCAGTTTCAATCTTTTGCATATGGTTAGTTAGTTATCCAAGCACCATGTACTGAATAGGATATCCTTTTCCCATTGTTTATTTTTGTAAACTTTGTCAAAAATCAGTTGGATGTAAGTGTGTGGCTTCATTTCTGGGTTCTCTATTCTATTCCATTGATCTATGTGTCTATTTTTGTACCAGTACCATGCTGTTTGGGTTACTATATCCTTGTAGTATAGTTTGAAATCAAGTACTGTGATGCCTCCACTCTGTTCTTTTTGCTTAGGATTGCTCTGACTAGTCAGGCTTTTTGGTTTCATATGAATTTTAGAATAGACTTTTTCTAATTCTGTGATAAATGTCGGTAGTTTGCTAAGAATTACATTAAATCTGAAGATTGCTTTGGGTAATATAGGCATTTTAATGATCTTGATTCTTCCAATCCATGAGTATGGAATATTTTTCCATTAGTTTGTGTCATCTATGATTTCCTTTATCAGTGTTTAATGGTTCTTCTTGTCTTATAGTTCTTCTTTCACCTCCTCAGTTAGATGTATTTCTAGGCATTTTGGGGGAGGGAAAGGAAGGAGGCTATTGAAGTGGAATTTCATTCTTGATTTGTTTCTCAGGTTGAACGTTATTGGTGTATAGAAATGCCACTGATTTTTTGTACATTGATTATCTTGAAACATTACTGAAGTCATTTATCAGGTCTAAAAGCCCTTTTGGAGAAATCTTTTTTTATATATATTTCTGTATTTATTTATTTATTTATTTTATTTCCTAATTAGTAATTTTATTCTTATCTTTTTAATTATAAAATTAATGTATATTTGTTTTCAAAAATTACAGAAATACACAATAAAAAACAAACTACATGACATGATAATATTACTACCAAGAGGTACCACTGCTGTTATTTATGTTCTTCAGTGATTCTCTTTGCTATTTATACAAAACAGAGATTGTATTGTGTGCATGTATATACTTTTATGCATACATATATGTATACATGTAGGTGTATACACATAAGCATGTGTGCATATGTATATATATATTTGTACAAATAATTTATTTCCTTTTTTTCTTTCAATCCTCTTTTTTTATTATTATACTTTAAGTTTTAGGCTACATGTGCACAACATGCAGGTTAGTTACATATGTATACATGTGCCATGTTGGTGTGCTGCACCCAACAACTCGTCATTTAGCATTAGGTATATCTCCTAATGCCATCCTTACCCCCTCCCCCCACCCCACAACAGGCCCCAGTGTGTGATGTTCCCCTTCCTGTGTCCAGGTGTTCTCATTGTTCAATTCCCACCTATGAGTGAGAACATGCGATGTTTGGTTTTTTCTCTTTCTGATAGTTTGCTGAGAATGATGGTTTCTGGCTTCATCCATGTCCCTACAAAGGATATGAACTCATCATGTTTTATGGCTGCATAGTATTCCACAGTGTATATGTGCCACATTTTCTTAATCCAGTCTATCATTGTTGGACATTTGGGTTGGTTCCAAGTCTTTGCTATTGTGAATAGTACCACAATAAACATACGTGTGCATGTGTCTTTATAGCAGCATGATTTATAATCCTTTGGGTATATACCCAGTAATGGGATGGCTGGGTCAAATGGTATTTCTAGTTCAAGATCCCTGAGGAATCACCACACTGACTTCCACAATGGTTGAACTAGTTTCCAGTCCCACCAACAGTGTAAAAGTGTTCCTATTTCTCCACATCCTCTCCAGCACCTGTTGTTTCCTGACTTTTTAATGATCACCGTTCTAACTGGTGTGAGATGGTATCTCATTGTGGTTTTGATTTGCATTTCTCTGATGGCCAGTGATGATGAGCATTTTTTCATGTGTCTTTTGGCTGCATAAATGTCTTCTTTTGAGAAGTGTCTGTTCATATCCTTTGCCCACTTTTTGATTGGGTTGTTTTTTTCTTGTAAATTTGTTTGAGTTCATTGTAGATTCTGGATATTAGCCCTTTGTCAGACGAGTAGATTGCAAAAATTTTCTCCCATTCTGTAGGTTGCCTGTTCACTCTGATGGTAGTTTCTTTTGCGGTGCAGAAGCTCTTGAGTTTAATTAGATCTCATTGGTCAATTTTGGCTTTTGTTGCCATTGCTTTTGGTGTTTTAGACACGAAGTCCTTGCCCATGCCTTTGTCCTGAATGATATTGCCTAGGTTTTCTTCTAGGGTTTTTATTGTTTTAGGTCTAAGATTTAAGTCTTTAATCCATCTTGAATTAATTTTTGTATAAGGTGTAAGGAAGGGATCCAGTTTCAGCTTTCTACATAAGACTAGCCAGTCTTCCCAGCACCATTTATTAAATAGGGAATCCTTTCCCCATTTCTTGTTTTTGTCAAGTTTGTCAAAGATCAGATAGTTGTAGATATGCAGCATTATTTCTGAGGGCTCTGTTCTGTTCCACTGGTCTACATCTGTTTTGGTACCAGTACCATGCTGTTTCGGTTACTGTAGCCTTGTAGAATAGTTTGAAGTCAGGTAGTGGGATGCCTCCAGCTTTGCTCTTTTGGCTTAGGATTGACTTGGCGAAGCGGGCTCTTTTTTGGTTCCATATGAACTTTAAAGTAGTTTTTTCCAATTCTGTGAAGAAAGTCATTGGTAGCTTGATGGGGATGGCATTGAATCTATAAATTACCTTGGGCAGTATGGCCATTTTCATGATATTGATTCTTCCTACCCATGAGCGTGGAATGTTCTTCCATTTGTTTGTATCCTCTTTTATTTCATTGAGCAGTGGTTTGTAATTCTCCTTGAAGAGGTCCTTCACATCCCTTGTAAGTTGGATTCCTAGGTATTTTATTCTGTTTGAAGCAATTGTGAATGGGAGTTCACTCATGATTTGGCTCTCTGTTTGTCTGTTATTGGTATATAAGAATTCTTGTGATTTTTGCACATTGATTTTGTATCCTGAGACTTTGCTGAAGTTGCCTATCAGCTTAAGGAGATTTGGGGCTGAGACGATGGGGTTTTCTAGATATACAATCATGTCATCTGCAAACAGGAACATTCTGACTTCCTCTTTTCCTAATTGAATGTCCTTTATTTCCTTCTCCTGCCTGATTGCCCTGGCCAGAACTTCCAACACTATGTGGAATAGGAGTGGTGAGAGAGGGCATCCCTGTCTTGTGGAGTTTTCAAAGGGAATGCTTCCAGTTTTTGCCCATTCAGTATGATATTGGCTGTGGGTTTGTCATAGATAGCTCTTATTATTTTGAGATACTTCCCATCAATACCTAATTTACTGAGAGTTTTTAGCATGAAGGGCTGCTGAATTTTGTCAAAGGCCTTTTCTGCATCTATTGAGATAATCATGTGGTTTTTGTCCTTGGTTCTGTTTATATGCTGGATTACGTTTATTGATTTGCATATGTTGAACCAGCCTTGCATCCCAGGGATGAAGCCCACTTGATCATGGTGGATAAGCTTTTTGATGTGCTGCTGGATTCGGTTTGCCAGTATTTTATTGAGGATTTTTGCATCGATGTTCATCAGGGATATTGGTCTAAAATGCTCTTTTTTTGTTGTGTCTCTGCCAGGCTTTGGTATCAGGATGATGCTGGCCTCATAAAATGAATTAAGGAGGATTCCCTCTTTTTCTATTGATTGGAATAGTTTCAGAAGGAATGGTTCCAGCTCCTCCTTGTACCTCTGGTACATTTTGGCTGTGAATCCATCTGGTCCTGGACTTTTTTTTGTTGCTAGGCTGTTAATTATTGCCTCAATTTCAGAGCCTGTTATTGGTCTATTCAGAGATTCAACTTCTTCCTTGTTTAGTCTTGGGAGGGTGTATGTGTCCAGGAATTTATCCATTTCTTCTAGATTTTCTAGTTTATTTGCGTAGAGGTGTTTATAGTATTCTCTGATGGTAGTTTGTATTTCTGTGGGATCGGTGGTGATATCCCCTTTATCATTTTTTATTGCATCTATTTGATTCTTCTCTCTTTTCTTCTTTATTAGTCTTGCTAGCGGTCTATCAACTTTGTTGATCTTTTCAAAAAACCAGCTCCTGGATTCACTGACTTTTTGAAGGGTTTTTTGTGTCTCTATTTCCTTCAGTTCTGCTCTGATCTTAGTTATTTCTTGCCTTCTGCTAGACCAAATGTAGATTTGGTCTTTTCACATAGTCCCATATTTCTTGGAGGCTTTGTTCGTTTCTTTTTACTCTTTTTTCTCTAACCTTGTCTTCTTGCTTTATTTCATTAATTTTATCTTCAGTCACTGATACCCTTTCTTCCACTTGATCGAATCGGCTATTGAAGCTTGTGCATGTGTCACGAAGTTCTTGTGCTGTGGTTTTCAGCTCCATCAGGTCATTTAAGGTCTTCTCTACACTGTTGATTCTCTATAGCCATTTGTTTAATCTTTTTTCAAGGTTTTTAGCTTCCTTGCAACGGGTTAGAGCACGCTTCTTTAGCTTGGAGAAGTTTGTTATTACCGACCTTCTAAAGCCTACTTCTGTCAACTCGTCAAAGTCATCCTCCATACAGCTTCATACAGCTTTGTGCCGTTGCTGGCAAGGAACTGTAGTCCTTTGGAGGAGAAGAGGCGCTGTAGTTTTTAGAATTTTCAGCTTTTCTGCTCTGGTTTCTCCCCATCTCTGTGGTTTTATCTACCTTTGTTGTTTGATATTGGTGACCTACAGATGGGGTTTTGGTGTAGATGTCCTTTTTGTTAATGTTGATACTATTCCTTTCTGTTTGTTAGTTTTCCTTCTGACAGTCAGGTCCCTCAGCTAAAGGTCTGTCAGAGTTTCCTGGAGGTCCACTCCAGACCCTGTTTGCCTGGGTATCACCAGCGGAGGCTATAGAACAGCAAATATTGTAGAACAGCGAATACTGATGCCTGATCTTTCCTCTGGAAGCTTTGTCTCAGAGGGACACCTGCCTGTATGAGATGTCAGTCGACCCTTACTGGGAGGTGTCTCCCAGTTAGGCTACACGGGGTCAGGGACCCACTTGAGGAGGCAGTCTGTCTGTTCTCAGAGCTCCAACGCTGTGCTGGGAGAAACACTGCTCTCTTCAGAGATGTCAGACAGGGACGTTTAAGTCTGCAGAAGTTTCTGCTGCCTTTTGTTCAGCTATGCCCTTCCCACAGAGGTGGAGTCCACAGAGGCAGTAGGCCTTGCTAAGCTGCAGTGGGCTCCGCCCAATTTGAGCTTCCCTCCTGCTTTGTTTATCTACTCAAGCTTCAGCAATGGTGGAAGCCCCTCCCCCAACCAGTCTGCAGCCTCGCCAGTCGATCTCAGACTGCTTTGCTAGCAGTGAGCAAGGCTCCGTGGGTATGGGACCCACCAAGCCAGGCACTGGAAAATGTCTCCTGGTTTGCCAGTTGCTAAGACCGTTGAAAAAGTGCAGTATTTGGGCAGGAATGTCCCGTTTTTTCAGGTACAGTCTGTCACAGCTTCCCTTGGCGAGGAAAGGGAAATCTCCGGACCCCTTGCACTTCCTGGGTGAGGTGACGCCCTGCCCTGCTTCGGTTCACCTTCCGTGGGCTCCACCCACTGTCTAACCAGTCCCAGTGAGATGACCCAGGTACGTCAGTTGGAAATGCAGAAATCACCCATCTTCTGCGTCGATCACGCTGGGAGCTGCAGACCAGAGCTGTTCCTATTCGGCCATCTTGGAACGGGATCCGCAATCCATATTTTGAATTCTTTATCTGTCATTTCAGACATTTCATTCTGGTTAGGATCCATTGCTAGGGAGCCAGTGTGAGCCTTTGGAGGTGTCAAACTGGATATTTTACTGTCGGAGTTCTTGCTCTGATTCCTTCTCATTTGAGGGAGCTGTTGCTTCTTATTTTTGAATTTGCTATCATTTGAATGGGGCCTTTTAGTTTTTTAATTCTTTTTTTCCCTAGAGGGTATGACTGGTATATGTTGTGTAAGACTGATTGGCTTCATTTCCGGGTGCCTTCATGGGGCCAAGGCTCTGTATGGACTCGTTTGTTGTGGTTAGGTTCTGAGGAGAAGCAGTCTCAGATTCTGCTTATTGCAGCCATGTATTTTTGTTTGGTAGTGCAGTTCAGGATGCAGTCCAGTAGAGGGAGCGAAAGAGTGAGAACCAGTATGGTGCCCAGTGGATGCACCTGCCCTGACAGGGATGGCAGAAAGAAATTGTGCTGGGGTGTGCTGAAAGTCTCGGGATAGTGGGGGGGCGGGGAAGGAATGTGGGGGAAGATGTGCTCCAACTCCTTTTCCTGGGCCCGCAGAAACACTATCCACTTCCCTATCAAGCCCCAGTAGCAGGACTCGTGATCTTCTATTTATAAAGGCTTTGTCCTTTGGTTCCTGCCATAGTGCGGCTCTGGGCCTTAGATCCTGCTCTCTAATGGTTACCACTAGAATGGGGATGGGGCAGAGCCTCTTCCCCTAGTCCAGGACAGGCAACTCCACAGTCTGACCGTTGTTGCCGGGACGCTGCTCCTCTGTGTAGGCTGGGAACTTGGGCCCTGCCCTTCTAGAAAGCCTCAGCAGGCGCAGGCTCACTTTCAGCTAGGGTAGGGCCACCGGAAAAACACAAAAAGCATTTTCTTTTAGTGCATGCTCACCGGGACTCCTGTAAGAAGAACCGCCACTCACTCACAAACTGTGTGTTAGGACGGGGGTAGGGACGGCGGTGCAGGGATGTTGGCAGAGAGAGACGGTGTAGGGGGAGAGGGGGAGGGGTGTTACCAGAGGGAGGTTTTTTGGGGAAGGAAGGGGTGTTGGAGGAGGGATGTGGTGGGCATTATTGGCGGCAGGTGGGGAAGGGTGTTGGCCAGTGGGGGTGGTGTGTGTGGGAGATGACACTCTCTCCAGGCCCATTCCTGGGCGTCCGTGCTGCCCCCTTCAGCAGTTTGTGCTGTGTCCGCATTTCCTTTATCCCAAGTGGGACCCCCTCCCTTAGGGGCGGACTGCGTTAAGGACTAGCTCTCCAAGGAGCCACATGTCCCTGGGGAACTACCGGTTCCCTGTGCTTGTCAAAGTCAGAATGATGTGAAAGCAAAATAAAAACTTGGGGCCCCGACTCACTGCACCAAAAGAAAAAAAAATAAGCTGAAAACTGAGTCATGCAAGAAACTAGCTTTCCTTTTGTTCCTAAGCAGATAGCTACAGATAAAAGGTGGATACTCCGTGTTCACCTTATCGTATGTAAAGTGCTGATTTACTGAGCTCAAGGTTAATACATAATTGACTATTCCTCTACCTGCTCCTTTTCTCTTGCAACATGTGAACTACCATACTCTCCTTTTCCCCTCCAGCTTGCTTTTCCCCTTTAAATACTGAAGCCTTCAAAATCATCTTTGGAAAAAAACACAGACCTCTCTCCCACCCACATCCTTAACCTTGGCAAAATAAACTTCTAAGCTGATTGAGACTTGTCTCAGATACTTGTTGGTTTACCATGGGTAATGGGGTATGTTTGCAGGTGGTCTGGTGGTGCAGTGGCACTACCCAGCAGTGGGGCTTTGGGGCAGAGGGGCTTTGACAGTCAGCAGATTGCCAGAGGGGTGAGGGGAGCAGAGAAGCACTCCCACTTACCCTGTCCACAGGGCTCTGAGATCCTCAGGGATCTCAGCCAGACTTGCTGCTTTCTTTTTCTGAGCTCCAGCTTCTTCCTGTGGGTACTCCTAAAGGTCCTGGCTCTCTTTCCTCCATTTTCCATTCAAAAGTTGTCCATTCACAGTAACTTTGATCTTCTTTCTGAGAACTGGCATGTCCCTAGTCAATCATCTTGAAACCTCTCCTACGGGTCTTAAGTCCTGTTCCTTTCTCTCACCCTCTCCTTTCTCATAGGTGATCTTGCCCACTTTCAGTCCTCAGTTTCTATTCACATGCTAATGAGAGCCCTCTGCTCCTGTGGTCAGCCCAGATCTCTCACCTCTGGACTTATTCTGTTTGAATGTCTTATAAATAATCTAAGCACAGTTTCTCCCCTTGATGAGCCCCTAATCCTGTCCTCTTCCTAATGGATTTTTGTGCTGTTGACTGACATCTGCATTGCATCAAGCAGCAAGTAGCCTGGAAACCACCCTGGACAACTCCCTCTTTCTCACCTCATTCCCTCCCCCACCTCCAATTAAGCACCTTTATCTTCTGGATTCTACCTCACTGACTCAGTCTCTTCCCTCTGCCCTGGTAGCCACTGCCCCAGTTCAGGTCTTGCCTTCCCTTACTTGTACAACTAGGTGCACCAGCCTCCTCATACACAGTCTTGGGCCCAGCCTCTCAGCCTCCAACCCAGCCTCCACATCCATGACCTAAGCAGTCTTTCTAAACAAGACTTCAGCTAGGGCCTTTGATTTCAAACAGTAAAAACTAATTCTGACTAACCAAAGCAAAAGGAAGTATAATGCAAGGCTGTGGGAGAGCTCACAGAATCAAAATCTAGGTGGACGGCATGAATCAGCTATAGCTATTTTCAGTTCTCAAGTTACTTTAATGAAAATTCAAATTCCAAGGAAGAAAGTCTACTTGTCCCCACTTGTGTCATTGGCCCTCCCTTTTGCCAGAGGAGTTCTAGCACTTCAATTGACTGTCCCACTAAGACTGCATTAAAGAAGGGGGTAAGGGTATAGATATTGGGCAAACAAACCCCACAGATGTCCACTACAGTCCACTGCTTGGCTGCCTGAAGTCTGCATCTGCTCACCTTCTCATATACACAAGATCAATAATACTTCCACTTAGCATGGCACACCTTTTCAGCAAAAATGGCTATTAATCCAAGACATTCAGGTGATGCCCATTCCACTTCTAGTGTTGCCCTAGGCCACTTTATTATTCTCCAAATTATGGACTAAGTAACAAATTTAACTACTTCCAACGCAGCCTACGTAATAGTGAAGAGGACTGGTGAAAGGGCTAGGGAGTAGAAATAAATGGAAGGGATTAACTAAATTTACAGTAAAGAACAAAAACACAAGTATTAGTTCCTGTTGCAGTTAACATGACTGCATAATAAATAATCCCCAATGTATTAGTCAGCGTTCTCTAGAGGGACAGAACTAATAGGATAGATGTATATATAAATGGGAGTTTATTAAGGAGTATTGACTCACATGATCACAAGGTGAGGTCCCACAACAGGCCGTCTACTAGCTGAGGAGCAAGGAAGCCAGTCCAAGTCCCAAAGCTGAATAACTTGGGGTCTGATCTTCGAGGGCAGGAAGCATCCAGCATGGGAGAAAGACGTAGGCCAGAAGACTAAAGCAGTCTAGACTTTTTACATTCTTCTATCTGCTTTTATTCTGACAACGCTGGCAGCTGATTCGATTGTGCCCACCCAGATTGAGGTTGGGTCGGCCTTTCCTAGTCCGTTCATAGTAACTCATATGTTAATCTCCCTTGGCAACACCCTTACAGACACACATAGGAACAATACTTTGCATCCTTCAATCCAATCAAGTTCACACTCAGTATTTTTTTATTTTTTGGTTTGGATTTAATTTAATTTAATTTTGTATGGATTTTCTTTTTTTTATTTTATTATTATTATACTTTAAGTTTTAGGGTACATGTGCACAATGTGCAGGTTAGTTACATATGTATACATGTGCCATGCTGGTGTGCTGCACCCATTACCTCATCATTTAGCATTAGGTATATCTCCTAAAGCTATCCCTCCCCCCTCCCCCCACCCCACAACAGTCCCCAGAGTGTAATGTTCCCCTTCCTGTGTCCAGGTGTTCTCATTGTTCAATTCCCACCTATGAGTGAGAATATGTGGTGTTTGGTTTTTTTGTTCTTGCGATAGTTTACTGGGAATGATGATTTCCAGTTTCATCCATGTCCCTACAAAGGACATAAACTCATCATTTTTATGGCTGCATAGTATTCCATGGTGTATATGTGCCACATTTTCTTAATCCAGTCTATCATTGTTGGACATTTGGGTTGGTTCCAAGTCTTTGCTATTGTGAATAGTGCCGCAATAAACATACGTGTGCATGTGTCTTTATAGCAGCATGATTTATAGTCCTTTGGGTATATACCCAGTAATGGGATGGCTGGGTCAAATGGAATTTCTAGTTCTAGATCCCTGAGGAATCACCACACTGACTTCCACAAGGGTTGAACTAGTTTACAGTCCCACCAACAGTGTAAAAGTGTTCCTATTTCTCCACATCCTCTCCAGCACCTGTTTTTTCCTGACTTTTTAATGATTGCCATTCTAACTGGTGTGAGATGGTATCTCATTGTGGTTTTGATTTGCATTTCTCTGATAGCCAGTGATGGTGACCATTTTTTCACGTGTCTTTTGGCTGCATAAATGTCTTCTTTTGAGAAGTGTCTGTTCACGTCCTTCGCCCACTTTTCGATGGGGCTGTTTGTTTTTTTCTTGTAAATTTGTTGGAGTTCATTGTAGATTCTGGATATTAGCCCTTTGTCAGATGAGTAGGTTGCAAAAATTTTCTCCCATTTTGTAGGTTGCCTGTCACTCTGATGGTAGTTTCTTTTGCTGTGCAGAAGCTCTTGAGTTTAATTAGATCCCATTTGTCAATTTTGGCTTTTGTTGCCATTGCTTTTGGTGTTTATGGATTCAATGCCATCCCCATCAAGCTACCAATGACTTTCTTCACAGAATTGGAAAAAATCTACTTTAAAGTTCATATGGCACCAAAAAAGAGCCCGCATCACCAAGTCAATCCTAAGCCAAAAGAACAAAGCTGGAGGCATCACGCTACCTGACTTCAAACTATACTACAAGGCTACAGTAACCAAAACAGCATGGTACTGGTACCAAAACAGGGATATAGATCAATGGAACAGAACAGAGCCCTCAGAAATAATGCCGCATATCTACAGCTATCTCATCTCTGACAAACCTGAGAAAAACAAGCAATGGGGAAAGGATTCCCTATTTAACAAATGGTGCTGGGAAAACTGGCTAGCCATATGTAGAAAGCTGAAACTGGATCCCTTCCTTACACCTTATACAAAAATTAATTCAAGATGGATTAAAGACTTAAACGTTAGACCTAAAACCATAAAACCCCAGAAGAAAACCTAGGCATTACCATTCAGGACATAGGCATGGGCAAGGACTTCATGTCTAAAACACACTCAGTATTAACCGTCACACCAAACGTAGTGGATTAAAACACTGACAAATGCTGTCAAGTATGGAATTTGGGTAGAGCTTTTTAGGAATAGCTAATCTCTGCTCCTCTTGGATTTCACTGGGGTTGCTTAAAGGCAGAAGGCTAGGATCATCTGAAGGCTCACTCAATCACATGTCTGCTAGTAAATATTGGCTGCCACCTGAGACCTGTGCTAGGGCTGCTGATTGCAACACTCATATGTTCTCTTCATGTGGCCTGAGCTTCCTTGTAACTTGGTGGCTGGTTTTCAGGGTGAGCATTCCAAGAAAAAGGGGGAAAGAACCGAGAAGAAACTGCCTTTTTGATGACCTGGTTTAAGAAGTCACTTAGCATCATCTCCTGGGTGCTCTCTCAGTTGGAGGGGTCACAAGCCACCCAAGTTCAGGAGGAGAGGAAATAGACTCCACCTCTTTGTGTGAGAATGACAAAATGATCATTTTGGGGAAATATATTCTTCCACAATTACCCTGTTATTCAACTTTGCAACATGTTGGAAAGCTTAGCTGTACTGCCTGGATGGTTTTGCAGTGTCTTCTACTAGGCGTCATGGCAGCACAAGCTGCACCCCTAAAGATCCTCTGGGTCCTGTCCACTCTCTTGCTTGCCTCTACTGTCATAAAGCAAGCTTCTTATCAATCATCTGGCTGCCACCTTATTTGCTCTTTGCTTGTTAACTCTAAATGCATACATACCTAATGTCCTCAAGTGTAAAAAAGAGATAATCATAGATAGCTTAAAGGGTATGAATTATCAGTTAGATGGGAAGAATATTTTTGAGATTTATTGCACAACATGGTTAATATAGCTAATAATGGAGTTTTCTACATTTCAAAATTACTGAGTGTAAATTTCAAATGTTTGCACCACAAGAAATCTTAAGTATTTGAGGTGATGGATATGTTACCTAGCTTGATTTAATTATTTCACATTGCATTAATAAATTATAACATCACTTTGTACCCCATAAATATATACAATTATAAATTGTCAATTTACAATAAAAATTAAAAGACAAAAATTAAAACTGAAAAAAATAATCAACTAGGAAAATAAGCATCAAAATGTTTTATCACCTGGCACATAGCTGGTGCTCAATCTGGTCTATTTCTTTCCCTTCCATTTAGAAAGATCTAGCTCCAGCCTAACAAGTTATTATCACCATTATCAGCGCAGTTCATCTTTGCCCCTATTTCATATGTCTTCTGATGCAGTCTAGTGCTGAAGGAATTCCAGGGGCAGTGCTAGACATGCAGTCTTGGCATGACCCATATAGCCTGCATATCAGAAATGCTGTTCCCATCCTCTTAAACCCCACTGCCATTTGACAATTCTCTTGGGAAACAAACTTACCTACTCTGGTAACCATAGAGTCAGGAAATAATATTAATTCACGCAAAAAAAAAAATGTCGACAACTGCTAAAGTCAACAACATTGGGCTGAGTTCTGTGAAGATGGAGAAATTGAGAACTATTTCTGATCAAGGAAAAAGTTTAGCATGTGATAGAAACCTTATAGAATGCAGCTGGGCACTCTGGCTCACGCCTGTAATCCCAGCACTTTGGGAGGCCGAGGCGGGTGGATCACCTGAGGTCGGAGTTCGAGACCAGCCTGGCCAATATGGTGAAACCCCATCTCTACTAAAAATACAAAAATTAGCCAGGCGTGATGGCGAGTGCCTGTAGTCCCAGCTACTCGGGAGGCTGAGGCAGGAGAATAGCTTGAACCTGGGAGGTGGAGGTTGAGTAAGCCAAGATCATGCCGTTGCACTCCAGCCTAGGCAACAAAAGTGAAACTCCATCTCAAAAAAAAAAAAAAAAGTAAAAATAAAATAAGTAAATAAATTCCTTTAAAAAACAAAAAGAAAAAAACCTCATGGAATGTATGTTGTGTATGCTTGTTGAATCAGTAAATGATTGAAGGATATTTGCATCTGAATCATTCATTTGATCTAGGGCAGACATTGGCTGAGATCACTGGTAAATTAAACAAGTGAAAAGAGAAGCCATCCCTTAGATTTGGTGCTAGTCTGCGGAAGTAAAAGAGGATGGTTGTATGCACACACAAGCTCCCAGCTGGGACAGCAAACCCCTTCCCTTGACTGCTCATCCCAGGAACCAGATTTTGACCAGTGCTTTGAGCCTTTCTTCCCAGGTTTTACTTTCTATGGAGCAGGCTTGGAAGCAGAGAAAGCAAAATAGACATGACTTTTTTGAACAAGTCGCTGACTGATAGTTCTCTCCTCTGCTAATCTACTTGCTTTATAGGATTCTCACCCAGAAATTATATTAAAGATGCATTTACTTCCAAAGAAAATGCTACTAGTGAAGCAGTCAAAAGCTACTGAGGCCCTTTAAAATCTCTGTGCTAGGGTTGCTGAAGCAAATTTCTTTGCTTTTTGCAGATACGTAAGTTACTAACTTCAGTAGTTGCCAAAAGGTTGTCCTGATTTAAGGAAAACTTCCCGTGGCTGGAGTAAATCTGTATCACAGCCCCAGCCCAGAAAGGTCCCTGAGAAGCCATCTAGAGCCATGGCTACCAAACCTGGCCACGCATCAGATTTTCCTCAAGAGCCTGGGATCCCCAGGCTTGTCAAGTTAGAATCCCTAGGTGATTCTGATGTATCCACAGAAGTAGTTTGGGAAACATTAAATTGACCCTGTCACATAGGATTTTGCAGATGAGGAAACTGAGGCTCACAAAATCAGAGGGATGCATCCAAGATCAAGCAGGAAGTTAGTGATGGAGCTAGGACCCCAACCTGGTTTTTGCTCTATAAACCCAGTGTCTTACCATCGTCACACCATGTTTATATGCCTCTTAATGCTTGGGCCATATTCTTTATCTCTGCAGCCTACCCATGACTCTGCCATGGCACATACTAATACCCAACTGATACATGTGCGATTAACAGCAACATTCAACTTGACAAGTGGTTGTTAATTATTCCTCTAATACCTACCTCACAGAGGATGCCAGGAATACAGGAGTTCCCAGCTTTTTGAAATGCCACATCCAATCAGTCATTGAGTCTGATAAATTTTGCATTTCTCAGAGTTTTCTTGTTCCCTTGTGTCCCAGACCTGGAGCTAGGGGATGGGGATTCAACAGAGACGGATACATCCAATTCTTGTCCTCATACATTCCACTGTCTGCCTCCTTAGTGGCTTCTTAATCCTTATACTTCTTTCCATGCCTAGACTAACTCTACTAGTCCAGGCCACCACCATCTCTACCCAGGATTGCCAGGCAACCTCCAATTTGGTCAGGTATCCTTTTTCCTATGTCATGACCCTACGGGCATTTGTCTGTCCCTGTCACTAGACTGTGACCACTGCAGGACACTGTGTCTGTTTTGCCATCACCATGTATTCCTTCCTTCTCAGAGTATCTGTAACATGATATATTCTTAAAATATTTCTTAAACATTAATGTGCTGCAATTGTAATATTTTACTTCCAATTTGAACAAGCCCTCTCATATGGAGGAATGACTGGATTCAAGACATTTCCCAGGAGTTATTATTAAGCAGACTTTTGGGAAGCAGCCAAATATCTGCAATCCAAAAGCGTTTGTCCACTTATACATAAAATACATATAAATACATGGATCAGAGAAGAACTAGGCAATTTAGCTCCAAAAGAACTATTCTTTCTATGTTAAGAAATTCAGAACTCTTAATATCCCTATATATGGGTGTTTTTTTCGTTGTTGCTTTCTTTTTTTCTTTTATTTTCTTGTTTTTTTTTTTTTTTGAGATGGAGTCGCTCTGTCATCCAGGCTGGAGTGCAGTGGTACAATCTCGGCTCACTGCAACCTCCACCTCCCAGGTTCAAGCGTTTCTCCTGCCTCAGCCTCCTGAGTAGCTGGGACTACAGGCACATGCCACCATGCCTGGCTAATTTTTGTATTTTTAGTAGAGACGGGGATTTACCATGTTGGTCAAGCTGGCATTGAACTCCTGACCTCAGGTGATCCACCCACCTCAGCCTCCCAAAGTGCTGGGATTACAGGCATGAGCCGCAGTGCCCGGCCTATATGGGTGTTTTTCTACCCAATTGTGCAGACAAGGATGATGGCTCAGGGATGTTGAGTGTTTTACCAAGTTCACACAGCTGGTAGGCAACAGACATTTAATTGCAGGACCATACACCTTCTGAAATCTTGTTTTATCATCTCTCCCAAATACCTTTCTTTGAGAACTTTGTTTCAGATATGGAAACTTGGTTGCATGGCTTAGAAGTCACGAAATCCTGAAACACTGCCTCCTACACTGAGAGACTGAGAGCCATGTTCTTATCACTAACTTTTATAAGCAGTGTCTCTGAACCAGGCCTTTGTTGTGTGTTGCATGTGGCTGCCTGCCTGAAAGGACTGCGCAGGCTGCAAAAAGAGACAGGATGCAACTATATTAAATGTAACTCAAAACCAATAGTGAGGTATCCAACCAGGTCTTTGTGAAGCTCAAAGGAGAGAGAAAGCCCCATCTGGATGGGGCCCACAAAGGGATTCATGGGGGAGAAAAGAACAGAACTGTGCTTGCATGAGGGACACAATTCTGATAGGAGAAAATTATGGAAAGTGGGAGGGCATTCCTAACAAGAGAAGAAGGGAGAGAAGGCACAGAGGCAGAAGTTGGAAACGGATGGGGGAGGTTGAGGAGTTCAATTTGACTTGCACACAAAACAGATTGAGGGTGCAGAAGAGAGAGAAAGGCAGAGAGGTAGCCAGGGTCAGAGCATAGGGGATGATAGGATAAACCGTGTGGAGGACATGAGGAGTCACAGGCACCTTGAGCTGAGCAGGGCCATGTCAGAGCTGCATATCAGCGTTAACCTGCACAGTGCATGCAGGAAAGATTGGGCATTTGAAGGTAGGGACACAGCTTAAGAAGTTTCTGAACATCTGTCACCAGGGCTGTTACACCCTAACCTAATGTGCAGGAGGTGCTTCATTGCCCAACTTTGACCCTAACATAAGCAATCTTACTGGAAGTGTGAGCACCACCTCCTAGGCTGTTGTAAAATACAGGCCTGCTGCACACTGACTGCTTACCCCCAGGTCCAGTACTGATCATGCCAATAAACATCTTCAGGCTCCACTCCAGGTCTCAGCTCCATTCCTGTTGCACCTCCCCACACAACTCCAGTTTAGGTGGAGCCTTTGGAAGCCTGGCCAATCTATCCTCAAGGAGAGTAAGTTCTGAATTGACCCAAGGCCACTGAGGTTGGTCCAAGAACTAACCTTTCAAGGCACTGAGAGGATTCCTGCTGCATAGCACCTGCTACCTGGATGGTACACAGTCAGATTTTTTCTGCATTTGTGGAAAGCGCTTAGACCCGGGAATCAGAAGCTTGGGCCCTACTCTTAGCTGTGCTCCTGTTTTCTTGTGTACTCTTGGCCCCAGAGTGTCTCTTCTCTGAGCCTACATTTTCTTGTCTGCAACACATGGCAGTTGACCCTAAAGTGGACTCTCAAGATCATTCTGGAGACAACACGGGGTGGTCTTTCATTCTAGAATGCCCTGAGAAGCTCCTATGTGCAGACCTGCATTTCTGTGGCACAAAGCAGCACTTGCAGGTAGAGATGTGCCTGGTTAAGGTTGCTCCCTACTCACAATGGTCCACTCTGGCCTTGGGGCTCTTTCCCTTCTTGGATCTCTGTATAGAGCTGTGATTCATCAGTGCCTCCAACTCATAATACAGGATTGGCTAGGGATGTTTCATCTTCCATCTGGAAATGAAAACTATTTATTTATAGCTGACATGAGTATAAATATATAATTGTATAGTAGACTCAGTGGGTGCTGATATTAACTTACAGTTCCCTGCATTGAGGGTCAAGTTGGGAGTCTCACGTGGCCCAGAGCAAAATGATTTTCCTTCTCCCGGTTTCTGCCTCATTCTTGCCCTGACTTATCCTGGCTCCATGCTCTCTGTCCTGGAGTCATGGCCATCTTCCACTCGGCTCATTACAGGAGTTTGCAAATATTATTACTTTCTCCCAATGCAGCTGAGCAATTTCTTCAATTATCTTGTCATCCTCAGTCATTTCTAAGTGATTGCCACTTTCCAAGTTGGCTGCATTTGTCCCATCTGATGGCTGGTCTGGGTATGAGCTGTACCCATTCAATGGCTTAGCCTCTCTCTCCAACACAAAATCCTGTCCTCTGCTCCCATGTTCCCTGTCACAGTTGTCAGTCTATTTAAACCCATACCCACTGTAATACATGAACTGTGGGAGACTCAGGGTTGAGCAAACGCAGTCCTTGTTTTTTAGGAATGACTGTTTGGAGTGGAGACACCAGGGAAGCTAACCCTCAGCTAATGCCTGCAAGGCAGTGATTGACAAGTAGGCTTTAGCTCAGGTGAAAAAACAGTGGTTGGAAGAGGTACTCTGGTTGAGTGGTCACAACCGGCTTCCCCTTTGAGGGATGGCTTTTGGGCACAGCCTGGAGAACTGGGAGTATCTCTAACATAAGTTGGAGGCCTTAGTGAACCTCCAAAGGAGAGTCCACTGTGGGCCAAAGTGAAGGTGAGATAAAATTCAGGCACTTGGGAGAAGATGTAGAGTTCAATTTGAATGGAGGGAAGAAACATATAAAGAAGAAATTGGAAAAATCTGAAGACTTCTTTTGTAGCTTGATCATGTAACCTGAGCCCAGGATGAAGGGCTTGAAGGCCATTAAGCAGCTCTGGGAGCTATAAAAGGTTTCTCTGAAGGTTGTTACTTTTGTTCCCCAAACTTTCCTATCACCATATCTCCTATGCCTGACACAGACCAAGGCCTTGGGAAATGGCTGTTGAATGAATCAATGAATGTTTCGCCCACAGTCCCTGAAACTGTTTCAAATGCTTCTTTTGGAAAGCACATTTAATGTAACAGCACACATGAAAGGCAGGCAAGGAATTAAGGTTATGAGGAGGAAGGCAGCACTTGGTGGCTTATGAAGTACCTGCAAGATACACTGTCTGGCAGAGCCCCACTGCATCTCTGTAAAGTGAGCATTGTTGTTTCATGTTACAGACAAGGAAAAACAAGTCTCCCCAGGGCTAGTAACTGATGCACCCAATAACCCTTCTTTGGAAAGAGACTGGAGGCAAGCAGCAGACTATGAACAGCCAGCTCTAGAGTGAGACAGACCTTGATTCAAGCCTGGCATCGTGGTCCATGGGACCTTGAGTAAGTTCCTTAACTTTTCCCTGCCTCATACTCCTGAAGATCAGGGTGCCCATCTCGCATAGCTGTGAGGAGAATTAGAGGAAAGGTGTCTGTGGAGTGCTTGGATGCTCATGGGTGCTAGGTAACTGATGGTAAGAAAAAAAACCCGCCAAACCCATAGACCTTATGGTTTCAAAGGCCTCCTATTTTATGCCCACAGATGGATAACAAAGCCCAGAAAGGATAGCGAACTTTTCAGAGGCTACACTGAGGTCAAGACTAAAACTCAGCCTTCACTTCTTTTCCAGAAGGCAGTATTGCATGCTGAAAGCAGCATTGGCTGTGGTGCTGTACCAGTATGGATTCCAGTTTCCCTCTGCCACTTTTATTAGCTACATGACGGTGGGTGATTGCTGCCGTGTCTCTGGCCACAGTAGCCCTTCCCTCACAGGGCTGTTTTGAAATTCCCAGCACATCATTTATATGCAAGTGCTTTTAATAATGTATATGCAAGTGCTATATATCCATGATTGCATGGAGACCCTCTGAGATGAAGGGCTGGAGCTGACCATGACAAGTGTGAGGGTCTTTGGTTTGCTGGGCAGATGGGGAGCTAAGAAAGAAGTGAGAGATGAAAGAGTGAGGTTGTAAAGGCATGATGGAAGTCTTAAATGTGAGAGGATACAAAAGCAGACTTGCTAACTAAATTGTGGTCCCTGAACCAGGAGCATCACCTGGGAGCTTAATAGAAATGCAGATCCTCAGACCCCACTGCCTATTTATTGGCTCTGAATATGCATTTCAAGCAGCTTCCCAGGTGATGTGTGTGTATATGAAACTCTGAGAATACTGACATAGAGAAAATCTCTGTTTTCAGCCTGCCAACATAAAGAATATATTCAATAGAATATAATTGTAGCCAATAAAGTCTTGTCTTATTTCCTGACCCCTTTTGTCTTCCTAATGTTCACCATTCCTCCCACCGTCTGGCATTTGCCCTGCACCCTCATGTCTTTTCAGTCAGATACCCAGCTGATGGATGTCTAACATTCGTGTGCTCTTTGCTCCAGCCTGTAGTGGCCTAGGCAGAGCCTCCAAGGTGCTTGCCATTGAATACTCCCAAAGAAGAATATGTTGCACTGCATCTGGATGAACCATAGCACCATCAGAGGCGGGACTGGCTCTTCCTGACAGGTTGAAGATGCCATTTGCACAACAAATTTGGCAGCACTAAGAGATATGAGAGGGACGGGATGCTGGGGATAGAAGAGAGAACCATTGTTAGGAAAGAAGCCACCATTAACAGAAGCACCATGATAAGTAAATAATTCTTGACTTGACAATCAGTTCTGATAGGTTGGTTGTGGCTGCAGTCACATAGTGTTGAGAAAGATTCTGAGGTCTAATACAGATGCAGCAGGAAAGAATGTTATATTATTAGTCAGGGCTCTCCAGATAAACAGAACCTATATATTGAAGCGGGGGGGTGGAGGGGGATAAAAGATTTGTTGTAAAGAAGTGGCTCATGTAATTGTGGACAGTGAGAAGTCCTACAATCTGCCATCTGCACGTTCAAGAAACAGGAAAATTCCAGTTTGAGTACAAAGGCCTGAGAATCAGGAGCATAAATAGTATAATTCCCAGTCCTAGAGCAGGAGAAAACTGATGTCCCAACTCAAGCAGAGATAAAATTCAACCTTCCCCCACCTTTTTGTTGTATTCAGGCCCTTAGTGGATTAGATTATACCTATCCACATTGGTGAGGGCCACCTACTTTACTTGGTCCACCAATTCAAGTGTTAACCTTTGCTGGAAACACCACACAACACACCCAGAAATAATGTTTAGCCTGATATCTAGGCATTCCATAGTCCAGCTTAGTTGGCACACAAAGTTAGCCAACACAAATGTCATAAACTCTCAGCAATAAGCGTAGGTCCCTATGCCAAACATATGCTCTCTCTGATTTAGATAAAATAATTTTGGTGTTGAACAATTTGTTTCAAATCCCAGGCTAATAATTTGCTTACTGTGTGGACTTTGTAAGGTGATGAGCCTCCCTGCCCTTGTTTTCTTCAAGGTTACTGAGAATTAGGGCACAGAGCAGGGGCTTGCTAACTCATCCCGAGGAGGATCATGTGAGAAACAATACAATTTCAGAAGTAATAGAGTTTGGTCTGATAAAATATGGGTGGAAGGAAGGAAAGGACCACTCAGGCAATTGGAACAGCAAGTGCAAAGGCCTAGAGATATGAAGTTGTCTGCAGTCCAGTTTGACTGCAGCGTGAGGTGCCCATAGTGACACGATGGAGAGGGACACTATCTGCAGAGTGACTTCCAGGACTGCTCTAGGCCACAGTGCCCTTCCTTTTCCCAGTGCCATGTGCACTGACCCCTTGTTGGCATTTTAGGCCTTAGCTCATGAGTCATGTGACCATTCTTTGAATCTCAGCTTTACCACATATTAGCTACTTGATCTTGAGGTAATAGTTAATTCCTCAATGCCACAGGGTCATCACCTGCAGGACTGCGATAACAGTGGTATCATCTCATAGAGGGGTCATGAGCATTCAAGGATGTAGCTTATGTCAAGTCCCGAGAACAATGATTGCCACAAATCATTGTTAAGCAATGTTGGCTGGTGTCAAGATCTGTCCCAAAAATGTCTTGTTCCTCACATAATATTCTTGGGGCAAGAGTTCCATCCACTTCCACTGTATTATCCCCTGAACCTAACCCAGAACTAGGCACAATGAAAGAGCTTCATAGATACATATCCCATGATTGCTCCTTCCACACTTGCCTAGCCTCTCCAAGGATGCTCTCCTCTCTTAAAGTTCAACTATTACTTGTGGAAATCCAGTTACCCTCCTTATTGTCAAGTTCAAATTTCTTAGTAAGCAAGTCCATTTATTCCCTCTCTTATTCAAATACCCAAACACATAACCCACCACACACACACACATACAACCCACCCCTTAGCCCCTTCTGCAAGACTCTGCCCCCTTGAAGCTCTGGGCATCATGAAGGAGACAAGTAGGTAATCAGAAAGTTCTAATGCAGGATGATAAGTGCTCTACATAGGAGCACAGAGCAGGGTGCCTCACCTGGCCAGCCTAGTGAGGGGTTGACAGAATCCAGATGCTGAGGAAGACTTAGTTAGCAAATGCAGGTGGGGAGGGGGATGTCTGACAAAAGTTCAGTCTGGAGGAGAGGAAAGTTCTTTGATCTTAGGGAACTGCAATTGCTCTAGTGCGGACAATGGGGGTGAGGAAGACGTAGCCATGAGGGTGGAGAAGCTATCAGAGACCAGGTCATAAAGAGATACATATGTCAAGTCAAGAGCATAGATTTTATTCTGAAGGATTTGGTTACTCATGGAAGGTTTTAAGCAGGAGGCAGTGACATGATTAGTTTGCCTTTTGAGGAGCCTTCTGTATGCAATGAGGGGATGGAATGAATGGTGAGTTGGATACAAATGGAACTGGAGGCTGTGAGACCATTAGAAGTCTATTGTAGGAGTCAATGAATAGATGAGAATGGTGGCAATGGAAGATGGCCTTTATTTTTTTCAGTAGAAAAGCTCCAACTTGGCCTATCTTCATGGGGTAGAAAAGAGGAGCAAGATTCAGACACTTAGAAGGTGGAACCAATGGCCTGCCATCATCAACTGGATATCAGGAAGGAGACAAAGGGAGAAGGCTATGCAGATGCATGGTGTCTAGTTTGGGGCAAGCTATCTGGCAGTGCCACTCAAGTGAATAAAACATACACTACAGAGAGCCAAGAGGAAAGAGGATGAACTCAGACCTTTCTCAATCAATTTCTCTTTCCTCTCTCCATCTGGCACCCTCTTTCCCTTCATGTTTCTACTCCAACTGCACCAGAATAATAGCTTTTCCCCAGCCATGTTTCTCCACCTTTGTTCATGCTGACCCCTGCCTGCTGTGACCTCCTTTTATCTTCTTGTCTTTTAGTGTCCATGCCAAATATCACTCCCCAATGGTCAGATATAAGAATTGGATTTCCTCTTTGCCTGGCCTGCTCCTTGCCTTTATCACTAATCACAGTCATATCAGGAGTAGTTGCCTAAATATATGCTTTTTCCAGCAGGTATTACAGTCATCTCTTTGTGCTTGGACATGGCTGACTTCCAAGTCTGAACATGAATGGGGACTGAATTGACTTTTTCCCTCAGGATGGGGGCCTGTGCACCCATTATCCACATGCCAAATGCCTAAAGTCCCTGAAATATGCTTGTTCCTGCAGAGTAAGTTGTAATAGGTAAGCCCTAATCCCTGTTCTCAGTGAACTATGGGGTCTACTCAGAGAGTCTGAGTCAGAGCAAGCCTGGCTGAAGCTAGAAAGACTGTAACTAAATGATAGCCGTGAATTAGAAGTGAAAAACTGGGATTCATTGCAAGGAAAGGAAATTACCTGATACAGTTGGAGGCTACCAGGAGGAAATGTCATTTAGGGACTTGGAGTATGGGTAGTAGATTGTTTATCTATTGCTACATAACAAATTACCACAAATTTAACAGGTTAAAACAAAATACATTCATTATCTGACCGTTTCTGATGGCCAAGATTCTGAATATTATTTAGATGGTTC
The DNA here is from genome assembly GCF_028885625.2 of Pongo pygmaeus. Classification (NCBI taxonomy): domain Eukaryota; kingdom Metazoa; phylum Chordata; class Mammalia; order Primates; family Hominidae; genus Pongo; species Pongo pygmaeus. Next base: position 55,939,549 of record NC_072396.2, on the reverse strand, counting down.
CCCAGCTCAGGGTCTCATAAGGCTGTAATGAAGGCATCAGTCATGACTGTGTTCTTATCTGGAGGCATGGCTGGAAAAGAACTCACTTCCAATCTCACTTAGGTTAGTGGTAAAATTCATTTCCTTACGGGACTGATGGTTCTGGATTCTTGCTGGTAGTCACTGGAGGCTGAAGTTGCTAGAGTCTGGCGGTTCCTTGCCATGTGGACTTCCCCAACATGGCCACCTCAACAAGAGTCTCTAGAACACGTTTTCTGGCAAGATGGAGTCGTATATAACATAATGTAATCATCTAAGTGACACTAATAACCTGTGCTGTAGTCTAACAATGTAAAGCAAGTGGATTTATGCTTCTGGGAGGAGGAAATAGGCATACTTTCTCCTATTTCTTCCACTGTACAACTAAAAGCCTTAGGCATTAAATAAAACAAACGCAAGACTCTGAAAGGCAGAGAGAAGAGAGTAAACCAATTATGGACCTCCGAAACCTGGGAAAAACCCGGTGGTGTATACCCTGAGTTTTCTTTTTCTCTTATATATCCTGGACTTGAAGTTGAAGAAGACAGTGACCTAGAAACACCAACAGGGCACAGACAAAAAAAAGTCTGAACAAAAGCCTGCTCTTTCTAGCCAAAGAACCAGAGGAAGGGCAGCCTAGCACGGCAGAAAACTTTTAGACAGTAACTGCTTCACTCCAACCAAATACACACACACACAAACTCATAAAACTGCTCCACCGCACCCATGTTAGCAAAGTCTGAGCAGGAAGCCTAGACTTACTTCCTTGACAGGATATAATGAGAAATGCAGCAGCCCTATCAGAGTGGTAGTGAGGAAAGTTGAGTAGGAAACTAGGCCTTTCATTCCCATCAGCGAGTAATTAGTGTTTTCCTTCCTTAGCGTTATCAGTGGAGACCAGGTGGCAAGCTTGGACTTCCACTCCCATCTGGCAGTAAAAAAGCACCTTTCTCCCCTCTAGAGTGGTGTCAGAGGAAGCCTAATAGAGAGTCAAGACTTTCACCACTGCCAAGAAGTAATGAAGCCATCCCTATTGTAATGCTAGTAAAAGCCACCCAGCTATAATGTGGTATTGGTGGAAACTTCCCAGCAATAATAATGAGCCCGCCATTGGATGTCAGTGAAAGCCAAGTAGAGAAACTAGACTTCCACTTCTACCTGACAATAACAAGAATGTACCCTCTTTTTTACCTGCTAGAGTGTAGTCAGAGAAAGTCATTTAAAATAGAAGGTTGTAATAAGATCTAGGGTTTTATAACAGAATATGAAAACATGCATGTTTCAACAAAATGTAACTTGTCATACTAAGAACCAGAAAGATCTCAAACTGAATTCTAAAAGACAATTAATAGATTCCAACATCAAAATGACAGAGATATTAGGATTATCCGACAATTATTTTTAAAGCATCCATGATAAAAATGCTTAAACGAGCATTCACTAACATTTTTTAAACAAATGATAAAAATGGAAAGCTTCAGAAAAAAAATAAAGCTTCAACAACAACAACAACAAAACCCAGAAGATATGAAGAAGAATCAAATGGAAGTTGTTCGAACTACAAAATCCAATTACCAAAATAAGAAGCTCAGTTGACAGGCTCAATAGCAGAATGGGGGAACAGAGAGCAAAAAATTCCCAATGAACTGAAAGACGGAATACAATGAGAAATTACCCAATATGAACAACAAAGAGAAAATACTTCAAAAAATAAATGAACAGAGCTTCAGGGACCTGTGGCACTATAATAAAAGATATAACTTCAATGTCATTGGAGTCTCAGGAGAGGAAAAAGGAGAAGGAGCTGAAAAACTATGCAAAGAAATAATGGCTAAAAACTTTCCAAATTTGGCAAGGGACATAAACGTACAAATCCAAGAAGGTGAGTGAACCCCAAACAGAATAAACTTAAAAGAAATCCTTACCAAAGCCCATCCTGATTAAACTTTTGAATACTAAATATAAGATAAAATCTTGAAAGCAACCAGAGAAAAACAATGCCATGGAGGACTAAAAGAGGTGGCACAATATTTTTTTAATGCTGAAAGAAAATATTTGTCCACCCAGAATCCCATGCCCAGTGAAAATATCCTTCAGGAATGAAGGAAACGTCAAGATATTATCAGACAAAGAATCGTGAAAATTAAGTAAGAAAAAGCAGAGTAAACAAAAAGTGGGTAAACACAGTAGGCTTTTTAAATCCTTTCGATTTTCCTAAACAATGTTTGATGGTTGAAGCAAATATAATATTGTCTAATATTTTTCTAAATGCATATAGGGAAAATATTTTTTAAAAATTATACTACAAATACAAAAGTGTAGAGAGACACAAAGAGAAATAAGTTTTCTACATTTTACTTGAACTAGTAAAATGACGACACCAGTAGACTTGGATTAGTTACCGTATACAATGTAATTCCTATAGTAACTACAATAAAAGCCATACAGAGATATACACTAAAAACACTATAGATAAATTAAAATGAAATCTGAAAAATATTCAAGAAACACAGAGAAAGGAAGAGAAAATAAAAGAGAAATGTACAACAGAAGAAAAAAGAAAACAAAAAATAAAATGGTAGTTCACTTTAAGCCTTACCAAGTTAAAAATTACATTAATTGTGAATGGACTATATATACCAATTAAAAGACAAATTGGCAGAGTAGATTTAAAAAACATGACCCAACTATATACTGTTTACAGGAAACTCACTTCCAATAAAATTATATAGGCAGGTTGAAAATAAAGGATGGAAAAGGATATATAATGAAAACATTAAGCAAAGGAAAGCAGACATAACTATATCATCTGAAAATGTAGACTTCAGAACAAAGAAAATTGCCAGATGTATTAGAGAAAGACATGTTTTATGTTCCTAAAAGGTCAATCCGCCAAAAAGACATAGCAATCTAAAATGGGTATACACCAAGCAATAGAGCTGGAAAACATACGAAGCCAAAACTAATAGAACTAAAATGAGAAACAGACATATCTACAATTAGAGTTGTAGACTTCAATACTTTTCTTTCAACCATAATAGAACAACTAGACAGAAAATCAGCAAGAATAGACAACTCAGTAACACCATCAGACAGCAGGATCCAATGAACATTAATAGAGTACTCCACTCAACAACAGTACAATACACATTTTCTTCAAGTGTTCAAAAATCATATACCAAGATAAACAATACATTTAGCCATAAAACATGCCTCGACAAATTTAACAGCAATGAAATCATACACAGAATATTGTATGATCATCATATTGGAATCAAACTAGAAATCAATAACAGAAAAATAACAGGAAAATTTCAAAACATAGGGAAGCTAGACAACACAGTTCCAAATAATACATGAGTCAAAGAGAAAATATTGAGAAAATATAAAATACATTAAACTGAATGAAAATAAGAATACAGTATATCAAAACGTGTGGGACCCAGCTAAAGCAGTGCTAATAGATTTATAGCGCTAAATGCATACATTAGAAAAAAGATCTCAAATCAATAATCTAAGCTTCTATCGCAAGAACCTAGAAAAAGAACAGCAAAATAAATCCCAAGCAAGTAGAAGGAAGAAAAAAATAAGAATAAGAGCAGAAATTGATTAAATTAAAAATTTTAAAAATAGAAAAAAATTAACGAAAGTGCTGATTCCTTGAAGAGGTCAATAAATTGACAAAATTCTAGCAAGACTGACAAAGAAAGAGAAAATACATGAATACCAGGAATAAAACGGGGATATTAATATAGACCGTGAAGACATCTGAAGGATAATAAGGTGTATACGATTAACTCTACCCAGATAAATTTGGCAACTTCAATGAAATGGGCCAGTTCCTTGCAAAACACAGACTGCCACAACTCACTCAGTATGAAATACAAAATTTGAATAGCCCCATAAGAAAATTACTTTGTGATTAATAAAAAACTCCCACAAAAGAAAACTACAGAGGAAGGGTAACATCAGCAAGATGGTGAAATAGGACTTTTCAGTGCTCATTCCTCTGCATGAACATCAATTTGAACAACTATCCACACATGAAAATGTCTTCACAAAGGCTGAGGAAACCAGGTGAGAGATTATAGCACCTGAGTATAGCACAGAAATAAGAAAAGACACATTGAAGAGGGTAGCAAGGACAGTTCTACATTATCCATGTCAACCCTCCCCCAACCACAGGCAGCACAGCATGGAGAGAGGTACCCTTTGCTTGAAGGAAGAGGGAAGCGAGCACTGTACTTTGCCTCGGACCCCACTACTAGGTCAGTCCCACTAAAACCCAGCGGTAGACAGGCCCTGACACTCCAGACCCTAGACTGGTACATGTGGACTGATCCTCCAGGCCCACCCTGATGATAGACTAAATTCTGCATACCCAGGCTCCATGACTGCCCGGTGGGGTGGACTCCATCACCAAGCCACCCCACTTCCAGGCCAACCCCAGAAGCCCCAGGCCCTGGGCTGGCACCAGCAGCTGCAGGCCCCAGTTCACCCCAATAACCAGCACATGATGGCCCCAGTGGCACCAGGTTGCAGGCCCACCCTCTGCCAGGCCAACTGCCACAGCCCCAGCCATCAGGCTGGCCCCTGCAAACACAGACTCCAGGCCCAACCAGCACCAGGCCAGCCCTCTGGCCACAGATGCCAAACCAGTACCCACAGGCAGGGACTCCAAGCCAGGTGTGATCCCACAGCCCCAGCCTCCAGACCTGCCTCATAGACTTGATCTCTGGGCCTGCCATAGCACTCAACTGACCCCAGTGGGCCCAGGCTCCAGGTCTTCCCCAGCATCAGATCAGCTCCAGTGAACTGGGCTTTGAGGATTGCCCCAGCACCAGGTCAGTCCTCACAGACTCAGGTTCCAGGCCTTCCCCAGGACCAACCCAGACCCAGTGGCCCTGTACTCAGGGCTTGCCCAGTGTCAAGCTGGTCCCCACAGCTCCACTATCCAACCTAGCCTCTGCTGGCCTTCCAGCAGACCCAGGGTGTAGGCCCATCCCAAGACCTCACTGCTGAATCAGCCCCCGTGGAGCCAGGCTCCAGGCCAATCCTCATGGCTTCAGGCTCCAGAAAACCCAGCTTCTTAATAGCAAAAGACTGAAATTTCCCCCGAATATAGAGAACAAGGCAAGGATACCCACCTTTATCACTCTTATCCAACATAGTCCTGAAAGTTCTAGTTAGTGCGATAATGTGAGAATACAAAATGAAAGTGATACAGAACAGAAAGAAAGAAATATAATTGTCCCTATTTGCAGATGTCATAATTAGCTATCTAGAATATCCCAAGGAATCTATAAAAAATACCCTACAACTAATAAGTGAGTTCAGAAAAGGTGACAGGATACAAGACTAATATCCAAATATCAATTGTATTTATGTATACTAGCAATGAACTTGTGGACACGTAAATTAAAAACACAATATCATTTACAATCCCTTCAAACAATCAAATGCTTAGGGGTAAATTTAACAAAACATATATAGAACTCTGTTAAAAATCAAAGAATATTTAAGTAATGGAGAGGCATACGATGTTCATGGATTGGAAATCTTAACATAGTGAAGATGTCACTTATCCTAAATATAAACACAGTTTTAATGCAATCCCTGTCAAATTATCAACAAGATTTTTTGCAGATATAGATAAGATTATTCTAAATTATACATGAGAAAGTGAAAGATCTAAAATAGGTTAAACAGTTTTGATAAAAAGAGGAGGATGCAGTGAGCCAAGATCACACCTCTGCACTACAACTTGGGTGACAGAGTGAGACCCCGTCTCAAAAAAAAAAAAATGGATCACATATTTGAACATAAAATGCAAAATTATAAAACTTTTAGGAGAACCACTACTCTCTTCCAAGCTGTCAGACAGGGATGTTTAAGTCTGCAGAACTTTCTGCTGCCTTTTGTTCAGCTATGCCCTACCCCCAGACCCAGAATTTCATATCCAGCCAAACTAAGCTTCATAAGTGAAGGACAAATAAAATTCTTTACAGACAAACAAATGCTGAGAGATTTTGTCACCACCAGGCCTGCCTTACAAGAGATCCTGAAGGAAGCACTAAACATGGAAAGCAACAACCGATACGAGCCAGTGCAAAAACATGCCAAATTGTAAAGACCATCGATGCTAGGAAGAAACTGCATCAACTAACAAGAAAAATAACGAGCTAACATCATAATGACAGGATCAAATTCACACATAACAATATTAACTTTAAATGTAAATGGGCTAAATGTTCCAATTAAGAGACATAGACTGGCAAATTGGATAGAGTCAAGACCCTTCAGTGTGCTGTATTCAGGAAACCCATCTCACATGCACAGACACACATAGGCTCAAAATAAAGGGATGGAGGAAGATCTACCAAGCAAATGGAAGACAAAAAAAGGCAGGGGTTGCAATCCTAGTCTGTGATACAGCAGACTTTAAACCAACAAAGATCCAAAGAGACAAAGAAGGCCATTACATAATGGTAAAGGGATCAATTCAACAAGAAGAACTAACTATCCTAAATATATATGGACCCAATACAGGAGCATCCAGATTCATAAAGCAAGTCCATAGAGACTTACAAAGAGACTTAGACTCCCACACAATAATAATGGGAGACTTTAACACCCCACTCTCAACATTAGACAGATCAACAAGATAGAAAGTTAACAAGGATATCCAGGAATTGAACTCAGCTCTACACCAAGCGGACTTAATAGACATCTACAGAACTCTCCACCCCAAATCAACAGAACATACATTCTTCACAGCACCAACCCGAACTTATTCCAAAATTGACCACATAATTGGAAGTAAAGCACTCCTCAGCAAATGTAAAAGAACAGAAATTATAACAAACTGTCTCTCAGACCACAGTGCAATCAAACTAGAACTCAGGATTAAGAAACTCACTCAAAACCGCTCAACTACATGGAAACTGAACAACCTGCTCCTGAATGACTACTGGGTACATAACCAAATGAAGGCAGAAATAAAGATGTTCTTTGAAACCAATGAGAACAAAGCACAACATACCAGCATCTCTGGGACACATTTAAAGCAGTGTGTAGAGGAAATTTACAGCACTAAATGTCCGCAAGAGAAAGCAGGAAAGATCTAAAATTGACACTCTAACAACAAAATTAAAAGAACTAGAGAAGCAGGAGCAAACACATTCAAAAGCTAGCAGAAGGCAAGAAATAACTAAGATCAGAGCAGAACTGAAGGAAATAGAGACACAAAAAAACCTTCAAAAAAATCAATGAATCCAGGATCTTGTTTTTTGAAAAGATCAACAAAATTGATAGACTGCTAGCAAGATTAATAAAGAAGAAAAGAGAGAAGAATCAAATAGACACAATAAAAAATGATAAAGGGGATATCACCACCAATCCCACAGAAATACAAACTACCATCAGAGAATACTATAAACACCTCTACGCAGATAAACTAGAAAATCTAGAAGAAATGGATAAATTCCTTGACACATACACCCTCCCAAGACTAAACCAGGAAGAAGTTGAATCCCTGAATCAACCAATAACAGGCTCTGAAATTGAGGCAATAATTAATAGCCTACCAACCAAAAAAAGTCCAGGACCAGACGGACTCACAGCCAGATTCTACCAGAGGTACAAAGAGGAGTTGGTACCATTCCTTCTGAAACTACTCCAATCAATAGAAAAAGAGAGAATCCCCCCTAACTCACTTTATGAGGCCAGCATCATCCTGATACCAAAGCCTGGCAGAGACAAAACACAAAAAGAGAATTTTAGACCAATATCCCTGATGAACATCGATGCAAAAATCCTCAATAAAATACTGGCACACTGAATCCAGCAGCACATCAAAAAGCTTATCCACCATGATCAAGTGGGCTTCATCCCTGGGATGCAAGGCTGGTTCAACATATGCAAATCAATAAATGTAATCCAGCATATAAACAGAAACAATGACAAAAACCATATGATTATCTCAATAGATGCAGAAAAGGCCTTTGACAAAATTCAACAGCCCTTCATGCTAAAAACTCTCAATAAATTACATATTGATGGGATGTATCTCAAAATAATAAGAGCTATTTCTGACAAACCCACAGCCAATATCATACTGAAAGGGCAAAAACTGGAAGCATTCCCTTTGAAAACTGGCACAAGACAAGGATGCCCTCTCTGACCACTCCTATTCAACATAGTGTTGGAAGTTCTGGCCAGGGCAATTAGGCAAGAGAAAGAAATAAAGGGTATTCAATTAGGAAAAGAGGAAGTCATATTGTCCTTGTTTGCAGATGATATGATTGTATATCTAGAAAACCCCTTCGTCTCAGCCCAAAATCTTCTTAAGCTGATAAGCAACTTCGGCCAAGTCTCAGGATACAAAATCAATGTGCAAAAATCACAAGCATTCCTATACACCAATAACAGACAAACAGACAGCCAAGTCATGAGTGAACTCCCATTCACAATTGCTTCAAATAGAATAAAATACCTAGGAATCCAGCTTACAAGGGATGTGAACAACCTCTTCAAGGAGAAATACAAACCACTGCTCAACAAAATACAAGAGGACACAAACAAATGGAAGAACATTCCATGCTCATGGATAGGAAGAATCAGTATAGTGAAAATGGCCATACTGCCCAAGGTAATTTATAGATTCAATGCCATCCCCATCAAGCTACCAATGACTTTCTTCACAGAATTGGAAAAAACTACTTTAAAGTTCATATGGAAACCAAAAAGAGCCCGCATTGCCAATTCAATCCCAAGCCAAAAGGACAAAGCTGGAGGCATCACGCTACCTGACTTCAAACTATACTACAGGCTACAGTAACCAAAACAGCACGGTACTGGTACCAAAACAGAGATATAGACCAATGGAACAGAGCAGAGTCCTCAGAAATAATACCACACATCTACAACCATCTGATCTTTGACAAACCTGACAAAAACAAACAATGGGGAAAGGATTCCCTATTTAATAAATGGTGCTGGGAAAGCTGGCTAGCCATAAGTAGAAAGCTGAAACTGGATCCCTTCCTTACACCTTATACAAAAATTAATTCAAGCTGGATTAAAGACTTAAATTGTAGACCTAAAACCATAAAAGCCCTAGAAGAAAACCTAGGCAATACCATTCAGGACACAGGCATGGGGAAGGACTTCACGACTAAAACACCAAAAGCAATGGCAACAAAAGCCAAAATTGACAAATGGGATCTAATTAAACTAAAGAGCTTCTGCACAGCAAAAGAAACTACCATCAGAGTGAACAGGCAACCTACAGAATGGGAGAAAATTTTTACTATGTACCCATCTGGCAAAGGGCTAATATCCAGAATCTACAATGAACTCAAACAAATTTACAAGAAAAAATGAAACAACCCCATCAAAAAGTGGGCAAAGGACATGAACAGACACTTCTCAAAAGAAGACATTTATGCAGCCAACAGACATATGAGAAAATACTCATCATCACTGGCCATCAGAGAAATGCAAATCAAAACCACAATGAGATCCATCTCACACCAGTTAGAATGGCAATCATTAAAAAGTCAGGAAACAACAGGTGCTGGAGAGGATGTGGAGAAATAGGAACACTTTTACACTGTTGGTGGGACTGTAAACTAGTTCAACCATTGTGGAAGTCAGTGTGGCGATTCCTCAGGGATCTTGAACTAGAAATACCATTTGACCCAGCCATCCCATTACTGGGTATATACCCAAAGGATTATAAATCATGCTGCTATAAAGACACATGCACACATATGTTTATTGCGGCACTGTTCACAACAGCAAAGACTTGGAACCAACCCAAATGTCCATCAGTGATAGACTGGATTAAGAAAATGTGGCACATATACACCATGGAATACTATGCAGCCATAAAAAAGGATGAGTTCATGTCCTTTGTGGGGACAGGGATGAAGCTGGAAACCATCATTCTCAGCAAACTATCACAAGGACAGAAAACCAAACACCACATGTTCTCACTCACAGGTGGGAATTAAACAATGAGAATACTTGGACAGAGGGTGGGGAACATCACACACCAGGGCCTGTCGTGGGGTGGGGGAAGAGTGGAGGGATAGCATTAGGAGATATACCTAATGTAAATGACGAGTTAATCGGTGCCGCACACCAACATGGCACATGTATACAATGTAACAAACCTGCATGTTGTGCACATGTACCCTAGAACTTAAAGTATAAAAAAAAGAAGACTTTCAGGAAAAAAATAAGAGGAAATATTTAGGATCTAGGACCAGGAAATGATTTTAGTGTAGTAACAAAAAGCATGATCTGTAAAATAAAAAATTGATCAATTAGACTTCTTCAAAACAGAAACTGCTCTGTGAAAAGTTCTGTTAAGAGGATAAAAAGTCAAGCTATTGAGTGGGAGAAAAAATTGCAAAGAGCATGTCTGACAAATTACTGGTATTTAAAGTATAGAAAAAACTGTCAAAACTTAACCATAAAAAGCAAACAATCCAATTGGAATACAGGCAAAGGACATAAGGAAGCATCTCACTGAAGAGGATATACTTCATGATGGCAAATAAGCATGCAAAAATATGTTTAACATCTTTAGCCACTAAGGAAATGCACATTAAAACAACAATGAGAGATCACTGTACCTATCAGATTAGCTAAAAAAAAAAAAACAAAATTGACAACAACAGATGATGGTGAGATGCAGAGAAACTGGATCACTCAAACATTGCTAATGAGAATGTAAAATGGCACTGTCAGTCTTTAAAATAGTTTAGTAGTTCCTTAGAAAACTAAACATGCAACTACCATGCAACCCAGAAATTACACTCCTAGGCATTTGTCCCAGAGAAATAAAGACTTACGTTCTCACAAAAACTCACACACAAATGTTTACAGCAGTTTTATTCATAATAGCCCCAAACTGGACAAAACCCAGATGTGCTTCAATGGGAGACTGGTTAAAAAATAAAACTGACACATCCATGCTAGCTAATACAACTCAGCAATAAAAAGGGAAAATGTTATTGATATACACAACAACTGGGATGAATCTCCAGAGGATAATGCTGAGTGAAAATGATTATTTCATGTTGTATAATTCCATTTATATAACATTTGTGAAATGACAAAATTGTAGAAATGGAGAACGGATTAGTGGTTTCCAGCATTTAAGGAAGGAGTGAGTGTGGAAGGGAAGTGGGTGTGCCTATAAAAGGAAAGCATAATAGATCCTTGTGGTGATGCAAATGTTTTACATCTTGAGTAAATAAAATTGGCAGACCATTAGCAAGATTAAACAAGAAAAGAAAACAGAAGATCCAAATAAGCTCAATTAGAAACAAAACAGGAGATATTACAACCAATACCACAGAAATACAAAAGATCATTCAAGGCTACTATGAACACCTTTATATGCACAAACTAGAAAACCTAGAGGAGATGGATAAATTCCTGGAAATATACAACCTTCCTAGATTGAACAAGGAAGAAATAGAAATTCTGAACAGACTAATAACAAGCAGTGAGACTGAAAAGGTAATTCAAAAATTGCCAACAAAAAAGTCCAGGACCAGATGGATTCACAGCTGAATTCTATCAGATATTCAAAAAAAGAGTTGGTACTAATCCTATTGACACTATTCCAAAAGATAGAGAAACAGAAATTCCTCCTGAAGTCATTCTATGAAGCCAGCATCACCCTAGTACCAAAACCAGGAAGACATAACAAAAAAAGAAAACTACAGACCAATATCCCTGATGAGCACAGATGCAAAAATCCTCAATAAAATACTGCAAACTGAATCCAAAAGCATATCAAAAACAATAGTCCACCATGATCAAGTGGGCTTCATACCAAGGATACAGGGATGCTTTAACATCTGCAAGTCAATAAACAGAATTAAAAATAAAACAGAATTAAATAGAATTAAAAACAAAAATCACATGATCATCTCAATAGATGCAGAAAAAGCATTTGACAAAATCCAACATCCCTTTATGGTTAAAATGCTCAACAAAATGGGCATAGAAGGGACATACCTTAAGGTAATAAAAGCCATCTATGACAAACCCACAGCCAACATTATACTGAATGGGGAAAAGTTGAAAGCGTTCCCCCTGAGAACTGAAACAAGACAAGGATGCCCACTTTCACCACTTCTATTCAACATACTATTGGAAGTCTTAGCCGGAACAATCAGACAAGAGAAAGAAATAAAGGGCATCCAAATCGGTGAAGAGGAAGTCAAACTGTCACTGTTTGCCAATGACATGATCATATACCTAAAAACCCTAAAGACTTATATGAAAAGCTCCTAGATTTGATAAATGAATTCAGCAGTTTCAGGATACAAAATTAATGTACACAAATCAGTAGCTCTGCTATATACCAACGGCAACCAAGCTGAGAATCAAATCAGGGACTCAACCCCTCTTACAATAGCTACAGAAAAAAAAAAAAAAAAAAAAACTTAGGAATATACCTAACCAAGGAGGTGAAACACCTCTACAAGAAAAACTGCAAAACACTGCTGAAAGACATCATATATGACACAAACAAATGAAAACACATCCCATGATCATAGATGGGTAGAATCAATATTGTGAAAATGACCATACTGCCAAAAACGATCTACAAATTCAATGCAATTCCCATCAAAATACCATCATCATTTTTCCCAGAACTAGAAAAAACAATTCTAACATTCATACAAAACCAAAAAAGAGCTCATATAGCCAAAGCAAGACTAAGCAGAAAGAATAAATCTAGAAGCATCACATTACCCAACTTCAAACTATACCATAAGGTCATAGTCACCAAAACAGCATGGTACTGGTATAAAAATAGGCACACAGACCAAAGGAACAGAATTGAGAACCCAGAAATAAAGCCAAATACTTACAGCCAACTGATCTTTAGCAAAGCAAACAAGAACACAAAGTGGGGAAAGGACACCCACTTCAACAAATGGTGCTGGGATAATTGGCAAGTCACATGTAGAAGAATAAAACTGGATCCTCATCTCTCACCTCATACAAAAATCGACTCAAGATGAATCAAAGACTTAAACCTAAAACCTGAAACCATAATAATTCTAGTAGATAACATCAGAAAAATCCTTCTAGGCATTTGGCTTAGGCAAAGACTTCATGACCAAGAACCCAAAAGTAAATGCAACAAAAACAAAGATAAATAGACGGGACTTAATTAAACTAAAAACCTTCTGCACAACAAAAGAACTAATCAGCAGAGTAAACAGGCAACCCACAGAGTGGAAGAAAATCTTTGCAATCTATACCTCTGACAAAGGACTAACATCTAGAATCTATAAGGAACTCAAACAAATCAGCAAGAAAAAAAAAACAATCCCATCAAAAAGTGGGCTAAGGATATGAATAGACAATTCTCAAAGGAAGATATACAAATGGCCAACAAACATACGAAAAAATGCTCAACATCACTAATTATCAGGGAAATGCAAATCAAAACCACAATGAGACACAACCTTACTCCTGCAAGAATGGCCATAATCAAAAAATCAAAAAATCAAAAAATAATAGATGTTGGCGTCAATGTAGTGAAAAGAGAACACTCTTACTCTGCTGGTGGGAATGTAAACTGGTATAACCACTATGGAAAACAGTGCAGAGATTCCTTAAAGAACTAAAAGTGATCTACTATTTGATCCAGCAATCCCACTACAGGGTATCTACCTAGAGGAAAAAATGTCATTATATGAAAAAGATACTTGCACATGCATGTTTATAGCAGCACAGTTTACAATTGCAAAAATATGGAACCAGCCCAAATGCCCATCAATCAATGAGTGGATAAAGAAAATGTATACATACACCATGGAATTCTACTCAGCCATCAAAAGGAATGAAATAATGGCATTTGCAGTAACCTGGATGGATTGGAGACCATTATTCTAAGTGAGGTAACTCAGAAATGGAAAAACAAACATTGTGTGTTCTCACTCATAAGTGGGAGCTAAGGATGTAAAGGCATAAGAATGATACAATGGACTTTGGGGACTCAAAGAAAAGGGTGGAAGCGGGGTTAAGGGATAAAAGACTACACATTGGGTACTGTATACACTGCTCAAATAATGGGTGCACCAAAATCTCAGAAATCACCATTAAGAACTTACCCTTGTAACCAGACACCACCTGTTCCCCAAAAGTCTACTGAAATAACAAAATAAAAATAAAGTAAATAAAAAATAAAACGTTTTGCATTTTGAATGTATCAATATTAATACCATGACTGTAATAATGTACTACAGTTTTGCAAGATATTACCATTGAGGGAAAATGGGTGAAGGGTATAGGGATCTCTCTGCAAGTGAATCTTCAATTATCTCAAAAAACAAATAATTAAAATAGTTTTTAAACAAGCAAGTCATATGTCCTGCCCACACCCAAGGGGAGAGGATTATACAAGGTTGTAAACATCAAGAGGCCAAGATCATAGGAGTCACCCTGGAGTCTGTCCACCACAAGTAGGATGTCAACACACAGAGACAGGGTGCCATGGAATAAGGTTGCAGGGAGGAGGTCTCAGATATGGGGAACAGTACCTGAATAAGGGCTTCAACTGGGATGTTGGGGTCCTGTCCACACAACAGGAAGTTGCCTAATTTGGTGACAGGAAATGGATCAGTAAGGGATACAGCAGGTAAGACCCTTTGAGGACAGGCGGTTGCAAGCTGTAACTACCAAAATTTGTGGCATGTATGAATGGACACCAAAAACCTAGTTTAAATGGTAAAAGTTATGGCCATTTATCATGTTGCAGCCACATGATGGCACTGTCCTGTGTTTCTTATGAATTTCTTTGATTCCCATAACATCCCTGCAAAGGAGGTGAGGGGAAGCATTGATGGGTGGTAAGGTAGACGAAGAGGCAAATTGAAAGCCTACAGTTGTAGAAGGGAAGAGCTAAATGAGAGTCTGGCCCTAGTTACAGGGGCAGGGCTCCAAGGCCAAGCCTTGCTGACTCCCTAGTTCTCCAGGGCTTTTCTACCTTGAATAAGTTATTTGTAACTGAGTCCTCAGTATTCTTCTATCTCCTAGCCTTATGAGGACCCTGAGCTTCATCCTGACCCTCACCCTGGATGAGCACCCTCTTTTCCTCTGTCCAGGCACTATCCTAAAAGGCCCCAGTGACTGTGATACTGCCAGGCTGGATTCTTGGTCTGAACATGACTCAGTACCGTGCAGAGAGCTTACCCCTAGGGCATCTCCCATCTTGGTACATATGGAAGATCACAAATCCTGAAGCAGAGCCATTTTCATTACTCATCAAAATGTTATGGTTTGGGAAAAAGTGAAGTTTAGACACCACATAAGTGAAGCCCTTATAAAACTCCATAATTATTATCTCATGTGTACTTTAACTAAAGAAATCAAGTAAAGGGGAGAGATACATTTCCATTAATAAATCCTCCACACGCATGACTGCTTCATGAGCATGTGAATGTGTCTCTCCAAAGGCGTGGGTGAGCATATCCATTTTGTCAGCATGTGTGAGATAATATATTTGTGACAAATATGTGTGCATTAGTGTATCACATTTCATTCCGTTGCTTATTTATTCATATGAAAAAAGATGCTCACTTACTCTTTCTTGAGAGGGTATATGCTTTTAGAAACAAACCTCAGGTTTTTTTCCTCTGGGAAACCCTGACTAATACACATTGAACTCCGATCCAGGCTAGACCCTCAAAAACTCTGGAGCTAAGTCTATTGTGCCTATTGCCCAAATGCAAAAACCAGATCAGCTTAAGATCATAGAGTAAGAAAGAGACAGGTAGGCCTTGAACTCCAGCTCCAGCCCACAGCGCTACTTGCAGGGAATGCTTGGTGGAGAGAGTGGAAACCGTCCAGGCTTATCCTGTTACCTTCACCCCTCCATGGCATATTATGGAGAAACTGTGTGCTATATTCTTTCTCCATCTCACTTCTTTTTGGGCCTTGGCCCCTGAATTTTTTGGAATCTAAGCTATTAACATTGTTGGATGTAGGATTAAAATCTTAGAATGTTGTTTCTGGACATAATTTAGCCTGTTCTTTTTGCTGAATAGGTGAGAAAGCTGAAGGCTAGAGAAGGGAAGCTGTGAGAGGCAGACCTGGACCTAGAAGCTAGGTGTGAGAATCCTCCAGCCACACAGACCATTCCTGAAACTCTGTAGCTGTCAGGGCCTCTAATCTGTTCATCAGGCCTCTCTACCAGGTCTAGATTCAGAAAGGAGCCTGGATGTGATGAGACTGACTGTCGTGGTTCAGAGAATGCCACTTACCTCTTCTTTAGGGCAGCTATCGTCCCCATAATAGAGGGAACTAGCTCCTGCTCCAACGGGTAGTCCTTTTCCACAGGTTAGTTACCCTTAAGAACTAGGAGCAGACCTCAGCCTCTATCCCTTCTGGTGACCTCTTCTGGCCCCTTGCAAGGGCAGGCTACTGGATGCTGAGATGACGGGCAGAAAACCATTTCTATTTGTGAAGGTTTTTTGTTTCATTAACTGTTTTGCTAGCCCCAGGGGTGATGTAAACTTTGTTTTTCTGTTCCCTGTAGAGCTCAAAGTTGAATGATATGTGGGGTTAATAAAACCAGTTATGGCTCTAAGCCAGCTCTGGCTGGACTCACGAAGGGAATAGCTTGTCTCCCGGAAAATGAAGGGACATTTCACTTGCTTGACAAAGTAACTCAGATTTTGATGGGATATTTCCGCTGACTGAAGCAGAATTAAATGAAGTTATTTTCTCCAAGTTTGAGTGGCACTTTTGTCCATGTTCTGAAATGTTCCTCATAATTGCATATGCTGTCTTCAGTGGTCCCCTCTGTCATTACTATTTAATTCAGTGCAGTTGTTGACAACACAGTTTGTCACCATTTGTCAAGCCATCCTCTGAACCTGGTGGCATTTTACCAGGAAGGAACCCTGTGCTCCAAGTGCCACGTTAAAACATACCAACCCCCAGCAATTAGTGTCACGGAAAGGATCTTTCAAAGGACTGGAGATGGTCCTACACACTATAATCAATAGACGAAAATTTCATTTACCATCTTGAGTTTTATTGTATGCAATGCTGGTGGAAGAGGGCAGATAGATAGATGGAGCTCAAGAACACCCAGTCCCTTCATATGCTGCAGGTGAATTAAGTGAGTTGGACTGCCCATGCTGGGGGTCATGACTTCCCTTCTGCCCTCACTTGAGACTATGGCTATGTGTCCCTCTGGATTGGGCAGGAACTTTTGTCAGTACTCTCCAGACTGCCTCCTATTTACTGCATCTTGATTTTCCGTTCTGTTGAACCCTTGGAATTGATGCATCATTTAGACTGTGAATTAAATGGCCAAGGCTCTGCACAGTGGCTTTCTTGCCTCCTAAATGCCTCATTCAGCTCATAGGCATATTCTTCTGGCCTCCAGCATTGGCACATGCTGAAGCCTAAGCTATCATAGGACCCCACTGTTAGGTGTAAGGGATTGATTTACCAGGCAGATAGTCCTGATAGAGCCAATCAGAACCCTTTTTGGGCACTGAGATTTAGACACGAGGAGGAAAAAAGTCTCTGCTTTTTGCAGAAATTTCTACAATAAGAGTTGAGCAATGCCTTGTTTACTGCTTATGAAAAAGTTCTGTACAGATAATGAGGCCAACACAAAAACTAAGGCAGAGATAAGTGGAAAGCGGTGGGGAAAGACAGAGAGAGAGAGAAAGAAAGTGAGAGAGAGACAGAGAGAACATGCAGAGATGTGCACAAGTCACTGAAGCTCCTTTGAACTCCCTACAGGGAAGCCTGCCATGGCAGCTCTTCATAGCCCAGCTTGTGTAAGAAGACAGCAAAGAATAGGCTCTAGGAATGGGATTAGATGATTTTGTTTTGTTTTGGTTTTAAATCCAACTTACTCATTCTTTGTAAGATTCTGACTTTCCTGGGCATCAGTCTCTCCACGTATAAAATGTGAATAATAAGAGTATCTTAGGTTGTTATGAGGATTAACTGGGGCACTGCATGTTGATTGGTACCTAGTCAATACTCAGAAAATTCTAGCTATTAATATTCTCATTGTTAGTGTCATTCTTCTTTGTCTGTCTTTGTCACATAACCAGGGACTGTGTGAGGCACACCAGGCTGGGATTGTGATCTGCACTCTTAGAAAGACTTAGGGTGAAGAAAGCCAGAATGAAGTGGATGTAGGGTTTTTGTTTTAATTGAAATGAAAGTTGAAAGGACATTGCAAAGGATCCTGGAGTCCAGGAGGATTAGAATTGGAAGTGATCTCAGGGACATGGGAACAGCTTGCTCAAGTTCTCAAAGCAAGTTGGGGCCACAAGACCAGGAGAAGACCCCAAAGGCGCTGACCCTAGGCCTGGCTTCTTTCTTATCTCAGGTTTACTCTTGGATTTTATTTGAGGCTCCCAGTGGGTTAGATGGTTTCAATGTTTCTATTTTATAGATAAGGAGACGGAGGCCTTGGGTTGTTGGCAGGGCTGACTCAGGAAGCTAGGCTTTTTGACTTTGGTACTTTCTCCTTTCCAAGAGATCCCACTGCCTCTGTCATGATCATTGATTTCCATCTCATGTTGATTGGGAAACCCTCCGCTATTGGCTGATGGTATCATCAGAGGCAAATTGATGTTGACATTCAACAGCCTTGATTGCCACAATAGCTCAGGTGTATTTCACTCTGCTCCTCCTATTACCAGCCCTAGACAGAGCTGGTGGCAATTGCAGGCTCCAGTTGTTTGATTTATGCTGCTTATTTACTTTTCCTCAGAAAGAAACTTAAGGAGAGAAACTGTACCACTAGGCCTGTCGGCTCCTGAGTGGCACTGGAAGAAGCTAAATAAAACATTGTTTAACTAAAACACTGGCACAACAGAATTGAGCATGATCAAGAGAGGGACTGAGCAGATCCAGCGTGGGACCATGGAAAAAGTGCAGACTCTGGATCTGCAGAGAGAGCTGTTCTCCTATCTCTGCCCAGCTATTGACCTCTGCATAATGCCAGTAGGCCAGTCCACTCTATCTTGGAAAGGAATATAACGCACTGGCCAAGAATAAGTTAGCTGTAGCATCAAGCTGCCTGGATTCACATACTTGCAGTACCACCCAGCAGTGAGATTTTGGACAATTTCCCTTAGCTGCTTCATGCCTCAATTTCTCATCTTCAAAATGGGCATAATGATTCTCCCTACATTATGGGGTTGATGGAAGTATTAAATAACATACATAGTCAACATCCAGTGTTAGAATGGTACCTAACACAGAGCAAACTCTCAAGTCATGAGAGCTAGTCTTTAAGAACAATCATCTCAAGGTATATATACTACAAGTAGAGCATCACTCATGGTTCTCCCAGGAGGTAATAAAAAAGGAGGCACCTTTTCCCAGGGAACTCCCAGATCAGTGCAGAGAGCAGTCAAGGTCATAGAAGAAATAGTGCCACACAAGGTAGAGGGTGAAGATAACTTGTGATAACCAAGCTCTTACCACCGGCCAGGTGCTGCATCTATAGTGTCTTGATTCTTGCTATATCCCTATGCTTGTTGAGCTGGTTCCATCTTAAAGATGTAAGAACTAAGGCTCAGGAGGGCTGTACAGCTAGAAAGGATGGTGCTTACATTAAAACTGATGATGTTCTAATCCCAAGTTTATGTATTTTCCACAGTGCTAAGATGGCAGAGGGTTATAAACAGATTAAGGTATTTGTGAAAGCTTCAAGGAGGAGGTAGCCTTTGAACTTTTCTGGAAGGGAGGGAAAAGCTAATCAATGTAGAGGCTCTGGATGGGCATTTTGAGGCAGAAAGGACAGGATTCATATGGCCTGTGAGGGGAATAGAACTGGCATCCAAGACGTGTGCAAGGTCAGGTCTTGAACCATTCCAAAATTGTCAAAATGTAGATTTCCTGCTCCCCACCCAAGAAACTGTGGCCCAATAGATCAGAAGTGTGACCCCAGGAGGGTGCATTTTAACAAGCTCTCCTGAAGGCAGTCAAATACAAGTGGTCTCAGAACCACATTTGGAGAAATCCTGGTGCAGGGATTAGAGAATGATGAAACTGCAAATGTGGGTTGGGGCAGATATTGTGGTAGAGTGGGTGGGTTTGCAGGGGGTATTCCTATAAATTTTACAGATAAATCAATGAAAGAAGCAATAGAAAATAGGAGGCATTCATCTGGTTCAGCAGCCTGAGCCACCCCACCCTTCCTGAATATAGATGGTGGTGCAGAAGGTGCTCTCTGCTCCACGCTCAGGCAGATCTCCAGGCATTCAGAGAGCAACTGCTCACCTGAAGCAGCAGCCTCAGTCATCCCACCCCTCCTATGCAGAAATCTTGGTGCAATGGCAGGGTGGGTGGCTCTCCACTACATGCCCAGGTACATCTCCAGGCATCTGGAACACCCACTCTCCTGGACTTGGAGCTTAGGCCACTCCCAGTCCCCATACAGAGAACTTGGGGCCAAGAAGGTTTCCCAGCTCCATGCCTAGGCAAGCTTTTGGGTGCTTGGTGGCCTTCCACTGGATTTTCCCTAGCCACTGGTGCTTGTACTTGCCACTGGGGGACCTGTAGGTGGGCCTGCCTGATCTGGTTCTCCCCTTCATGGCCCCCACTCTCCTGAGGCTGAGCAGGAAGTTCAGACCAATTCGCATTCCATGAATTAACCCATTGCCTGAAGCAACTGAGGGCTCCTCTCCATAAACAAAGAAGTATATACTCAGCCATGTTGCCCACAGTTGTCTCTTACCTATATGTGCCATCTACAGTCTCTCAGATTGAACTGCACATCCCAATATAAAATCTGCTGAAAGAATTGCAGAGATATAGAAGCAAAGCCAAAAGACCCTACCGAACATTCTCTACAGTCACACAACCTAGGAAAGGGGGGAAGAGAAAGAAAAATAATTAAAAATATTATAGAACAAGAAAGAAAAATGAAAAATTCTACCTGCACAAAAATAATTACAAAAATCTGAAGTGTCAGCATCTCCAGATGAGAGGGTACCAGTGTAAGAATTCTGGCACCATAAAAAATCTGAATGTAGTGATACCACCAAAAGATTGCTCTAGCTCTCCAGAAATAGTCCCTAACCCAAATGAAAATTCAGAAATGACACACAAAGAATTCGAAGCACGGATTGCAAGGAAGTTCAATGAGATCCAAGACAAGGTAGAAAATCAACACAAAGAAACTCCTAAAGCAATTGAAAAACTCACCTAAGGATTTAAAAAATACAATTGAAAGATTTCCCAATAGACTGGACAAAGCAGAGAAAGAATTCAGAGCCTGAAGACTGGTCTTTCTAACTAACCCAGTCAGATGAAAATAAAGAAAAAATAACTTTAAAAAATGAGCAAAGTCTTCAAGAAATACGGAATTGTGTGAAGTAATGAAACCTATGAATTATTGATGAATTATTGGCGTTCCTGAGAGAGAATGAGAAAAAGAAAACAATTTGGAAAGCATACTTGAGGGAATAATTCAAGAAAACTTTCTTATTCTTGCTAGAGATAGACATCCAGATACAAAAAATCCAGAGAACACCTGCAAGATACTATACAACATGGACATCATCAAGGCATGTAGTCACCAGACTGTCAAAAGTCAATGCTAAAAAAAAAAGTCCTAAAGGCAGCTAGAGAAAAAAGTCAGATCACATACAAAGGAAACCCCATCAGGTTAACAGTGGGTTTCTCTCAGCAGAAACTTTACAAGCCAGGAGAGACTGGAGCCTTATTTTCAGCATTCTTAAAGAAAAGAAAATCCAACCAAGAATTTCATATGCCACCAAACTAAGCTTCATAAGGAAAGGAGGGAAAAAAATCATTTCCAGACAAGCAAGTGCAAAGGGAACTCATTACTACTAGACAACCCTGACAAGAGACCCTTAAGGGAGTACTAAATATAAAACTGACGGAGCGTCCAGAAACAGCTCCAGTCTGCAGCTCCCAGCGAGACCAACGCAGAAGGCAGGGATTTCTGCATTTCCAACTGAGGTACCCAGCTGATCTCACTGGGCCTGGTTAGGCAGCAGGTGCAGCTCGAGAAGGGCTAGAAGAAGCAGGGTGGGGCATTGCCTCACCTGGGAAGTGCAAGGAGCCAGGGGACCTCCCTCTCCCAGCCAAGGGAAGCCATGAGGGACTGAGCTACTGGATACTATGTTTTTCCCATGGTTTTTGCAATCCACAGATAAGGAGATTCCCTCGTGTGCCCAAACCACCAGGGACCTGGTTTTCAAGCACAAAACTGGGCAGCTGTTTGAGCAGACACTGAGCTAGCTGCAGGAGTTTTTTGCTTACCCCAGTGGCATCTGGAACCCCAGAGAGATGGAACCATTCACTCCCCTGGAAAAGGGGCTGAAGCCAGGGAGCCAAGTGGTCTCGCTCAGCAGGTACCACTCCCACAGAGCTCGGCAAGCTAAGAACCACTGGCTTGAAATTCTCAACTGCCAGCACAGCAGTATGAAGTCGACCTGGGACAATCAAGCTTGGTTAGGGGAGGGGTATGTGCCATTACTGAGGCTTTAGTAGGTGGTTTTCCCCTGACAGTGCTAAGGAGGCTGGAAGGTTTGGACTGGGCGGAATTCACCAGAGCACAGCAAAGTGGCTATGGCCAGACTGCGTCTCTAGATTCCTCTTCACTGGGCAGAGCACCTCTGAAGGAAATGCAGCAGCCGCAGTCAAGGGCTTACAGATAAAAATACCATATAACTGGGACAGAGCACTTGGGGGAAGGGGTGGCTGTGGGGGCAGCTTCAGTGGATTTAATCTTTTCTCCTTGCTGGCTCTGAAGAGAGCAGCTGATCCTGACATGAAGAATTCTCCCAGCACAGTGCACCAGCTCTGCTAAGGGAAAGACTACCTCTTCAAGTGGGTCCCTGACCCCCATGCCTCCTGACTAGGAGAGACCTCCCAACACGGGTCAACAGGCACCTCATACAGGAGAGCTCCAGTTTACATCAGGCCAGTGCCCCTCTGAGACAAAGCTTCTAGAGGAAGGAACAGGCAGCAATTTTTGCTGTTCTTCAGCCTTCACAGGTGATAACAAGGTGAACAGGGTCTGGAGTGGACCTCCAGCGAACTCCAACAGAGATGCAGAAGAGGGACGTGACGGTTAAAAGAAAAACTAAAAAACAGAAAGCAACAATACCAACATCAACAAAAAGGACCTCCACACAAAAACCCCATCCAAAGGTCATTAGGCTCAAAGACTAAGGTAGGTAAATCCACAAAGATGAGGATAAAACAGTGAAAAAATGCTGAAAATTCCAAAAACCAAAGTGCCTCTTCTCCTCCAAATGATTGCAACTCCTCTCCAACAAAGACACAAAACTAGACAGAACGAGATTGATGAATCAACAGAAGTAGGCTTAAGAAGATGGGTAATAAAAAACACCTCTGAGCTGGAGCATGTTCTAACCCAGTGCAAGGAAGCTAAGAACTTGATAAAAGGTTACAGGAACTGGTAACTAGAATAATCAGTTTAGAGAGGAATATAAAAGACCTGACGCAGCTGAAAAACACAGAATGAAAATGTCGCGAAGCATATACAAGTATCAATAGCCAAATCAATCAAGTGGAAGAAAGGATATCAGAGATTGAAGATGAACTTACTGAAATAAGGCATGAAGACAAGATTAGAGAAAAAAGAATGAAAAGGAATCAACAAAGCTCCCAAGAAATATGAAACTATGTGAAAAGACCAAACCTACAACTGATTGGTGTACCTGAAAGTGACAAGGAGAATGGAAGCAAGTGGGAAAACACACTTCGAGATATTATTTAGGAGAACTTCCCCAAACTAGCAAGACAGGCCAACATTCAAATTCAGGAAATACACCACAAAGATACTCCTCGAGAAGACCAACCCCAAGACACATAATCGTCTGATTCTCCAAGGTTGAAATGAAGGCAAAAATGTTAAGGGCAGCTGGAAAGAAAGGTCAGGTTACCTACAAAGGGAAGCCCATCAGACTAACAGTGAATCATTCTGCAGAAACCCTATAAGCCAGAACAGAGTGTGGGGCCAATATTAAACATTCTTAAAGAAGAAAATTTTCAACCCAGAATTTCATGTCCAGCCAAACTAAGCTTCATAAGCAAAAGAGAAATCAAATCCATTCCAGACAGGCAAATGCTGAGGGATATTGTTACCACCAGGCTGGCTTATGGAAAGGAAAAACTGGTACCAGCCACTGCAAAAACAAACCAAAATATAAACACCAAAGACACCATGAAGAAACTGCATTGGGTGGTTCCAAGATGGCCAAATAGTAACAACTCCAGTCTACATCTCCCAGTGTCAGCGACTCAGAAGAAGGGTGATTTCTACATTTCCAACTGAGGTATCAGGTTCATCTCACTGAGGCTTGTTGGACAGTGGGTGCAGCGCATCAAGTGTGAGCCGAAGCAGGGCGAGGCATTGCCTCACCTGGGAAGTGCAAGGGGTCATGGAATTCCCTTCCCTAGCCAAGCAAAGCTGTGACAGACAGCACCTTGAAATCGGGTCACTCCCACCCTAATACTGTGCTTTTCCAATGGTCTTAGCAAACGGCACACCAGGAGATTATATCCCATGCCTGGCTTGGAGAGTCCCATGCCCACAGAGCCTCGCTCATTGCTAGCACAGCAGTCAGAGATCAAACTGCAAGGCGGCAGCAAGGCTGTGGGAGGGGCGCCCACCATTGCTGAGGCTTGAGTAGGCAAACAAAGTGGCCAGGAAGCTCGAACTGGGTGGAGCCCACAGGAGCTCAAGGAGGCCTGCCTGCTTCTGTAGACTCCACCTCTGGGGGCAGGGCATAGCGAAACAAAAGTCAGCAGAAACCTCTGCAGACTTAAAAGTCCCTGTCTGACAGCTTTGAAGAGACTGGTGGTTCTCCCAGCATGGAGTTTGAGATCTGAGAATGGACAGACTGCTTCCTCAAGTGGGTCCCTGACCCCTGAGTAGCCTAACTGGAAGGCACCCCCCAGTAGGGGCAGACTGACACCTCACACGGCCGGGTACCCCTCTGAGACGAAACTTTCAGAGGAACGATCACGCAGCAACATTTGCTGTTCAGCAATATTTGCTGTTCTGCAGCCTCTGCTGCTGATACCCAGGCAAACAGGGTCTGGAGTGGACCTCTAGCAAACTCCAACAGACCTGCAGCTGAGGGTCCTGATTGTTAGAAGGAAAACTAACAAACAGAAAGGACATCCACACCAAAACCCCATCTGTACGTCACCATCATCAAAGACCAAAGGTAGATAAAACCACAAAGATGGGGAAAAAACAGAGCAGAAAAACCGGAAACTCTAAAAATCAGGGCGCCTCTCCTCCTCCAAAGGAGCACAGCTCCTCACCAGCAACGGAACAAAGCTGGACGGAGAATGACTTTGACGAGTTGAGAGAAGAAGGCTTCAGATGATTAAACTTCTCTGAGCTAAAGGAGGAAGTTTGAACCCATCGCAAAGAAGCTAAAAACCTTGAGAAAAGATTACACGAATGGCTAACTAGAATAACCAATGCAGAGAAGTCCTTAAAGGACGTGATGGAGCTGAAAACCATGGCGTGAGAACTACGTGACAAATGCACAAACTTCAGTAGCCAATTCGATCAACTGGAAGAAAGGGTATCAGTGATGGAAGATCAAATGAATGAAATGAAGTGAGAAGAGAAGTTTAGAGAAAAAAGAATGAAAAGAAATGAACAAAGCCTCCAAGAAATATGGGACTATGTGAAAAGACCAAATCTACGTCTGATTGGTGTACCTGAAAGTGGCAGCAACAATGGAACCAAGTTGGAAAACACTCTGCAGGATATTATCCAGGAGAACTTCCCTAACCTACCAAGGCAGGCCAACATTCAATTTCAGGAAATACAGACAACACCACAAAGATACTCCTTGAGAAGAGCAACTCCAAGACACATAATTGTCAGATTCACCAAAGTTGAAATGAAGGAAAAAAGGTAGCCAGAGAGAAAGGTCGGGTTACCCACAAAGGGAAGCCCATAAGATTAACAGCGGATCTCTCAGCAGAAACTCTACAAGCCAGAAGAGAGTGGGGGCCAATATTCAACATTCTTAAAGAAAAGAATTTTCAACCCGGACACCGCATGTTCTCACTCATAGGTGGGAACTGAACAACGAGAACACATGGACACAGGAAGGGGAACATCACACTCTGGGGACTGTTGTGGGGTGGGGGGAGGGGGGAGGGATAGCATTAGGAGATACACCTAATGCTAAATGACGAGTTAATGGGTGCAGTACACCAACATGGCACACGTATACATATGTTACAAACCTGCACATTGTGCACATGTACCCTAAAACTTAAAGTATAATAATAATAAAATTTAAAAAAAAGAGGAAACCAAAAAAATGCATATACTTTCAGTAAAAATTCAACCAAACGAAAACACAGAGACTGGCACATTGGATAAAAAGTCAAGACCCATTGGTGTGATAGATACAGAAGACTCATCTCACATACAAAGAACAAAGAGGCTCAAAATAAAGGAATGGAGGAATATTGAGCAAGCAAATGGAAAGCAAAAAAAAAAAAAAGCAGGGGTTACAATCCTCATCTTCGATAAAACAGGCTTTAAACCAACAAAATACAAAATTAGCTTGGTATGGTGGTGCATGCCTGTAATCCCAGCTACTAGGGTGGCTGAGGCAGGAGAATCACTTCAAACTGGGAGGCAGTGGTTGCAGTGAGTGGAGACCGTGCTACTGCACTCCAGCCTGGGCAACAGACCGAGACTCCGTCTCAGAAAACAAAACAAAACAAAAAATAATACCATTAAAAAGTGGCCCAAGGACATGAACTAACACTTTCAAAAGAAGACATGTATGCGGCCAACAAGCATATGAAATAAAGCTCAAAGCCACTGATCACTGGAGAAATGCAATTCAAACCAAAATGAGATATCATCTCACACCAGTCAGAATGGCTATTATTAAAAAGTAAAATAAAATAAAATAAAATAACAGATGCTGGTGACGTTGTGGAGAAAAGGAAACACTTATTCACTGTTGGTGGAAGTGTACATTAGTTCAACCATTGTGGGAAACAGTGTGCTGATTCCCCAGACACCTAAAAACAGAACTACCATTCGATACAGCAATCCCATTACTGGGTATACAGCCAAAGGGATATAAACTGTTCTATCATAAAGACACATGTACACATATGTTCACTGCAGCACTATTCACAATATCAAATACATGGAATCAACCAAAAAGCCCATCAATGGTAGACTGGATAAAGAAGATGGAGTACATATATACCATGGAATAGGATGCAGCCATAAAAAAGAATGACATTATCTCCGTGGCCAGAACATGGATGGAGCTGGAGGTCATTATACTTAGCAAAGTAATGCATGAACAGAAAACTAAATACTGCATATTCTCACTTATAAGTGGAAGCTATAAATGGGAAAAAATAAACACACAGAGGAGAACAACAGACACTGGGGCCTACCAAAGAGTGGAGGATGGGAGGAGGGAGAGGATCAGGAAAAATAGCTCATGAGTACCAGGCTTAATACCTGGGTGACAAAATAATCATACAACAAACCCCCATGACACAAGTTCACCTGTATAACAAACCTGCACCACATGTATGCCTGAACTTAATAGATACCAAAAGAATAAGAAAAAAACAGATTTCAAAACTATTGAAGACTTTGAGACTAAAAGGTCACTATATAATAATAAAGGGGCCAATTCATCCAAAGGATATTAACAATTTTAAATAAATATGCATTTAACACTTTAGCACCCAGATGTATAAAACAAATGCTATTAGAGCTAAAGAGAGAGATAGGCCCCAATAAAATAATAGATGGAGACTTCAGCACCCCACATTCAGTATTGGACAGATCTGCCAGACAGAAACTCAACAACAACAACAACAAAAACAAAAACAGAGTTAATCTGCACTACAGACACATGGATCTAATAGATATTTACAGAACATTTCATCCAACGGCTACAGAATACACATTCTTTTCCTCAGCACATGGATCATTCTCAAGGACAAGACCATATGTTAGGTCTCAAAACGTTCAAAAAAAACCTGAAATAGTATCATGGATCTTGTCAGACCACAATGCCATAAAACTAGAAATTAATAACAAGAGGAATTTTGGAAACTATAAAAATACATGAAAACTGAATAATCTGCTCCTGAATGAATAATGGGTCAATGAAGAAGCTAAGAAGGAAATTTAAAAAGTTATTGAAACAAATGATAACAGAGACACGACATATCAAAACCGATGGGATACAGCAAAAACAGTACTCAGAAAGAGGTTTATAGCTATAAGTCCCTACAACAAAAAAGGTAAAAACTTCAAATAAACAATCTAATGATGCATCTTAAAGAGCTGCAAAGAAAGAGCAAACCAAACCAAAAATTAGAAGAAAAGAAATAATAAAGATCCCAGCAGAAATAAATGAAATTGAAATGATAAAACCCTACAAAAGAGCAATAACACAAAAAGTTTTTTTAATAAGTTAACCAAAATTGACAAACCATTAGCCAAAGTAAGAAAAAAAGAGAGAAACCCAAATAAATAAATCAGAAATGAAAAAGGATTTGGGAGGCTGAGGCAGGTGGATCACTTGAGACCAGGACCTCAAGACCAACCTGGCCAACATGGCAAAACTCCAACTCTACTAAAAACACAAAAAATTAACCAGGCGTGGGGGTAGGCGCCTGTAATCCCAGCTACTAGGGTGGGTGAAGCAAGAGAATTGCTTGAACCCTGGAGGTGGAGGTTCTAATGAGCTGAGACTGTGCCACTGCACTCCAGCCTGGTGACAAAAGGAGACTCTGTCTCCA
The DNA here is from genome assembly GCF_028885625.2 of Pongo pygmaeus. Classification (NCBI taxonomy): domain Eukaryota; kingdom Metazoa; phylum Chordata; class Mammalia; order Primates; family Hominidae; genus Pongo; species Pongo pygmaeus. The sequence goes on along the minus strand of NC_072396.2, from coordinate 55,910,677 downwards.
GAAAAAATAAATAAATAAATAAAAAGAAAAAGAAATGAAAACGGAGACATTACAAAACTGATGCTGCAAAAATTCAAAGGATCACAACTGGCTCCTATGAGAAACTCCATGCCTACAAATTGGAAAATCTAGAAAAAAAAGGACTAATTCCCAGATACATACAACCTCCCAAGACTGAACCACGAAGAAATCCATAACCTGAACAGACCAGTAACAAGCAACAAGATCAAAGCCATAATAAAAGTCTTCCAGTAAAGAAACACCCGGAACTTATGGCTTCACTACTGAATTCTACCCAACATTTAAAGAAGGACTAATACCAATCCTACTCAAACTATTTTGAAAAATAGAGGAGGAAGGAATACTTCCAAACTCATTCTATGAGGCCAGTATTACCCTGATACCAAAACCAGACAAAGACATATCAAAAAAAGAAAACTACAGGGCAAAACCACTGATGAATATTGATGCAGAAACTCTCAACAGAATGCTAGCAAATCAAATTCAACAATACATTAGAAAGAACAATCATCATGACCAAGTGAGATTTATCCCTGGGATGGAAGGATGGTTCAACATACGCAAATTAATTTATGTGATAAATAATATGAATGGAATGAAGGATATAATCCATATAATCATTTCAATTGATGCTGACAAGCATTTAATAAAACTCAATATGTCATCATGATACAAACCCTCAAACACCGGGGAAAGAAGGAACATACTTCAATGTAATAAAAGCCGTATACCGCAGACCCACAGCTAGTATTGAAGTGGCCTCGTTGTCTGGGGTAACACCCATAGTTCTTGGTCTCACAGCCAAGGAAATCAAGGACATGGGCACACCAAGAGTGAGGTTTACAGCAGAAAAGTTAGTAGGAGAAACAAAGAGAACAGCTTTCTGCTACAGAGAGGGGTCCCAGAAGAAATGGTTGCCATCCTGCAGTGAAATGCAGGGGTTTTTATAGATGAGCTAGTGGGGAGGCAGTATCTGATCACCTACGTAGGGTACAAACAACCAGTTAGGACCAGTCGTACCATCTACATAGGGCGTGAATCTCTGGCAGCCCCCACCCTAATCTTTTATTATGCAGGCAGGTCCTCAGCCTGAGCTACTCCATGTTGCTCATTTCGTTCTTACTGTGTATGTGCTAAAAAAGGGGAGGTGGAAAGCCCATGGTGGACATGCCTGGCCCCAGGTGGCCTTTTCTATCTGTGCAGCTGTTGGCATCCCCCTATGAAAGCATCCAGGTTCCTATCTATCTATGATAGAAAATCAATGCACCAACATTTTATCTCTATGTACCATCTCAAACACAGGATTTAAACTTTCAAAAAAGATATAATTCTCAACAGTATTAAAGATCCAGAAATAAATTTAACAAAAAATGTGGAAGGATTCTTTGCAGAAAACTGTAAAACTTTGTTAGGAGAATGTTATCAGTTAAATTTCCAGATTAAGAATAAGATTCTTGGTTTCAGTCCTCATTTGCCTTGGTTTAAACCTATGGTTGCACATCACCTATAAAATAAATATATAATTAGAGCCCGTTAACTCAGCAGATTTTTATTCATATGACACTAGAGGTATATAACTACCATGTTGATGAACTAATATCAGAACCCTGAGGGTGACCCTTTAGTTTACGTCCAGTTAGCCTCTGAATAAACTCTGAAGGTAGACTTCCAGGCATATTAACAATATTTTTAATTCATGCCACTTTTTCTAGTAGGATAAGGAAACAAAGAGACTGTTCAAGTTCAGAATGAATTAAATCAAGTGAATCTATTTTGTATGTATAAGTGGAAAGCAAAAAAAAATGCATATACTTTCAATGAAAATTCAACGAAACAAAATCCTAAGGGAAAAAGATATTTTAAAGTATCATTTAAATATTTTGATATGAAATAACACTCTGAATATAGAATATGCTTAGAACAGCCTCAGTGAAGGAAACAGAAAAGTCAGTATTACATTTGTTTTGTGTCTTTTGTGAAAAAGTGTAAAAACGTTACTTTGGACTAGTTTAGCCATTATGTAGTTGCTTTAAGTAGGGCGAACATTTGTCACTATTTTCACGGGTACTCCTGCCTCTTTACATACCTAAAAGCAGTTCAGTTTATACAGTAAACTGAATACCCACGCTAGCTTTAAGCCATTACCATCACAGTTAACACTGCAATATAAACTGATGCTTATTATAAACATGTTACGTATTTGTTAAAAACAGGCCTCTATAAAGCTATCTGAAAGTTATTGGCTGTTGGTTAAATGACTTACTTTCAAAAGTCAGAACATGTTTTCATATCTTTCTTTTAAAAATCGCACATAAAATCATATGTATTTATCATGTATAACATGATGTTTTAAAATATATATACACATTGTGAAATGGCTACATCAACATAATTAATATACGCATTACTTCACATAGCTGTGAAGACACTCAAAATCTACTCCCTTATCATGTTTCATATCTTTCATATCGTAATACAATTAGCTTTGACCCAATTTTTCTCCATCTCTTAAAGTCCTGGCCTCAAGTGATCCTTCTGCCTCGGCCTCCCAAAGTGCTGGAATTAAAAGCATGAGCCACCACACCTGGCCCTCTATCTCTGATAGTGTGTAAGGCAGCCATTTGGGGTCTGAACTACCTTCAAAGAATCTTTAGATGTGAAGTATGATATTGAAGTAGCAGTAATTTTACCTCTGTGTCACACAAAATATAATATTGTGAAAATAGAAACCCTATAGTTTGCATCTTATTGAATAACATACCTGCTTCCAGCACTTTAGTGGCATCAAAAGTGGGCAGAGTCCCCTTCCTGACATCAGGACCATCTCCAGGCTCATCCTCTATCTTAAGCAGAGCCAGTTCCTGTTGAAAAGCTTCCATGTCAGGTCCTTAAAAGATAAAAAGGTCATCAATTTACAAATTAAAATATGAACTACGAACGAGGAAATGATAATATTTATTCCCTCATCATTATGAAATTAAAACCTGTAGGCTAATTATTTCAGGAGTCTCTTGCCAGGAAAACAGGAAAGCAGAGATGTTCAAACATTGCCCTTTCCTTTCCCAAGGCTGGCCCTAGACAACTTACTTGTTCTTTTTGTACTCATTTGTTCTTATTCTTATCACGTTAAATCAGTGATTTGTTTGAGTCAGTCTGACTAGACTATGAGCTTTAGGCAAAAATTTGGCACTGACATCTCCAGCACTTAGTATATTATGTGGCATGAGGAAGCATTAATAAATGTGTGTTAAAAAATTTCTTAAAAAATACATGAGATGTCTGCAGATGGCAGACTAGGAAGCTGCAAGCTGCCATTCTTCCACAGAAACATAAAACAAAACAAAACAAAACAAAAACAGAAAATGGCTGAACAAACCATACAGGAGCTCTGGAAAACACTCAAAGGTTTACGGCAACCATGCAAATACCCAATCAATAAAAAGCCTCTGTCAAAATGGTAGGAAAGTTTTGTGGCTTTTTATGTGTCCTTGTCCCACCTCTCCCCACAGCAGCAGTCAGAAATGTTTAAGATTCCTTCCTAATGTTTTCTGTCCTCCTGTTACTGGTATGTCATAAAATATAATGCATAAATATACCTTCACCACCCGTAAGCATTATTCTCCACTCTTCCTTCACCTTGAACAGCAGGTGCCCCTTCATTTTCGATCTCCCCACTAGGTGCAATACCCTGATTTTCAGTTGGTGGTTCCTCTTCTTGACGTTTTTCCTCAGTGGGCTGCTGGACCTAAGGGTGTTAAGATTGTGTGCGAATAAAAAGTCAATAATATAAATACACAAATGCATATGTGCATCGAATCATAAATCTAAAGACATTTTTCCAAGATATATAGATATATATATATATATATACAGAGAGAGAGAGAGAGAGAGAGAGAGAAATATCCATATCCATACAGGGTAACACCAGACTATAATATTCCTGAACCAAAGTTTCCTTCATGAGATGCCATCATCATTTTTTATCAGCATGGAACACCTGTATCAGTGCATGTATACTAGCTCAAAAATAGTTTTTAAAATAAATTGTGTTAATAGAAAACATCAAATGTTAAAGGACTCACAATCACAGATCCAACTGGCTGGGAAAACTCTTGGTCATTTCCTCTTTCTGAGGATTGGGATCTTGTTCTTACATGCTCACTCATATTTCCCACTGAAAACACAATATTGTTATTTGGAAAAAGTGTGTAAGAACTTAGCTATATATATGAACATTCCATGGCAAAATGGTGATTTGTACTTTTTTAATTTTGAAAATATTTTCAAAATAATTCAAAGAGCAATGATAAGTACGCATGCTTTCCAATCAAACTAAGGACAGATTTGTTTGTATCACAGTCGAAGAGGCATAGAAATCACCTTAACGCCATGGCAAAAGACAGAGGACTTTTTTGAGTTTTGGTTTCACAATTAGACTCTCCGTCATGAAGACATTTAGGGAAAAACGGGCAGAGAATTGAAACTGAAATGACTACTGCTTTCGTCCCACCTTGATTTACTAGGCCCATTTCCCCCCTACATCCCTCCCACCAAAATCAAGTTTCGTTGGAACACACAGCCTTGCCCATTCCTTCCCATGACGTCCATGGCGGAGGTGAGAAGTTGCGACAGAGTGAAGTTTATGTTCCTCACGGGACACCTCTGCCAGGCACTCTACAGACCTCAGGGCCGCAGTCACCAGCCCGCAGCGTTCCTAGTTCCCAGGCCCCTTCCTTACCGACCTCGCCATCCCTTCCCGCATCCCTACTGAGGAGTCTGGAAACTGTCCTCTCTTAGAGGTTCCAGTTTTCTGGACTCAGATACCTCTAACAGCACCTCCAGCACTCTCCCCATCTTCACGTGATCCCTCCCCTCCGCGGCCCACTTTCCTCCCTAGTTCCAGCCCAGCCACTACATCAAGGCCCATGGCGGCGTTGCGACCTGGGAGGAGCCGGACGACGACCGCGAGGCCCCTTTCCCTCAGAAGCCAAGGACTGTGCCACAGGACCTGTCCAAAGCCCGCTGGCTCCTCCTCACATTCACTCACAACTAAATTCCCAGGAAGACCGCTTTGTGGACCTACCGGCTGAGCCTCAGCCAGTGAGAAAGAATCAAGATGGTGGAAAGAATGAAGACACAGCCTCTCCTCACAAAGCTGTGCATGGACAGAAGGTAGACAACAAGGCGCATGGGTAACAGACATGGGTAGCAACAGAAATCCGCAGTAACAGATCTGTGCAGCATGCGCACTGAGTGGGGCATTCACCACGTGACTGAAGTGTTCCTGCCTCTGTGGAGAACCTAGACCACAAGCTCTCCTGACACCAAAAATGAACTTAGAAAACACTTTTCTTTTTCCCCCCGCCCAACCTTTCTTTCACTTCCAATGGCTTTGGAGAATATGAGCCCCAGGTTACTCTACGGGAAGAATGTGTTTCAGAAAAACTCACCATCATAGAAATAAATATTAAATATTTTAATACCTATTTTATATCTGCTTTCATATATCATTTTCTTGCCTCCTTCACGAGTTTGCTGTCGTGCTTGCAATGAACTTACCCACTCCAATACAATAAGACATTCATAGTTTTTGGTTGCATTATTGTACATTCAAAATCATTGATCCATCTGGACAAAATTAAAGTGATAGGGACTCAACATTATTTGTTGAATCCCTGTTTCACTCAGTGTTTTGAAATGGCTCTTTTATCTTCACCTACATCCCCACTCAATTTTTTATGTAACTCTCTACTTTTAATTTTCTTCTATTGAGTTGTTTATAACCGTACCACCACTGCACTTTCTTAATTGCTGTTAGCTTGATTCCATTTGAAATGTGAAATAATGCTTGCCCTCCCTCATTCCTTTCTCTTTTTCTATCTATTCTGACATGTTTGTCTTTCAGATGAACTTCAGAATCATTTGATCAGGTGCTAAAATATTCCTGTTGCGATACTAGTTACTATTTTTAAATTACATCTTAGGGACTATAACCATCTTTCTACTTTAGAATCTCTCTATCCAAGAAAAAGCCACTACTCAATTCCCCAAGTCTTTTTATGTATCCCTCTCAATGATTGTTATTTACTTCATATTAGTTCTTCACATTCAGATTAAATTTATTCTTGGGCATTTTTATTGTTCTATTCCATTGCTGACAGGTGTTTGCTTTCACTCCACTACGTTTTTCATAGAAGTCAAACAATCTCTGTTTGCAAACAATATGGTTCTATAGCTAGACAATCCCAGACTCTCTGCCCAAAAGCTCCTTGATCTGATAAACAACTTCAAGAAAGTTTCAGGATACAAAATTAATGTACAAAAACCAGGAGCATTTCTATACACCAACAACCTTCTAAGCTCAAAGCCAAATCAGAAACACAATCCCATTCACAATTGCCAAAAAAAGAATAAAATACCTAGGAATAAAGCTAGCTAGGGAGGAGAAAAATCTCTTCTATGAGAACTACAAAACACTGCTCAAATAAATCAGAGATGACACAAACAAATGGAAAAACATTCCACGCTCATGAAAAGAAAAGCAATATTGTCAAAATGGCCAAACTGACCAAAGCAATTTATAGATTCAATGATATTCCTATTAAACCACCAATGACATTCTTCACAGATTTAGAAAACAAACTATTTTCAAATTTATATGGGATGGTTGGTGGGGATCTGGCAAGGTGGCCAAATAGGAACAGCTGTGGTCTGCAGCTCCCAGTGAGACCAACGCAGAAGGTGGGGGACTTCTGCATTTCCATCTGAGGTACCCAGTTCATCTCATTGAGACTGGTTAGGCAGTGGGTGCAGCCCCTGGAGGGCGAGCAGAAGCAGGGTGGGGCATTGCCTCACCCGGGAAGTGCAAGGAGCTGGGGTTCTTCCTCCCCCAGCCAAGGGAAGCCATGAGGGACTGTGCTATATGGCCCAGATACTATGCTTCTCCCACAGTTTTTGCAATCCACAGACGAGGAGATTCCCTCATGTGCCAACACCATCAGGGCCCTGGGTTTCAAGCACAAAACTGAGCGGCTGTTTGGGCAGACACTGAGCTAGCTGCAGGTGTTTTATTTAATTATTTATTTATTTATTTATTTATTTATTTTATTATTATTTTTTTAATTTCATACCCCAGTGGCACCTGGAACCCCAGTGTGAGAGAACCCTTCACTCCCCTGGAAAGGGGTCTGAAGCCAGGGAGCAAAGTAGTGTCACTCAATGGGTCCCACTCCCATGGAGCCCAGCAAGCTATGAAACACTGGCATGAATTTGTCACTGCTAGCACAACAGTCTGAAGTCAACCTGGGATGATGGAGCTTGGTGGGGCGAGGGGCGTCTGCTGTCAGTGTTAAGGAGGCTGGGAAGTTTGGACTGGGTATAACTCACCACAGGGCAGCAAAGCAGCTGTGGCCAGACTGCCTCTCTAGATTCTTCCTCACTGGGCAGGGCATCTGTGAAAGAAAGTCAACAGCCCCAGTCAGGGTCTTATAGATAAAACTCTCATCTCCCTGGGACAGAGCACCTGGGGGAAGGAGCAGCTGTGGGCACAGCTTCAGCAGACTTAAACGTTCTTGCCTGCTGGCTCTGAAGAGAGCAGTGCATCCTGAAAAGGTTTTTCCAGTGCAGCGTTCGAGCTCTGCTAAGGGACAGACTGCCTCCTCAAGTGGGTCCCTGACCCCCCTGCCTCCTAACTGGCAGAGACCTCCCAGCGGGGGTGGACAGACATCTCATACAGGAGTGCTCTGGCTGGCATCAGGCCGCTGCCCCTCTGGGACAAAGCTTCCAGAGGAAGGAGCAGGCAGCAATCTTTGCTGTTCTGTAGCCTCTGCTGGTGATACCCAGGCAAATAGGGTCTTGAGCGGACCTCCAGAAAACTGCAGCAGACCGCAGAAGAGGGGCCTGACTGTTAGAAGTAAAGCTAACAAACAGAAAGCAATAACATCAACACCAACAAAAAGGACCCCCACACAAAAACCACATCCAAGGGGAGGGAGAGCATTAGGACAAATACTTAATGCATGTAGAACCTAAAGCCGAGATGATGGGTTGATAGGTGCAGCAAACTACCATGGCATATGTATACCTTTGTAACAAATCTGCGCATTTTGCACATGTATGCCAGAACTTAAAGTAAAATAAAAAAGAAAAACAAAAAAGAACAGTGCCCAGTACATCACATTACAAGAAATGTTAAGAGACATCCTTCTTATAGAAGGAAAATAAAAACAGGTAGAAATTTTTATTTAAACAAGGGAATTAAGAGCACCAGAAATGGTAATAATGTTAAATATGTAAGATTATTTTCTTCTAATTAATGGTTGTACTCATGTATGTATGTTTCTGCACTTGTGTTTGGTTTTTTTTTCTTCAAAGTGAAAGCAAGTTTATTAACAAAGTAAAGGAATAAAAGAATGGCTACTCCATAGCGCAGCCTCAAGGGCTGCTGTTGCCCATTTTTATGGTTATTTCTTGTTGATATGCTAAACAAGGGGTGGATTATTCATGCCTCCCTTTTTTAGACCATATAGGGTAACTTCCTGACATTGCCATGGCATTTGTAAACTATCATGGTGCCAATGGGAATGTAGCAGTGAGGACGATCAGATGTCACTCTCATTGCCATTTTGGTTTTGGTGGGTTTTGGTTGGCTGCTTAACTGCAACCTGTTTTATCAGAAAGGTATTTATGACCTGTATTTTGTGCTGACCTCCTATGTCATCCTGTGACTTAGAATGCCTTAACTGTCTGGGAATGCAGCCTAGTAAGTTTCAGCCTCATTTCACCCAGCTCCTATTTAAGATGGAGTTGCTCTGGTTCACACACTGCTGATGAAGATCCATCTTCTGTAACTTCTTCAGGCTGAATAGGGGCTATGATATTCCTGCCTAACTATGAGTGTTTCTTGCATTCAAGGTAGAGAGGAGCTCAGTCAGAAAGCTTCAGTATGGTAAGGTCCATTCATAACTCCTGAGTTTTGACAAAAGGTGATATCTGGAAGATTAGTAGGTGTTTAATTTAAGAAAACATTCAGTAAGCTTGTCCTGTATTCCTACACAAAGAATATAACAGCAATATATTCCACAGGAGTAAAGCAAAATAAGTAAAGTTATTCCAAGTACACTAAATTAGAAGGCTTTTCATCAACTGGGCAACTGTTGGAACTAAGCTGGTATGGGGTTGTTAGCTGATTGCAATGTACCCAGAATTAGAATACTGATCCAGATTTTTACATTACCCATCCCTCTTATTTCTGCTGAGCAACAGTCAGAGATCACTGGTTGGTTCACAGGAATAAGTAGGGTTACCCTAAATTGCAGAAATAAACTTAATAACAACTGATGAGACTAGAATCTAGTAAGTATAACATAGCTTTTGAAACATAGTATTTCTGTCTCCAGTTTCCCATTTTTACTAAAGACAAATCATGGTAAGACAGATTTGCTTTATTACACTTGGCATGATTATTTGTATAAAGTGCAACAAGAATAATCATTTTTCACATAAGCTCTTTTTAAATTGGCATTGATGGAACTCTGTTCCATAGGAATTTCAGATAAGACTTTTTTAAAGCCGAGCCCAACCATGGGTTTGTACCCTTAAATACCTATGAGTTGGGTAATTTTCTCCTCCTGAGGTCCCAAGATAACTTGGGGCTTCTGGACCTGTCAGAAAGTGACATTCTTTACTCACCACCGGTCAGAAACCCTGCACAGGGACTGTTGTAGGCAGGGTATGAGGCCAGTTCCCCATGGGGCTTTTATTGGCTCTGTAAGTCAAGTTTAATCCCCTAAAGGAAAACACACCATTCCAGTGAAAGCCTTGGTAAAATAATCAATTTCTCCAACTGTGTCCTGTTACAAAAGAAAACAGATTCTTACTGCACTTATGCAAATAACTATACTGCCATAAGTTAAGAATACTCACAACTAGTTTCCAAATTCTGGCAAAATCAGGTAGAGGGAAACAAATATGCTCCAAATTTTGTTCACAGGAGTATATTTTACTCAACTTCTAAAAGCTGTAAATAGCTCAAAAGAAAAGTTTCCTTGACTCTGAAAAACAAAACAAAGGATCAGCAGCATTTTAAGCAAAGTTAAAATATTACTTCAGCTTTTTATTGGTTCAGTGAATTTAGTTAACTCCTGTTTTGGTTTTGCTTGATATTCATGAACATTTTAGCTCTTCATGAGAGTTCTGAAAGTTGTTTCCTGTATTTTAGTGTTACAATTTCCAAAGTTATCAGAAAGCTGCATTTGAGAACACCTGCTAGAGTTCTATAGTGGATTATAAACCACCTTCTAAAGAAAATTAAAACAAGACAACAATTTTCTGTGGCTAATAAAAAGTTTTAGGACAGCCATTAGTAAAGCCACAATTGATAAGGAAATTTGTTACCTCTGTGGCATATGGTGATTTTATGTAACAACTGTAATTATTAATAACATACACTAAGTCATATTAGAATTATAGGGGTTTCCCATAACTTTGGAACATATACCAATAACACACTTATGCAAATTTAGTCCAAAGAAAGCAAAACACTATTTCACATTTGACAACGCTTCATGTATGAATATAAAATAAAAACATTTGTATAAAATATAAAATAAAAACATCCCTCCTTTTAAACAACCAGTCATTTTACTTTAGGAAAAGAATTTACCATACAAAATCCTTTCTCATATAAAATAACTTTCTTTATAATCTTCTTTGTATAGCTAGAGGGCATGGCTAATTCCACATGTCCCGAGGCCTTATCTAGAATCTAATGGCTTTGAGGCACGTAAATTGATATATACCAAATAAGCCAAATTTCACCTTTACGTTAATGTACTAGTAACGTTAAGCTCAATTTTTAATAAAACCATATAGACATATTTTCCAAATTTTAATGTTTAACCATAAGGTAAAATTCTTATAAACCTTTTATAACCCTTTACATTTTTTTGTGAAAGAGCAGATCAGTGCTCTAAGAAAAACCTGTCGTGCTTTTATTGCAATGTTTAATTTACAGAAAAACTGAATAATACCCCTTTAACTTTAGCCAATATATTCACATACAGAATCTCTTACAATTAATTTTTATAAACCTTCCACAACTTGTTTAAATCTTTAGACTTTTTTCTTACTTAAAACAATCCTTTAACACTTTAGGCAGAAAAAATTCCACATTCCCATGACTTCTTACAATCTTTCACCAAAAACACATTTTACTTTCTTTACACATCTTGCATGTAAAATTGTTTCTTCAGTAGTCTCAACTATATGTTAAAATGTTAACTCTTAGCAACTTCTATTTTTGGTAAAAACCTTGGTCAATTTCACATTTTAATTATGTGCTAGGTGTGGAGCCTAGCCTAGGACACACCAGGCAGAAGAGCAGATAAGAGCTGGGTCTCCAGCATAGCTAGGGGATGTGGCTAAATCCACATGTCCCCAGGTCTTACCCTACTTAAGCTGGCAAGTTGTAAAGTAAGAGTCCCCCTGGTGCAGTGGCTCACAGCTGTAATCTCAGCACTTTGGGAGGCTGAGGCAGGCGGATCACCTGAGGTTAGGAGCTCAAGACCAGCCTGGCCAACATGCTGAAACCCCGTCTCTACTAAAAATACAAAAATTAGCCAGGCGTGGTGGCCATTGCCTGTAATCCCAGCTACTTGGGAGGCTGAGGTAGGAGAATCGCCCAAACCCAGGAGGCGGAGGCCACAGTGAGCCTGTAATCCTAGCTACTTGGGAGGCTGAGGCAGTAGAATTGCCTGAACCTGGGAGGTGGAGGCCACAGTCAGCCAAGATCATGCCATTGCACTCCAGCCTGGGTGACAAGAGCAAAACTCCCTCTCAAAAAAAAGGAGCCACAGTGGCATTTTTTGAAGCATTTGAGAGGCCTAAGAACCTTTGAATTGTACATTTCTTGCATAAATTCCCTTTCACAAATCCTTTCACGACTTACATAGACCATCTGAGACATTTTCAGACATTCTGACTTGCTCCAAACATCCCTCCTTTTAAACAACCAGTCATTTTACTTTAGGACAAGAATTTACCATACAAGATCCTTTCTCATATAAAATAACTATCTTTATAATCTTCTTTGTATAGCTAGAGGGCATGGCTAATTCCACATGTCCCAAGGCCTTATCTAGAATCTAGTGGCTTTCAGGTAGGTAAATTGAACAATTATTAAAAGTTAAAGAAGCAGTTTAGGACCTTAAAGCATTTAACAAACTTAATATCTGACCTGCATAATTTAGATTAAAGGTTTTTATTTTATCAATAATTTTTAAAGCTGCTTTTATTTCCCGAAGATTACTAAAGTTACATAAACTAAAAGGCATTACACTCTTTTTTTATTATACTTTAAGTTTTAGGGTACATGTGCACAACGTGCAGGTTTGTTACATATGTATACATGTGACATGCTGCTGTGCTGCACCCATTAACTCGTCATTTAACATTAGGTATATCTCCTAATGCTATCCCTTCCCAATCCCCCCACCCCACAACAGGCCCCAGTGTGTGATGTTCCCCTTCCTGTGTCCATGTGTCCTCATTGTTCAATTCCCACGTATGAGTGAGAACATGCGGTGTTTGGTTTTTTGTCCTTGCGATAGTTTACTGAGAATGATGGTTTCCAGCTTCATCCATGTCCCTACAAAGGACATGAACTCTTCATTTTTATGGCTGCATAGTACTCCATGGTGTATATGTGCCACATATTCTTAATCCAGTCTATCATTGTTGGACATTTGGGTTGGTTCCAAGTCTTTGCTATTGTGAATAGTACTGCAATAAACATACGTGTGCATGTGTCTTTGTAGCAGCATGATTTATAATCCTTTGGGTATATACCCTGTAATGGGATGGCTGGGTCAAATGGTATTTCTAGTTCTAGATCCCTGAGGAATCACCACACTGACTTCCACAATGGTTGAACTAGTTTCCAGTCCCACCAACAGTGTAAAAGTGTTCCTATTTCTCCACATCCTCTCCAGCACCTGTTGTTTCCTGACTTTTTCGTGATTGCCATTCTAACTGGTGTGAGATGGTATCTCATTGTGGTTTTGATTTGCATTTCTCTGATGGCCATTTTTTCATGTGTCTTCTGGCTGCATAAATATATTCTATTGAGAAGTGTCTATTCATATCCTTCGCCCACTTTTTGATGAGGTCGTTTGTTTTTTTCTTGTAAATTTGTTTGAGTTCATTGCAGATTCTGGATATTAGCCCTTTGTCAGATGAGTAGGTTGTGAAAATTTTCTCCCATTCTTTAGGTTGCCTGTTCACTCTGATGGTAGTTTCTTTTGCTGTGCAGAAGCTCTTGAGTTTAATTAGATCCCATTTGTCAATTTTGGCTTTTGTTGCCATTGCTTTTGGTGTTTTAGTCATGAAGTCCTTGCCCATGCCTATGTCCTGAATGGTATTGCCAAGCTTTTCTTCTAGAGTTTTTATGGTTTTAGGTCTAACATTTAAGTGTTTAATCCATCATGAATTAATTTTTGTATAAGGTTTAAGGAAGGGATCCAGTTTCAGCTTTCTACATATAGCTAGCCAGTTTTCCAGCACCATTTATTAAATAGGGAATCCTTTTCCCATTGCTCGTTTTTGTCAGGTTTGCCAAAGATCAGATAGTTGCAGATATGCAGAATTATTTCTGAGGGCTCTGTTCTGTTCCATTGGTCCATATCTCTATTTTGGTACCAGTACCATGCTGTTTTGGTTACTGTAGCCTTGTAATATAGCTTGAAGTCAGGTAGCGTGATGCCTCCAGCTTTGTTCTTTTGGCTTAGGATTGACTTGGCAATGCGGGCTCTTTTTTGGTTCCATATGAACTTTAAAGTAGTTTTTTCCAATTCTGTGAAGAAAGTCATTGGTAGCTTGATGGGGATGGTATTGAATCTATAAATTACCTTGGGCAGTATGGCCATTTTCATGATATTGATTCTTCCTACCCATGAGCATGGAATCTTCCTCCATTTGTTTGTAGCCTCTTTTATTTCATTGAGCAGTGGTTTGTAGTTCTCCCTGAAAAGTTTCTTCACGTCCCTTGTAAGTTGGATTCCTAGGTATTTTATTCCCTTTGAAGCAATGATGAATGGGAGTTCACTCATGATTTCGCTCTCTGTTTGTCTGTTATTGGTGTACAAGAGTGCTTGTGATTTTTGTACATTGATTTTGTATCCTGAGACTTTGCTGAAGTTGCTTATCAGCTTAAGGAGATTTGTGGCTGAGACAATGGGGTTTTCTAGATATACAATCATGTTATCTGCAAACAGGGACAGTTTGACTTCCTCTCTTCCTAATTGAATACCCTTTATTTCCTTCTCCTGCCTAACTGACCTGGCCAGAATTTCCAACACTATGTTGAATAGGAGTGGTGAGAGAGGGCACCCGTGTCGTGTGCCGGTTTTCAAAGGGAATGCTTCCAGTTTTTGCCCATTCACTATGATATTGGCTGTGGGTTTGTCATAGATAGCTCTTATTATTTTGAGATACGTCCAATCAATACCTAATTTACTGAGAGATTTTAGCATGAAGGGCTGTTGAATTTTGTCAAAGGCCTTTTCTGCATCTATTGAGATAATCATATGGTTTTTGTCGTTGGTTCTGTTTATATGCTGGATTACGTTTATTGACTTGCATATGTTGAACCAGCCTTGCATCCCAGGGATGAAGCCCACTCAATCATGGTGGATCAGCTTTTTGATGTGCTGCTGGGTTCGGTTTGCCAGTATTTTATTGAGGATTTTTGCATCAATGTTCATCACGGATATTGGTCTAAAATTGTCTTTTTGTGTTTTGTCTCTGCCAGGCTTTGGTATCAGGATGATGCTGGCCTCATAAAATGAGTTAGGGAGGATTCCCTCTTTTTCTATTCATTGGAATAGTTTCAGAAGGAATGGTACCAGCTCCTCCTTGTACCTCTGGCAGAATTCGGCTGTGAGTCCATCTGGTCCTGGACTGTTTTTGGTTGGTAAGCTATTAATTATTGCCCCAATTTCAGAGCCTGTTATTGGTCTATTCAGGGATTCAACTTCTTCCTGGTTTAGTCTTGGGAGGGTGTATGTGTCCAGGAATTTATCCATTTCTTCTAGATTTTCCGTTTATTTGCATAGAGGTGTTTGTAGTATTCTCTGATGGTAGTTTGTATTTCTGTGCGATTGGTGGTGATATCCCCTTTATCATTTTTTATTGCATCTATTTGATTCTTCTCTCTTTTCTTCTTTATTAGTCTTGCTAGCAGTCTATCAATTTTGTTGATCTTTTGAAAAAACCCGCTCCTGGATTCGTTGATTTTTTGAAGGGTTTTTTCTGTCTCTATCTCATTCAGTTTGCTCTGATGTTAATTATTTCTTGCCCTTTGCTAGCTTTTGAATGTGTTTGCTCTTGCTTCTCTAGTTCTTTTAATTGTGATGTTAGGGTGTCAATTTTAGATCTTTCCTGCTTTCTCTTGTGGGCATTTAGTGCTATAAATTTCCCTCTACACACTGCTTTGAAGGTGTCCCAGAGATTCTGCTATGTTGTGTCTTTTTTCTTGTTGGTTTCAAAGAGCATCTTTATTTCTGCCTTCATTTCGTTATGTACCCAGTAGTCATTCAGGAGCAGCTTGTTCAGTTTCCATGTAGTTGAGCGGTTTTGAGTGAGTTTCTTAATCCTGAGTTCTAGTTTGATTGCACTGTGGTCTGAGAGACAGTTTGCTATAATTTCTGTTCTTTTACATTTGCTGAGGAGTGCTTTACTTCCAACTATGTGGTCAGTTCTGGAATAGGTGTGGTGTGGTGCTGAAAAAAATGTATATTCTGTTGATTTGGGGTGGAGAGTTCTGTAGATGTCTATTGGGTCTGCTTGGTACAGAGCTGAATTCAGTTCCTGGATATCCTTGTTAACTTTCTGTCTCATTGATCTGTCTAATGTTGACAGTGGGGTGTTAAAGTCTCCCATTATTATTGTGTGGGAGTCTAAGTCTCTCTGTAAGTCTCTAAGGACTTGCTTTATGAATCTGGGTGCTCCTGTATTGGGTGCATATATATTTAGGATAATTAGCTCTTCTTGTTGAATTGATCCCTTTACCATTATGTAATGGCCTTCTTTGTCTCTTTTGATCTTTCTTGGTTTAAAGTCTGTTTTATCAGACACTAGGATTGCATCCTCTGTCTTTTTTTTTGTTTTCCATTTGCTTGGTAGATCTTCCTCCATCCCTTTATTTTGAGCCTATGTGTGTCACTGCATGTGAGATGGGTTTCCTGAATACAGCACACTGATGGGTCTTGAGTCTTTATCCAATTTGCCAGTCTGTGTCTTTTAATTGGAGCATATAGCCCATTTACATTTAAGGTTAATATTCTTATGTGTGAATTTGATCCTGTCATTGTGATGTTAGCTGGATATTTTGCTCGTTCGTTGATGCAGTTTCTTCCTAGCCGCAATGGTCTTTACGATTTGGCATGTTTTTGCAGTGGCTGGTACCGGTTGTTCCTTTCCATGTTTAGTGCTTCCTTCAGGAGCTCTTTTAGGGAAGGCCTGGTGGTGACAAAATCTCTCAGCATTTGCTTGTCTGTAAAGTATTTTATTTCTCCTTAACTTATAAAGCTTAGTTTGGCTGGATATGAAATTCTGGGTTGAAAATTCTTTTCTTTAAGAATGTTGAATATTGGCCCCCACTCTCTTCTGGCTTGTAGGGTTTCTGCCGAGAGATCCGCTGTTAGTCTGATGGGCTTCCCTTTGAGGGCAATCTGACCTTTGTCTCTGGCTGCCCTTAACATTTTTTCCTTTATTCCAGTTTGGTGAATCTGACAATTATGTGTCTTGGAGTTCCTCTTCTCAAGGAGTATCTTTGTGGCGTTCTCTGTATTTCCTGAATTTGAATGTTGGCCTGCCTTGCTAGATTGGGGAAGTTCTCTGGATAATATCTTGCAGAGTGTTTTCCAACTTGGTTCCATTCTCCCCATCATTTTCAGGTACACCAATCAGATGTAGATTTGGTCTTTTCACATAGTCCCATATTTCTTGGAGGCTTTGTTCATTTCTTTTTATTCTTTTTGCTCTAAACTTCTGTTCTCACTTCATTTCATTCATTTGATCTTCCATCACTGATACCCTTTCTTCCAGTTGATCAAATCGGCTACTGAGGCTTGTGCATTCATCACGTTGTTCTCGTGCTGTGGTTTTCAGCTCCATCAGGTCCTTTAAGGACTTCTCTGCATTGGTTATTCTAGTTAGCCATTTGTCTAATTCACTTCAAGGCTTTTAACTTCTTTGCCATGGGTTCGAACTTCCTCCTTTAGCTCAGAGTAGTTTGATCTTCTGAAGCCTTCTTCTCTTAACTCATCAAAGTCATTCTCCATCCAGCTTTGTTCTGTTGCTGGTGAGGAGCTGTGTACCTTTGGAGGAGGAGAGGCACTCTGATTTTTAGAGTTTCCAGTTTTTCTGCTCTGTTTTTTCCCCATCTTTGTGGTTTTACCTACCTTTGGTCTTTGATGATGGTGACATACAGATGGGGTTTTGGTGTGGATGTCCTTTCTGTTTGTTAGTTTTCCTTCTAACAGTCAGGACCCTCAGCTGCAGGTCTGTTGGAGTTTGCTGGAGGTCCACTCCAGACCCTTTTTGCCTGGGTATCAGCAGTGGAGCCTGCAGAACAGCAGATACTGGTGAACAGCAAATGTTGCTGCCTATTCATTCCTCTGGAAGTTTTGTCTCAGAGGAGTACCTGGCCGTGTGAGGTGTCAGTCTGCCCCTACTCTGGGGTGCTTCCCAGTTAGGCTACTCGGGGGTCAGGGACCCACTTGTGGAGGCAGTCTGTCTGTTCTCAGATCTCCAGCTGCGTGCTGGGAGAGCCACTATTCTCTTCAAAGCTGTCAGACAGGGACATTTAAGTCTGCAGAGGTTTCTGCTGCCTTTTGTTTGGCTATGTCCTGCCCCCAGAGGTGGAGTCTACAGAGGCAGGCATGCCTCCTTGAGCTCCTTTGGTCTCCACCCAGTTCGAGCTTCCCGGCAGCTTTGTTTACCTACTCAAGCCTCAGCAATGGTGGGCACCCCTCCCCCAGCCTCACTGCCACCTTGCAGTTTGATCTCATATTGCTGTGCTAGCAATGAGCGAGGCACCATGGGCATAGGACCCTCCGGCCAGGCACGGGGTATAATCTCCTGGTGTGCCGTTTGCTAAGACCATTGGAAAAGTGCAGTATTACGGTGGGAGTGACCTGATTTTCCAGGTGCTGTCTGTCTCCCCTTTCTTTGACTACGAAAGTGAATTCCATGACCCCTTGCGCTTTCCAGGTGAGGCGATGCCTCACCCTGCTTCAACTCATGGTCAGTGCACTGCACCCACTGTCCTTCACCCACTGTCTGACACTCCCCAGTAAGACGAACCCGGTACCTCAGTTGGAAATGCAGAAATCACCCATCTTCTGTGTCGCTCACGCTGGGAGCTGTAGACTGGAGCTGTTCCTATTCGGCCATCTTGGCTCCTCCCCCTGGCATTACACTTTCTATTTTGCTTTTAAAATATTTGATTTAAGTGCTTATTTTTGTTTAAGCCAATTAATTAGAGCTGTTTTATATAAACATTACACACAACACATATATAGCTACACAGAAAGACAGAAGACGATTACTACAGTATTTGTAAGATTTTTCTTTTGCCAGTTTTTAAGTTTCTTAATTGGATTACTGGCTTTAGGGTGGAGCCCCTGGAAGAACAGGGCCAGGAAAGGGGTCTCTGGTGCCTCCTGTTTTTCCCAAGGAGTCTTGGCTGTTAGAGTTTGAACATCTGCTTTTAGCACGTTTTGATAAAGTCCTTTTAGTATTTCTTATGACAAACTGCCAATATTTCTGGTTTTTGAACTTTACCAAAGGTAACCTCCCAGGTGCTTAGAGAAAGGAAAATTTAAGACACTCCATGGAGCAGAAGATAATTGACAAACTTACGCAACGTTAAACCAGAAACGACTTACTTCTTAGGTGAGGAATACGAACTTGGACCACCACTATGAAAGTCCCATACCTTAGCTAGTGAGCTACAGCTTACAGTAGTCTTCAGCTTCTTTCCCAGAAGGAATCTAGAGCAGTTAATTTTGAGCTTGCAAAGGCTTTTAACTATTCAGTATGATTTTTAGAGCTAACTATAACATGAACCTAAAATTCCTGGTCCCTGAAGGTGGAGACCAAAAGAAAGTATGGCCACGTGGTTAAAAGGTCAAGCTCCCAAGGACATAAAACAACGTGGATACTTAATCTGGGTTTTTTGTTTGTTTGTTTCAGGGACCCGCAGCCAAGGTAGTTACTGACCAGCTTTCTGGGTTGTCTTGAAAAGCGGGTTTACAGGTGTTCTAAGCCCATGTTTTATCCTGAAGTACCCCTCGACACAGAAAAACGAATTCATAGCACAAAACACACCAGCTTAAGACTAGTCTTAGAATTCTTTTTCGTGTTAATCAAAACTTTACAGAGGAGATAAACACTAGTGGTTTTTTTTTTTTTTAATTCATTCAACCATTTACACAGAGAGAGAGAAGCCAGAAATCTGACTGGTAAGAAATTCTTACCCTTTTGTCGGCATGCCAGGCTTCTGGGTTCCCTTTCCCTGAGCGGCCCTAGTGATCCGGCTTGCGGCACCATCGCCCTGGGGGCCAAGCTGCATCATAAAGGAAAATTATTTTTTTTTTCATTCTGGCTGGAGCAAACCACATGTGATAGAACATAGACATTAGCCACTCTGCTTAGCACCCAATATCAAACTGGCAAGGCTTAAATTTGCCCCCAGATGGGCCCCGTCATCTTTAATCCAACCTCCGAGTTGGAGTTTCAACACGTGGTCTCTGGGCAAGATGGTCCCCCTGAATAATAGAAAAGATAAGAAAGGGGGCTGGGTGCGGTGGCTCATGCCAGTAATCCCAGCACTTTGGGAGGCCGAGGTGGGCAGATCACAAGGTCAAGAGATGGAGACCATCCTGGCCAACACAGTGAAACCCCCGTCTCTACTAAAAAAAAAAAAAAAAAAAAAAAAAAAAAAAAAAAAAAAAAAAAACTTAGCTGGGCGTGGTGGCACGCACCTGTAGTCCCAGCTACTAGGGAGGCTGAGGCAGAAGAATTGCTTGAACCCGAGAGGTGGAGGTTGCAGTGAGCCAAGATCACGCCACTGCACTCCAGCCTGGTGACAAAGCCAGACTCCGTCAAATAAATAAATAAATAAAATAAAAACTAAGAAAGGGAAAGGGAAAGGAAAAGTAGAGAAGGAAAGTATTGCCTGTGGCAGGGTGGGGAAGGCAAAATGATCAGGGAGGCCAGAGAAAGACCCACCCATTGCAGCGACATTGAAAAGTTCAGGCGGCTACTGTCGGTCAGTCAGGGATCTTTTTCAAGCAGTCCCATCAGCTCTCAAGTTTCCCCTTTTGGAGGAGGAAAAAGCTCCCCATGTCCCTCAATCCTGCACATGCCTAATCCTGTCATCCACAGCCATCGGCAAAGAGTGCAAGGCAGATTAATCCAAAGAGAATAGCAGTTAACATCCTATAGTGCCGAACCTGTTCTTAGCTGAGAGGGACCTTACCAAGAGGGGCCTCTAATTCCCTAAATCTTAGAAGGGACTCTAACCCTCCTAAGTTGGGCCTGTAACCCAAGGTCAGTAAAGTGTCCTTGCCTTTTATTAAGAGGGGCCTCTAATCCACTCTGTCTTAGGAGGGACTGTAACTCCCCTAAGTTGGGCCTCTAACCCAATCCCATCCTTTAGCCTGCTCTGCCGCCACTTACCCAAAGTCATCCAATCAGTGCAGTGCTGCAGTCTATTTCCTTTGGACTGGGGAGGTTTCTTCAGTATTGTCCTTTTTGCGGTTCACGAGAAAGATGTTACCGGACCCCACCACTTACCCAAAGTTAGCCTTTGGGTTGGGGGTTTCTGCAGTATAATCATTTCGGTGGTCACCAGAGAGATGTTACAGGACCCCAACACTTACCCAAAGGTAGCCGTTGGGTCAGGGTTTCTTCACTATAGTCCCTTCTGTGGTGGCCAGAAATATGTCACAGGAAAGGGGTCCCGACCCCAGGTCCCAAGAGAGGGTTCTTGGATCTCACACAGGAAAGAATTCAGGGCAAGTCTGCAGTGCAAAGTGAAAGCAAGTTTACTAAGAAAGTAAAGGAATAAAATAATGGCTACACCATAGATAGAGCAGCTGCACTTGTCTGATTAGTGGTTGTACTCATGTATATATGTTTCTGCACTTGTCTGATTCTGCCTAAAAACTTTCTCTTTATTTTAGAAGATCAGTTTATCAATTTCTCCAAAAAGAACACCCTCTGGGATTTTGATTGGAATTGCTTTGAATCTATAGCTCAATTTGGGGAAACTGTATCTTAAGCATATTGACTCTTTTGATTCATGAACAAGATATATCTCTTAATTTTATTTGGGTCTGAAATTTTCTCTCAGCCATCTTTTGTATTTTTCAATGTGTTATAGGTCTTGAATTTCCTTATTCAGATTCATCCCTTAGCAGTTAATATTCTTTGATACTATAATACATACTATTAAAAATGCCAATCCAAGTTTGTATTGCTGATGCACAGAAATATAATTAAATTTTGTATATCGATTTTTAATTCTGCAACTCACTTGTTTCTAGTAACTGTTTTATAGACTCTATCAGATTTTCTACATGAAAGATTATGTTATCTATGAATCATACAGTTTTACTTCTTCCTTTTCAATCTGGATGCCTTTTATTTCATTTCTGGTCTCATTGCACTAACTAGATTCACCAGGACAGTGCTGAACAGAAGTGAGTAGGGCTGATATCCTGGCCCTTTTCCTTATCCGTGTGTGTGTGTGTGTGTGTGTGTGTGTGTGTGTGTTTTATATATATATATATAATTGTGTGAAAAATTCATTCACACAATTATGAAGGCTGAGTCCCACAGTCTGCCATTTACAAGCAAGCAGGAGACCAGAAACCAGTGATGTACTTCAATCCAGATCCGAAGGCCTGAGAACTAGGGAAGCAGATGGTGTAAATCCCAGTGTGAGGGCAGGAGATGTGGACTGAACATAAATATATGTGTGTAAACATGTATGTTTGTATGTGTGTGTGTGTAGGCTATGTGTATACCCTAAATGCAGTTCTGATAGTTTCTATTTTATTGTGTTTCTTTAAAATGCTGTTCGTTGCTCATTACATTAAAGATGCAAATTACATTTCATCAACAACTATGTATTTTGTGGTAACCCTAGTGGCCCATATCAAATATGTCCTTTTTGTCTAAAAACAATGCGTCTTTAAAGGTTCACATTAAACTTCAGATAACAGTGTTTGTTTTTCAAAAGGCAAAAGTTAATAGGAACTAGACCTCAGGAAAAAGGATCAACAGGTACAGGTGCCCTCTTGTTCACTTGCCATCCTGTGTAAGGCTGTCCTTGGGCTGGGCCTGGGGTGCAGTTAAATGTCATGTATTTATGATCCCTCTTCCCTCTATTTATGAGGGAAGTGTGAGAGTTGTATTGGGCATGATAGTTAATTTGACCTCGAGCCTCAGGGACCCTTACTTAAAATGTCAAAAAGTTTAGGAAGGAAAAGTAAAAGAGCTGTGCAAGCGCCTTTCAATATTCAAGAAACCTTGTGGCTCCTAGTCAACAGAGGCAGGAAAACCTCAGCCTACGTAACAGAAGCTGCATCCGTATGCATGTCCGTTGCTGGGCATGTCCATTATTACGCATGTGCCTTGCTGTCTGCTGTCTGTGCTCAGAGCTCTGCCCTGAGAGGTGGTCCTCCTGTCCTCTTCATTCTTTCTCACCGACTGGGACTCAGCTGGTAGGTCCGCAGATCAGTCCTCCTGGGAATTTAGTTGCGAGTGAATGTGAAGGGGAGCCAGCGGGCTTTGGACAGGTCCTGCGGCACAGAAACCACAGTCCGTGGCTTCTGAGAGAAAAGGGCCTCGCGGTCGATGTCCGGCTCCTCCCAGGTCGCGACGCCGCATGGGCCTTTGTCGTCGTTTCTGGGCTAGGACGAGGGAGGAAGGTGGACCGTAAAGGGGAGGAATCACGTGAAGATGGGGCGAGTGCTGGGCGTGCTGTTGGAGGTATCTGAGTGCCGAAAGGCCTGGAACCCTGAGAGGGAGGACGGATTCCCCAGTTCTCACCTGGGCAGTGGCAGGGCGAGGTGGGCAGTAAGGAAGGGGCCTGGAAACTAGGAACACTGCGGGCTGATAACCGTGGCCCCAAGGTCTGTAGAGTGCTCCACAGCGGTAGAGAGTGAGGAGCACGCCCTTCACTCGGCTTTGCAACTTCACACCTCTGCCACTGACGTCTCGGGCAGGAATGTGCGTTCCAATAAAACTTGATTTTAGGGGGGAAATGGGCCGAGTAAATGAGAGTGGGGCAAAAGCAGTAGTCACTCCGGTTCCAATTCTCCACCTATATTTTCCTAGATATATTCATGATGGAGAGTCTACTTGTGAAACCAAAACTCACAGAAAAGTCCTCTGTCTTGCCATGAGCCTTGCCTGCTACCATAGCCATAACATTAACGACTTTGCAAGCAGCCATATTTGGCTAAATTAGATGATACCTAAAAATTTTTGAAAATATCTTAAAATTAAGTCCCAGGGTAATTGTGAGCTTGCATGCTTTCCAATTTAGCCATGGAAGTGGTCAAATGATACACTCTTATGTACATTTTCTGAATCACAGTATGCCACTTTCAGAGTGAATCATGAGTGGACATCAAAGAACAAGATCCAGATCTAGAGAAAGAAAAGATGATCAAGACTCTAACCATCCAGTAGGGGCTGTGGTTGTGAGTATTTTAACATTTGATATTTTCTATTAGAAACTTATTTTTGTGAAAATGTTGTTGAACTAATATTGATATATTAATAAGGTTTTCCATGCTTGTAAATGGTAATAATTGAATCTCGTGAAGTAAACATAGATTTGAATGTTTGCATTCTAATGTTGCCTGGATGGCTATGTTTTTATTTTCCCCAGAAATATTCTCTATGGCTTCCTTCTCCTGCTTATTCATAACATATTGTATACATCCATTCCAGCGTGGATTAAAATAGCTTCCCAAGTTTTTAAGGGTAACTCTTTTCTTGTAGTAACTATTAAGAATAAGTATATGTAGAATTGTGTAGGAAAAAATGTCTTTAGACTTATTTATGGTAAGATATATTTGTATATTGAGTATATGTATATTATTGACATGCATTATTAATAACAGAGCTTTTTATTTGCACATGCACTCATATTCCTAGGCCCAGGAGCCGCCCAGTGATGACCAGCTTCAACAACAGGAACCACCAATTGAAAGTCAGGATTATACACCTGGTCAAGAGAGAGATGAGGAAGCACTGGACTTCCAAGGTGAAGGGTGGGAGAGGAAGAATGCCTATGAATGGAGGGGGTGTATGTATATATCATGTATTATGATATGGAAGTAAAAGGAGGAAAAAAGCAATAGAAAGGGATCTCAAACATTGCCTGAAAATTGGCTGGAAAAGTGAAGAAGGCATAGTTTACAGCCAAGGGCAGTCCCTTAGTATAATGCATTCGACCTTCGGCTGGAAAAGTGAAGAAGGCATAGTTTACAGCCAAGGGCAGTCCCTTAGTATAATGCATTCGACCTTCAAGACTTAGTTGTTATGCTTGCCAGAGCATTTCATTAGCAAATCCAGGGAAACTATGTTTAATTTTACTCCGAATTGTATACTATTTCACCAGTTAAACTTGATCTTAGAATATTGTCTGTCCTTCTTAGTAATTACATTAAAAGTTTAAGCAACTTTTAATAGCATGTGTAGAGTGCTAAGGCATTATACATATATTATAGATCACATATATATCATATATATGTATATATATATCTCATATCCACACTAATTCACACCTTGGATTAAACTAGCTTGCATCGAGATATAAATCTCTCTCTATATGGTATGTGATATATATATTACATAATCATATATAACACCTTGGATTAAACTAGCTTGCATAGAAATATAAATCCCACTTGATAAGTAAGAAAACTGAGACTCAGAGATTGTGTCTTACCAAAGGGCACTTCACTGGTGGAGAAATAATTTGTATTTTATTCCAAAGTATGTATTCTTCTTACCATCTAGGTTTCTGTAAGAAAAAGTGAATGATTTTGCTTAAACTGTTTAATACTAAAATGTCTATACTGTGAGATACCCCAGTACTGGCATTGGAATAGACCCAATTCAGTGGAACAGAATGTAATTCCAGAGAATGACTCAATGAATGATAGCCACTGTTTACTTTGATTGAAATTTGTGTATGGAAAGTTTAGTTAATAGCTGAACAGTTCAGGATATTGGCATATAGGTAGCTGGTTCAGTATAATTTTTAAGTGGCTTTTAAAAGGTGGTTAAATCCTCTTATGGCTAGAAACATCAAAAAGTTATGTACCTACGATTATCATGAAACAATTAGTTTTTCCAGGTATGGCATTTTGGAGCAAAATATTTACATAGCTCAAGCCATAGATTATTTTAGCAATTCACTATTGAAAGAGTCCCAGAATTATGATGACAATAGTACCCATTAAATTCTTTCCATTCCACTTCCCATTATTCTTGCTGGAAGTCAACGATTTTGCTGTAATCACAAATAATTTTGCTGTTGTTTTTAGAACTTCATTATATATGGAATTCATTTATGGAAAGTAACATATAAGACCTTTGGACCTAAAAGTAACTTTATTTTAACAAAATAAGTTTCTTGTTACCCCAATAGGTTATGGGTGTCATGACTATAAGATGTGTCATACGCTTACAAATCCATTCAGCTAATTCTTCATAAAATTATATTTTAAATGTAATTTAAATCTTATCCATGGTGTAAATTTCCGATTTCCTGGATAGCTGATGTTTATTCCCCTTACTGCGCTATGGTAAAATATAAGGACGGCACATGTTTTGTGGTTTGTCCTTATAATGTCATTTAAAATGGAGGTTTCTGTAATGCAGGAAAACAAATACATGAAGTCCAATCCATCTACAGCCATACCACCCTGAATGCACCCAGTCTTGTCTGAAGTCCAGTCCTAGTTGCTGTTAGTGTTGTCAAAAATAACTCTTGTCTTCCTGAACTCCAACATAGTTGTCATTTATTCTTTTTTATTTTTAATTTATGTTTTGAAAAAATATAAAATTTACAGAAAAGTTGCAAGACTATTATAATCAACTCATATGCTTTTCACCTAGATTAACTAATGTTTAGAGCTTTGCCACATTGATTTCATACCCACTATTCTCTTATATAGCCATATTCTCTTGGATAACCCCTGTGTTTATTAAATTTGGGGAATTCAACAATGAAATATGCAGTTGTTTAATATATAGCTTATATTCTAATTTCCCCAGTTGTCCTAATAATTTCCCTTATAGTTTTTTTTTCTGATTCCAGGATCATGCATTATATATAGTTGTCAATCCTATTTAATCTTTTTTAACCTGGACCAGTTCTTCACTCTTTCTTCGTCTTTCATGACACTGGTATTTTTTAAGAGAATGGACCAGTTGTTTTGCAGAGTGTTCATCAGTATGGGCTGTATTTTTAAATACTTTTTTTTCACTCAACACTTATTCACAGTGACTCATGCCATGCAACATGTAGGTTTTAGGGATGAAAATATTAATGAGAGAGATGATTTCAGCCTTGAGCTCACAATCTAGTTAGACAGACTCAAATGAATCACTAATTTGAAATGATAAGTACAATAACATATACCTACAGAGGGTTCAACTAAGCTGTCTGGGGCAGTTATGGGAAAAGAAAAGGGTGATAACATTTGGAAAACTTTGTTTTCTTTTTCTGATAAGACTCCTGAAATAATGTTCTTGAAATTCTTATGCACTGCATGTATTACCACACTAGCCTATAGGCTTTTCTTTCATAACATTGAGGGAGTGAATATTATCATTCTTTTATTTATATTTTATGTTTTACAACTTAAATTGGTAATCTTTTTTATTTTTAAGTGCTAGGCCTGGCAGCCTATCTCTGGGAACTGACTCGGTCAAAGACTGGGGGTGAACGTGGAGATGGTCCTAATGTCAAGGGAGAATTTCTGCCAAATCTGGAGCCTGTTAAAATACCAGAAGCAGGTAAGTTATTCATTAAAAATGCAAATTATGGGGTTTCTGTTTTCAAAAATACTATATATTTTATAATATAGAGGTACCACTACTGCTAATATAATTTAACAGAGTTCATATATAAAGATTCTTTGAAAGATAGTTCAGTCCCCAAAAGCCTGACTAATAAACAAACACCATCATAGACTCTACCACATTGGGTCAAAGCCACATTCAATTATAAAATGTGAAGGTATTTTCTTACTTTTTAGTATAAGTTCCTAAACCAACAGCTAGTAATATCAGATACTTTTATAAAGGTCTGCTTTTAATAAATACCCAATGAATTTGTAACAGATATTCACTGTATGAAACATGCTGAGGCAATTAAGTAGGCTCTAATCCAAGCTCTAACAAAATTTCACTGACTTTGGGCAAATTCCTTATCTTCTAAACCCATATTTGCTCTTATAAAAATGGGTCAAAATCAAATATATTAGAATTTGAGTAATCAACTTAAGTACGTTTTACACATGTTTTTTCCAAACTTCTAGGCATTAGTTATATGAGCTTCTGAATTTAATATAAACACTTAGTGTTTAGGGAAGAAATTATCTTGCATTAGTCTACTGCTTTTGCTCTACATTCCTGATCCATTTTATTAGAATATTTAGATTAAAAATGTTTTTCAGGCTATGTTCAGGAACCTATTGAACATATACTCATAGGAAGATCATTGCCTTAAATACATATGTTATTAAAAAATAAAAATATAAAATTATATGAGCATTCAATATAAAAAATAAGAAAAAGGCACAAAATAAACATAAGGGAAAAGAAAAAATACTTAATAAAAGACAGGTATAAGTCTTTATTTAAGGGAAGTAATTCAACTAGTAAATAAAAGAGATTTTCAACATATCTATGAATAGAGGATCCCCTAGTTTACATAATCTTGAAGAAAATGGACAAAGCCCAAGTATACACAATAAAAAATAGGAACAAGACAGGACAGATATTGAATGTGTAATATAATTAAAAGTGGATACTTTCTTGAGCTCTAAACAATTTTCAAAATTTGATGCAATGTTTGATATGCTAGCAAAACATAAAATCATTTACTATACCACAGTAGTAACTGAATATTTAAACATCATAACATGGATGAACTTTTAAAACTTGCCAGAATTTTCCATCAAAAGTATTTATCATTTAGAAACACAAAAAATAAGCTATTGTTTGTTTATTTGTATTTGGCTTTTCTAGATTCCTCAGTCTCTTCTCTTTCTCTCTCTCCTCCTCTCCCTCTCCTTCTGATCTCCCTTTTGCCAAATTGTGAGAATCATTACTATTTCTTTTTAACACTTCATCTATAATGATAATGGCTTGCAATCAGTGTGATGAAATAATTTATTGGACAAACTGGAATATTTTTAAATGTGCAAAGAGGCATTATTGATAATTATACTAGAACCACCAGTGAAAACAGGGACAAATGGTTAACCTACTTAAAACAACCATATAAGGAGTAAACTAATCAAAAACATTTTAGCATTTTCCCATAACAGAAACAAAACAAATATAATACTAGCCTTTCTATTTATGACACTTAAGCACTTTCTTTTTGTTTGTTTGGTTTTGTTTGTTTGTTTGTTTATTATTCTTATTATTATACTTTAAGTTTTAGGGTACATGTGCACAATGTGCAGGTTAGTTACATATGTATACATCTGCCATGCTGGTGTGCTGCACCCATTAGCTTGCCATTTAGCATTATGCTATCCCTCCCCCCTCCCCCCACCCCACAACAGTCCCGAGTGTGATGCTCCCCTTCCTGTGTCCATGTGTTCTCTTTGTTCAATTCCCGTCTATGAGTGAGGACATGCGGTGTTTGGTTTTTTGTCCTTGTGATAGTTTACTGAGAATGATGTTTTCCAATTTCATCCATGTCCCTACAAAGGACATAAACTCATCATTTTTTATGGCTGCATAGTATTCCATGGTGTATATGTGCCACATTTTCTTAATCCAGTCTATCATTGTTGGACATTTGGGTTGGTTCCAACTCTTTGCTATTGTGAATAGTGCCGCAATAAACATATGTGTGCATGTGTCTTTATAGCAGCATGATTTATAGTCCTTTGGGTATATACCCAGTAATGGGATGTCTGGGTCAAATGGTATTTCTAGTTCTAGATCCCTGAGGAATTGCCACACTGACTTCCACAATGGTTGAACTAGTTTACAGTCCCACCAACAGTGTAAAAGTGTTCCTATTTCTCCACATCCTCTCCAGCACCTGTTGTTTCCTGACTTTTTAATGATCACCATTCTAACTGGTGTGAGATGGTATCTCATTGTGGTTTTGATTTGCATTTCTCTGATGGCCAGTGATGATGAGCATTTTTTCATGTGTCTTTTGGCTGCATAAATGTCTTTTTTGAGACGTGTCTGTTCATATCCTTTGCCCACTTTTTGATGGGGTTGTTTGTTTTTTTCTTGTAAATTTGTTTGAGTTCATTGTAGATTCTGGATATTAGCCCTTTGTCAGATGAGTAGGTTGCGAAAATTTTCTCCCATTTTGTAGGTTGCCTGTTCACTCTGATGGTAGTTTCTTTTGCTGTGCAGAAGCTCTTTAGTTTAATTAGATCCCATTTGTCAATTTTGGCTTTTGTTGCCATTGCTTTTGGTGTTTTAGACACGAAGTCCTTGCCCATGCCTATGTCCTGAATGGTAATGCCTAGGTTTTCTTCTAGAGTTTTTATGGTTTTAGGTCTAACGTTTAAGTCTTTAATCCATCTTGAATTAATTTTTGTATAAGGTGTAAGGAAGGGATCCAGTTGCAGCTTTCTACATATGGCTAGCCAGTTTTCCTAGCACCATTTATTAAATAGGGAATCCTTTCCCCATTGCTTGTTTTTCTCAGGTTTGTCAAAGATCAGATAGTTGTAGATATGCAGCATTATTTCTGAGAGTGCTGCTCTGTTCCATTGATCTATATCTCTGTTTTGGTACCAGTACCATGCTGTTTTGGTTACTGTAGCCTTGTAGTATAGCTTGAAGTTGGGTAGCGTGATGCCTCCAGCTTTGTTCTTTTGGCTTAAGATTGACTTGGCGATGTGGGCTCTTTTTTGGTTCCATATGAACTTTAAAGTAGTTTTTTCCAATTCTGTGAAGAAAGTCATTGGTAGCTTGATGGGGATGGCATTGAATCTATAAATTACCTTGGGCAGTATGGCCATTTTCACGATATTGATTTTTCCTATCCATGAGCATGGAATGTTCTTCCATTTGTTTGTATCCTCTTTTATTTCATTGAGCAGTGGTTTATAGTTCTCCTTGAAGAGGTCCTTCACGTCCCTTGTAAGTTGGATTCCTAAGTATTTTATTCTCTTTGAAGCAATTGTGAATGGGAGTTCACTCATGATTTGGCTCTCTGTTTGTCTGTTATTGGTGTATAAGAATGCTTGTGATTTTTGTACATTGATTTTGTATCCTGAGACTTTGCTGAAGTTGCTTATCAGCTTAAGGAGATTTTGGGCTGAGAGCACTTTCAAATGTGGCATTACTGTTTGAGCTATCCTATATTCAAAACATTATTTCAAATTTCTTTTGTTTCCTAAGTTTTATGTTTGTTTAAGTTTGGTTAGTTGGATTTTTTTTTCTAAAATTACATGCAGTTTTTAGTTTCTAGTTAAAACTTTCTTTAAATAGGTTCATTTGATCAAATCATTTTGAACTCAAACTCTTTCTTATACACTAGAAAAATGAGTGGGATTTTAAAATATTGCTAATATACCTGAAAGCCTACCTTCAAAGTCTCTGTAGAGGTTTAACTGGATATAAGCCAGAGGGTTACCTTGTTTATAGTTCATTTCATAAAACCAAAACTATGCCTTTTTTCAACCCATAATGTCATCATAAAAAGTTCTGCTAAAAAATACCCTCAACTGTTATGTTTATCTTATAGGTGAAGGGCAACCATCGGTTTAAACGAAGACAAGCTGAAACCATACATGCAGTCTTTATGTTGGAAACTTGACCAGTAAAATTCTCTCAATAAAGTTTCACAATTGTCTGCAAAGAAGTCTTGTGCAGTTTATGTCAAACTAGGAATAATTAGGTGTTTCATGCTATGGAAAATTGTATCTTTTTTGAAAATTTATATTTTGTTTGAGCTGGTATATAGAGATATAATTTTATGTATTGATTTTTCTCTCCAGAAACCTTGCTAAATATGCTTATTAATTCCAAAAGTTTCTCTCTAGGTCCTTTTTGGTTGTCAACATATACAATCATGCCATCTATGAGTAATAATACTTTTCAGTCTGCCTTTTAAAGTATGTTACTCTTTATTTCCTTAATTCATTTTATGACATTGGACAGACCCATCCAGTACAATGTGGAATTGAACTGGTGATAGTGGACATCCTCATCTTATTCCTGATAAGAAATGGAAAATATTCAACATTTTACCATGATTTACTGTAGATTTTACTTGCAGATATGCTTTATCAGAAGTTCCTTCTATTTCTAGTTTCCTGAGAGTATTCCTCTTGGATATATGTTGACTTTCCCCAAAGAGTTGTACTTCATCGACTGTGCTTATCATAGGATTTGTTCCTCTATTAATTTATTACTGTGGTGAATACACTAAGTACATTTAACCAACATTGCATTTGTAGGGTAAACACAATTGGTTCTTGAAATGTTATCCTTTTTCTATAATCTATGTCCTAATATTTTATTTAGGGTATATGTATATATCTATATATATAAAATGAGTGAGATTAACTTACACTTTGATTTCATGTACTATGTTTGTTTGACTTTGGTATCAAGGTTATGCTAGCTTTTTAATGTGAATTGGAATGTAAAACTTTTTCCATTCTCTGGAAATAAAATCTCTGCAAATTGTGAGTTGTGAAGGGCTAGGCTTTCCTATGCTCATCTGTTTCTGTATGGCTTCTGTCTCTTACAATTTTAAATTTTAGGACTTCAAAGGCAGTGACAGAAGGGGCAGCTCCAGGTTCCCATCCCTTCAAACCTTGAGGCACATCTTTTCTGAATGCTTAGTTGCCTCTAATGATGCTGTCACTCTGAAAGCCACCTGCTCATGTTTTTATGCTGATACTTTTCTCAAAGTATATGCTTCTGAAAGTGTTGTGTAAGGAACTAACACTGTACATGATGACCTTAGCCAGTAATAGGATACTTTCATAAAAATTTAATCAACACATGAATATAAAATTGTTTTAATTAAAAGGCCTTGTTCTTGCCTTGAAGGAAAGTTTCTCTTGTATCCCTTTCTGTTCTTTCTCAAAGTTAATTTAGAGATTGAGAAGGAGCAGTGACAAATCTATTTTTTCCTCTATAAAATTCTTTATTGGCCTGATATTCACCATATCTCACTAAGAAGCCTCCAAAGCTGCCTAATTCCAGCCTTGCACCCTTATTACTCTACACAATGACAGCAGGTTATATCTCTGAGCCCCATTCATATCCACACACATTTACAGTTATACAAGAAAAGATCCTACCTAAAATCCACCTTGCTTAGGGAAAGACACAGGATTATAAATGGCAACTATTTCTTCTACTTGCAAGTTAAAAATATTTTCTTGATCCAAAAAGACTAAAAATCTATGGTTAAAATTTTAAAATGAGAAAAATGCAGGGTATATCAATTTTCACAAAATATGTGAGAGGCTCCTAGATGCTGGAGCTAACTGCAAAGATTAGAAGCTAGGTAGGAATGAAAGGGGTAGTAGCTGAGGCAAAATGTCTTGGGTCCTACCTACACTGTCTCTTTATAGGCTGTAGCATGAAATAGCCATGGTTTTTCATCCTGGCTCTGACACAAACTGGCTGTGTGATAGTGAGAAAGATACATCCTTTGGAACTGTTTTGCATTACTAAAATATAAATTACATTATTTACACTAAAGTATTACTATGATTAATAAGTGAGATAAAGCCAGGCATGGTGGCTCATGTCTATAACCTCAGCACTTTGGAAGGCCAAGGATTGCTTGAGCCCAGGAGTTTGAGACTAGCCTGGGCAACATAGCAAGACCTCATCTTTACTAAAAATAAAATAATAATAATAAAAGAGTAAGATAACACATATGAAGTAGGCATTACAGTACAAATGGATTTGGTTCACTAGTTATAGTCCATTTATTAATTAATTTTTTATTTCATTTACTTTTACAATTATATCTCTAGTAAGAGATACTGATTTTGGATTTCAAGTAATTATATTATATAACCGAAAGAATCTGAGCTCAGAAACTAATTTGATTTAAGTAAACATTAAATAGCAGTGTAGTCGGTATCAGACATGGCATTGTATCTAAAGTTGGTTTGTAAATGACAGAGGCCTAGCAAAGGTCACCTTAGGTCATCCTATGTGCTGAAAACTGCTCTTTGCTGTATGTGATGCCAATGAAAATAAGTCAATATTCTGGTCGTGCAACACCACACAACTCAATATCAGAGTCTGTCTGTCAAGTGGTCAAGCAGTCCCTAAGCAGCCTTGTGGTGGCTAACTAGTGCCACAAGGATCACCACTGCAATTGTTAGGTTGGCTTGTCACACATTCATAGAGTCAGTTAGTAGGAAGACAATGAGTTCAAATAGATCCAAATAGTTTACTACTTACAGACAGCACAAGCAAGATAAGCATTGTATCAGCTTTCTGCTTCCCTAGTCCCACAGTTTGACATTGAATCAGAGGCTCTCGGTAACAGTGCAGGTGGTGGGTCTCTCTGCCGTTGAGAAGTCCATAACTATACTGTAAGTCAGTAAGCAATTTTATACCCAAAACTGTACCCTAAGGTGGGGCAACAAGGAACATCTTATGCTCAACTACTAGGGAGATGGATGAGTAATGATCTCATGTCAGCCTCCAGCAAGATAGGAGGCAAGTGAGAAAATTCCTTGTGGCAGGGTCACCAAGGCACCAAGACTGAGCCATTCCCCTGGTGTCTGGCATAAAACAAAAGACTATATGTATAGTGTTTATGAACATAACATTTCCAATACTTGTTCCACAATGGAGGGAATGCTTTCCCTGTCTGGGTCATTACAGAAGATTAATTCAATAAATATGGCTTGATGCTTGCTATGCTTCAGGAAATTTCTGGAATGCTGGAAATGAAAAGACCAACAAAATGTGGTGCTTGTCATGGGTCATATCACATTCTCATGGGACAGACATAAATAAACACAAAAGCAGTTGAAACACAAAGAATGAACAGGGGCAGGAAATCGAGCCAAAAATAAAAATAAAAATTTTAAAAGAGACTGGGGTTCCCTAAAAGCAGGAGAAAAGCACAAAAAGAAGACTCACTGTTAAAAGTGAAATAGATACACTGGACTTCCCATATCCACTGATCACTGGGTTCATATACTTGATTCTACTAATGTAAGGCTGAATGACAATTATAAACTAAAATTTGCCAGATGGGCAATGTTGTTTTCATTTTAAAAAGTATTTCTTTTCATTTTAGCTACCAGCATAGGTGCTTAGTAGTAACATATTGCATTGATTTGCATTTTCCTAATAATTTATGATGCTGAGCATCTTTTTATGTGCCTATTAGCCATTCATGTCTTCTTTTGTGGTGTCTGTTCAAATCTTCAGCCAATTTTTTAATTGAGTTATTTTCATTTCTTATTGAGATTTGAGGGTACTTTATATATTCTGGAAATGAGTACTTTATAAGAGATGTGTTTTGCAAATATTTTCTCCCCATATGTGATGTTTTGCAAACATCTTCTCCTGATATGTACCTTGTCTTTCTTTCTCCTAACCATGTATTTTGAAGAGCAGAAGATGTTTTTAGTTTTGAAGTACAAAGTACCTAGTTTTTCTTTAATGGATTTTTTTTAATCCAAGAAATCTTTGCTTCACAGAAGGCCAAAAATATCTTCTGATATTTTTTTTTCCTAGAAGTTTTCCAGTTTTAAGTGTTATATTTAACTCTATGACACACACTAGGTTAACTATTGCATGTGGAATAAGGTTGGTTTTGTTTGTTTGTTTGTTTTTAGATGGAGTCTCCCTCTGTCGCCCAGGCTGGAGTGCAGTGGTGCGATCTGGGCTCACTGCAAGCTCCACCTACCGGGTTCACACCATTCTCCTGCCTCAGCCTCCCAAGTAGCTGGGACTACAGGCGCCTGCCACCACGCCCGGCTAATTTTTTGTATTTTGTTTAGTAGAGACGGGATTTCACCATGTTAGCCAGGATGGTCTCGATCTCCTGACCTCGTGATCCGCCTGCCTCAGTCTCCCAAAGTGCTGGGATTACAGGAGTGAGCCACCGCGCCTGGCCGGAATAAGGTATTTTTTTGTTTGTCCATTTTGTATTTTTTGTTTTATTGTTTTTGCTTCTAGACTCCAATTATCCAAACACTATTTGTTAAAAAGATTATCTCTCCCCATTGAATTCTTTTTGCACCTTTGTTGAAAGTCAGTTGATCATATATGTATGAGTCTATTTCTGGACTCTATTCTCGTCCATTTTTTTTTAACCAATACCACACTATTTTGATTACTGTAGTTTTACACTACATCTTTAAATTAGGTAGCATGAGTTCTTCAACATTATTCTTCAGAATCATTTTGGTTATTCTTGTTCTATTGTTTTTCCTATTTTCATTTTTCAAATAAAAATTATATATATTTAAGGTGTACTAGATGTTTTGATATACATAGTGAAATGATTACCATAGTGAAGCAAATACCCACATCTGTCTCCTCATATAGTTACCTTTTTGGGTTTTTCTGCTGTCAGCAAATTTTCAGTGTACATAACAGTATTCATGTAATACATTATAGCTCTAGGCTTATTCATCCCACATAGCTGTGACTTCATACCATTTGACCAACATCTCCATATTCCTCCCACCTCCCAGCCCCAGGTAATCATTGTTCTACTCTGCTTCCATGCATTCAACTTCTTTGGATTATACATATAATATGCAGTATTTTTCTTTCTGTGCCGGGCTTGTTTCACTTTACATAATACCCTTTAGGTTTATCCATATTGTCACAAATGGAAGGATATCCTCCTTCTCTAAGTCTGAATAACATTTCATTGTATATGTATTCCACAATTTCTTTATCCACTCAATGGATACTTCAGTCTATTCCATATCTTGGATATTGTGAATAATGCTGCAATGAACATGTGAGTGCAGATATCCCTTCAAGGTACTGATTTCATTACCTTTGAGTATATAACCGGGAGAGCCATATAATCTGGACCATATTTGGTAATTCTATATTTAATTGTTTAAAGATCTTTTATATTATTTTCCATAATGGCTTTACCAATTTACACTCCCAGTAACAGTGTACATGGGTTTGCTTTTCTCCACATCCTCAACAACACTTGTTATCTCTTGCCTTTTTGATAATAGCCATCCTAACAGATGTGAGGGAATATCACATTGTGGTTTTGATTTACATTTCCCTGATTAGTGCCACTGAGCAGTCTTTCCTATGTCTTCTTTTGGAAAATGTCTATTCAGGTCCATTGCCCATTTTTTAAAATAGGGTTACTTGCTTTCTTGCTATTGAGTAGCGTAATTTCCTTGTATATTTTGAATAGTAACTTATCATACATATGGCTTACAGTATTTTATCCCATTCTGTAGGCTGCCTTTTCACTTTGTTGATTGTTTCCATTACTGTACAGAAGCTTTTTAGTTTGGTGTGGTCCCATTTTAAATTTTTTTTCTTTTGTTGCCTATGTTTTTGGTAGCACATACAAAAATTACTGAAAAGGCCAATGTCAAGGAGTTTATTCTCTGTGTTTTCTTCAAGGTGTTGTATTAAGTCTTAATGATTAAGTCTTTAATCCATTTTCATTTGATTTTTATGTATAGTATAAGGTAAGGGCCCAATATTATTCTTTGGAATTTGGATATCCAGTTTTCTCAACCCCATTTATTAAAGAGAATATCCTTTCCTTATCATGTATTCTTGGTTTCCATATCAAAAATTAGTTTAACATATATGCCTAGATTTATTTCTGGGCTCTCTATTCTGTTTTATTGTCCTACA
The DNA here is from genome assembly GCF_028885625.2 of Pongo pygmaeus. Classification (NCBI taxonomy): domain Eukaryota; kingdom Metazoa; phylum Chordata; class Mammalia; order Primates; family Hominidae; genus Pongo; species Pongo pygmaeus. Next base: position 55,873,501 of record NC_072396.2, on the reverse strand, counting down.
TGTGTTTTTATGCAAGTACCATACTGTCTTTACTAACATAACATTGTACTGCAGTTTGAAATTGGGAAGTATAATGCCTTGAGCTTTGTTCTTTTTTCTCAAGAGTGCTTTGGTTATTTGGGGTCTTTGGTGGTTTCACGTAAATGGCTATCAGTGGATTTTTCAGCCAAAATCTTGCAGGCCAGGTGAGAGTGGGATGATATATTCAAAGTGTTAACTGCCCCTCTCCACATGTAAACCAATAATACTTTATCTAGAAAAGTTGTTCTTCAGAAATGAGGAAGAAATATAGAATTTTCCAGGCAAACAAAAACTGAAGGATTCCATCGCCATTAGACCTGCCTTACAGGAAATGCTAAAGGGAGTTCTTCAAGCAGAAAGAAAATGGTGCTAACTAGAAACATGAAAATATATAAAAGTATAAAACTTACTGGTAAAAGTAAGTACACAGTCAAATTCAGAATACTCTAATAATATAATGGTGGTGTGTAAATCAATTGTGTCTCTAGTATGGAGGTTAACATCAAAACTATTAAAAACAACTATAACCACAAGAATTTGTTAAAAGATACACATTATAAAAAGAAGTAACTTGTGGCATGAAAGACACAAAATGGGCTGGGCACAGTGGCTCATGCCTGTAAACACAGCACTTCGGGAGGCCAAGGCAGGTGGATCACTTGAGATCAGGAAGTCAAGAGCAGCCTGGCCAATATGGCGAAACCCCGTCTCTACTAAAAATACAAAAATTAGCTGGGTGTGGTGGTACACCCCTGTAGTCTCAGCTACTCAGAAGGTTGAGGCATGAGAATCACCTGAACTTGGGAGGCAGAGGTTGCAGTGAGCTGAGATCGCACCGGTGCTCCAGCCTGGGTGACAGAGCGAGACCCTGTCTCAAACAAACAAACAACAACACACACACACACACACACACACACACACACACACACAATGGAGGAATGAGTAAAAGTGTAGAGTTTTTTAATGCCATCAAGATTAAGTTGTTATCAGCTTAAAACAATCTTTTTTAAGTATTAGGTTGGTGCAAAAGCGATTGCTGTTTTTGCCATTTAATGGCAAACAAAAGCCTTAATGGCAAAATGTAATGGCAAAAACAGCAATCACTTTTGCACCAACCTAACAGATGTTTTATGTAAGCCTCGTGGTAACCAAAAAGCAGAAGCCTGTAATAGATATAAAAAATAGAGAAAGGAATCAAAGAATACTACAACAACCACAAAAAATCATCAAACCACAAAGGAAGGTAGCAAGAGAGAAAGAAAGGAAAAAGGAACCTACAAAACAATCAGAAAACAATCGACAAAATGGTAGTAGTAAGTTACATGTCTATGATTACTTTGACTGTGAATAGATCATATTCTCAAATCAAAAGAAATAGGGCCATAATGGGTAAAAAGGAAGGCTCAACTACATGCTGTCTACAAGACACTTCAATTTTAAGGACACACATAGATTGAAAGTGAAGGGAATACCACACAAAAATCAGTAGTTCTTCTATATGCTAACAGTAAACTATCCAAAACGAGAAATTAAGAGAATAATCTCATTTACAATAGCTGTAAAACAAAATTACTTAAGAATAAATTTAACCAAGGAGGTGAAATATCTGTACCCTGAAAACTATGAAACAATGATGAAACAAATAAACGAAGGTACAAATAAATTGAAAGATATTTCATGTTCATGGATTGGAATAATTAAAAATATTAAAATGTCAGGCCGGACGCAGTGGCTCACACCTGTAATCCCAGCACTTTGTGAGCCCGAGGCAGGCGGATCACGAGGCCAGGAGATCGAGACCATCCTGGCTAACATGGTGAAACCCCGTCTCTACTAAAAATACAAAAAATTAGCCAGATGTTGTGGCATGCGCCTGTAGTTCCAGCTACTCAGGAGGCTGATGCAGGAGAATTGCTTGAACCCGTGAGGCGGAAGTTGCAGTGAGCAGAGATCACGCGACTGCATTCCAGCCTGGGCGACAGAGCGAGACTCTGTCTCAAAATTATATATATATATATAAAATGTCAGATTCAATGCAGTCCCTGTCAAAATTTCAGACTCTGTCTCAAAAAAAAATTAAAATGTCAGATTCAGTGCAGTCCCTATCAAAATTCCAATGACAATTCTCACAGTAAAAGAAAAACTAATCACAAATTTGTATGAATCCACAAAAGACACCAAACATCCATAGAAATCTTGAGTGAATAGAACAAAACTAGAAGCATCACACTAACTGACTCTAAAATATCAATACATAATAAATCCATAGTAATCAAAACAGCATGGTACTGGCATAAAAACAGTACCACATAGACCAATAGAACAGGATAGAAAACGCAGAAATTACCTCACGCATTTATGGTTAATTTATCTCCTTTTATTAAATTTTTTTTCTTTTTTAAATTTTTTAATTTCTAATTTTTGTGGGTACATAGTAGGTGTATATATTTATAGGATACATGAGATGTTTTGACACAGACATGCAATGCATAATAATCACAAAGGAGTATCCATCCCCTCAAGCATTCATTCTTTGTGTTATAAACAATCCAGTTATGCTCTTTTAGTTATTTTAAATGTACAATTAAATTATTATTGACTATAATAAACCTGTTGTGCTATCAATTACTAGATCTTATTCACTTTTTCCATTTTTTTGTACTCATTAACAATCCCCACCTTCCCCCTGACCTCTCCAATACTCTTCCTAGCCTGTGGTAACCATCATTCTACTTTCTATCTCCATGAGTTTAAATTGTTTTGATTTTTAGATACCACAAATAAGTGATAGCGTGTGATGTTTGTCTTTCTGTGCCCGGTTTATTTCACCTAACATAATGACCACTAGTTCCATCCATGTTGTTGCAAATGACTGGATCCCATTCTTTCTTATGGCTGAATAGTACTCAATTGTGTATAAATACCACATTTTCTTTATCCATTCATCTGTTGATGAACACTTAGGTTGCTTCCAAATCTTGGCTATTGTGAACAGTGATGCAACAAACATGGGAGTGCAGATATCTGTTCAATATGTTTATTACCTTTCTGTGGGGTATATATCCAGCAGTGGGGTGACTGGATTGTATGGTGTAGCTCTGTTTTAAATTTATTGAGGAACCTCCAAACTGTTCTCCATACGGTTGTACTAATTTACATTCCTACCAACAGTGTAAGAGGATTCCCTTTTCTCCACATCCCTGTCAGCACTTGTTATTGCCTGTCTTTTGGATAAAAGCCATTTTAACTGGGGTGAGATGACATCTCCTTGTAGTTTTGATTTGCATTTCTCTGATGATCAATGATGTTAAACACCTTTCCACATGCATGTTTGCAATGTGTATGTCTTCTTTTGAGAAATGTCTTTTCATAGCTCTTCACCATTTTTTTTATTTTATTTTATTTTTTGATGTTTTTTTTTCTTTTATTATTATTATTATTATTATTATTATTATTATACTTTAGGTCCAACAATGATAGACTGGATTAAGAAAATGTGGCACATATACACCATGGAATACTATGCAGCCATAAAAAATGATGAGTTCATGTCCTTTATAGGGACATGGATGAAATTGGAAATCATCATTCTCAGTAAACTATCGCAAGAACAAAAAACCAAACACCGCATATTCTCACTCATAGGTGGGAATTGAACAATGAGAACACATGGACACAGGAAGGGGAACATCACACTTCGGGGACTGTTGTGGGGTGGGGGGAGTGGGGAGGGATAGCATTGGGAGATATACCTAATGCTAGATGACGAGTTGGTGGGTGCAGCGCACCAGCATGGCACATGTATACATATGTAACTTACCTGCACATTGCGCACATGTGCCATAAAGCTCTTCACCATTTTTAATTAGACTATTAGATTTTTAGCTATAGAGTTGTTTTAGCTCTTTATATATTCTGGTTATTAATCCTGTGTCATATGAGTAGTTTGCAACTATTTTCTCCCGTTCTGTGGGTTGTCTCTTCCATTTGTTAATTTTTTCCTTTGCTGTGCAGAAACTTTGTAATTTAATGTGATCTGTTTGTCCATGTTTGCTTTGGTTGCCTGTGCTTGTGGAATACTACTCAAGTTTTTGCCCAGACCAATGTCCTGGAGAGTTTCCCCAATGTATTCTTGTAGCATTTTCATAGTTTAACGTCTTAGATTTCAGACTTTAATCAATTTTGATTTGATTTTTGTATATAGCAAGAGATAGGGGTCTAGTTTGATTCTTCTGCATATGGATATCCAGTTTTCCCAGCACAATTTATTAAAGAGACTGTCATTTCCCCAGTGCACATTCTTGGAGTCTTTGATGCAAATGAGTTAACTGTAGGTGTATGGATTTGTTTCTGGGGTCTCTATTCTGCTCCATTGATCTATGTGTGTGTTTTTATGCCAGTACCATGCTGTTTTGGTTACTATAGCTCTGCAGTATAATTTGAAGTCAGGTAATGTGATTCTTCCAGTTTTGCTCTTTTTGCTTAGGATAGCTTTGGCTATTCTGGGTCCTTGTGGTTCCATATAAATTTTAGAATTTTTTTTCTATTTCTGTGAAGAATGTCATTGGTATTTTGATAGGAATTGCATTGAATCTGTAGATTGCTTTGGATAGTAAGGACATTTTAGCAATATTGAGTGTTCTAAACCATGAACACGAAATATCTTTCCATTTTTCTATGTCCTCTTCAATTTCCTTCATTAGTGTTTTATAGTTTTCATTATAGAGATCTTTCACTTCTTTGGTTAAGTTAATTACTAGGTATTTTATTTTATTTGTGGCTATTGTAAATAGGATACCTTTCTTGATTTGTTTTACAGATTGCTCACTGTTGGCATATACAAGTGCTACTGATTATTCTATATTGACTTTATATCTTACAACTTTACTGAATACTTTCATGAGTTCTAATAGTTTTTTGTGAGCCTTTAGGTTTTTCCAAATATAAGATCATATAATCTGCAAACAAGGATACTTTGACTCCTTCCTTTCCAATCTGGATGCCCTTGATTTCTTTCTCTTACCTGAATTGTTCTAGCTAGGATTTCCAGTGCTATGTTGAATAAAAATGGTGAAAGTGGGCATCCTTGTTATGTTCCATAAGGCTTTTAGTTTTTCCCTATTCAGTATGATACTAGCTGTGAGTCTGTCACATATGGCTTTTATGATGTTGAGGTATATTTCTTCTATCCCTGGATTTATGAAGGTTTTTATTTATAAAGGAATGTTGAACCTTAAATGCTCTTTCAGCATCAATTGAAATGACTATATATATTTTTAAATTTTCATTCTAAATTCTGGGGTACATGTGCAGGATGTGTAGGTTTGTTACTTAGGTAAACATGTGCCATGGTGGTTTGCTGCACCCATCAACCCATCACTTAGGTATTAAGGCCAGCATGCATCAGGTATTTTTTCTAATGCTCTCCCTCCCTCGCTCCCACCCCAGGACAGGCCCAAGTGTGTGTTGTTCCCCTCCCTGTGTCCATGTGTTTTCATGTTCAGCTCCAACTTTTAAATGAAAACATGCAGTGTTTGATTTTCTGTTCCTGAATTAGGTTGCTGAGGATAATGGCTTCCAGCTCCATCCATGTCCCTGAAGGGACATGATCTCATTCCTTTCTATGGCTGCATAGTATTCTGTGGTGTATATGTACCACATTTTCTTTATCTAGTCTATCATTCATGGGCATTTGGGTTGATTCCATGTCTTTGCTTTTGTGAATAGTGCTGCAATGAACATATGTATGCATGTATCTTTGTAATGGAATGATTTATATTCCTTTGGCTACATACTCAGTAATGGAATTGCTGGGTGAAATGGTATTTCTGGTTCTAGATCTTTGAGGAATTGCTACACCATCTTCCACAATGGTTGAACTAATTTACACTCCCACTAACAGTGTTAAAATGTTCCTATTTCTCTGCAACATCGCTAGCATCTGTTGTTTCTTGACTTTTTAATAATCACCATTATGACTGGCATAAGATGGTATCTCACTGTGGTTTTGATTTGCATTTCTCTAATGATCAGTGATGTTGAGCTATTTTTCATGTTTGTTTGGCTGCATGAATGTCTTCTTTTGAGAAGTGTCTGTGTCCTTTGCCTACTTTTTAATGGGGTTGCTTTTTTCTTGTAAGTTTGTTTAAGTCCCTTGTAGATTCTGGATATTAGACTTTTGTCAGATGGGTAGATTGCAAAAATTTTCTCCCACTCTCTAGGTTGTCTGTTCACTCTGATGATAGTTTCTTTTGCTGTGCAAAAGCTCTTTAGTTTAATTAGATCCTATTTGTCAATTTTGGCTTTTGTTGCAGTTGCTTTTTGCAATTTCATCATGAAATCTTTGCCCATGCCTATGTCCTGAATGGTATTGCTGAGGTTTTCTTCTAAGGTTTTTATAATTTGGGGTTTTACATTTAAGTCTTTAATCCATCTTGAATTAATTTTCATATAAGGTGTAAGAAAGGGGACCAGTTTCAATTTTCTGCATATGGTTAGCCAGTTCTCTCAACACCATTTATTAAATAGGGAATCCTTTCCCCATTGTTTGTTTTTGTCAGGTTTGACAAAAATCAGATTGTTGTAGATGTATGGTCCTATTTCTGAGTTCTCTATTCTGTTCCATCAGTCTATGTGTCTGTTTTTGTACCAATACCATGCTGTTTTGGTTACTATAGCCTTGTAGTATACTTTGAAGTCAGGTAGCATGACTGTCTTGGCTGTATGGGCTCTTATTTGGTTCCATATGAATTTTAAAGTAGTTTCTTCAAATTCTTCAAAGAATATCAATGGTAGTTTAATGGGAACAGCATCGAATCTATAAATTACTTTGGGCGATATAGCCAGTTTCACAATGTTGATTCTTCCTATTCATGAGCATGGAATATTTTTCCATTTGTTTATGTCCTCTCTAATTTCCTCGAGCAGTGGTTTGTAGTTCTCCTTGAAGAGGTCTTTCACTTCCCTTGTTAACTATATTCCTAGGTATTTTATTCCTTTTGTAGCAATCTTGAATGGGGGTTCATTCATGATTCGGCTCTCTGCTTGCCTGTTGTTGGTGTACAGAAATCCTTGTGACTTTTGCATATTGATTTTGTATCCTCAGACTTTGCTGAAGTTGCTTATCAGCTGAAGAAGCTTTTGGGATGAGATGATGGAGTTTTCTGTCATGTCATCTGCACACAAGACAGTTTGACTTTCTCTCTTCCTATTTGAATACACTTTATTTCTTTCTCTTGCCTGAGTGCCCTAGCCAGAACGTTTAATATTATGTTGAATAGGAGTAGTGGGAGAGGTCATCCTTATCTTGTGTCAGTTTTCAAGGGGAATGCTTCCAGCTTTGCCCATTCATTTTGATATTGGCTGTGGGTTTTTCATGTATCACTCTTATTATTTTGAGGCATGCTCCTTCATTACCTATTTTATTGAAAGCGTTTAACATGAACAGATGTTGAATTTTATCAAGGCCTTTTCAGCCTCTATTGAGATAATCATGTGGTTTTTGTCTTTAGATCTGTTTATGTGACAAATTAGGTTTATTGATTTGGGTATGTTGAACCAGCCGCAATTGCATTCCAGGGATGAAGTCAATTTATTGGTGGCAGATAAGCTTTTTGATGTGCTGGTAGATTCTTTTTGCCAGTATTTTATTAAGAATTTTTGCATCAGTGTTCATTAGGGATATTGGCCTGAAGTTTTCTATTTTTGTTGTATCTCTGCCAAGTTTGTTATCAGGATGATGCTGGCCTCATAGAATGAATTAGGGAGGAGTGCCTCCATTTCAATTGTTTGGAATAATTTCAGAAGAAAGGGTATCAGCTCCTTTTTGTACTTCTGGTAGAATTCAGTTGTAAATCCATCTGGTCCTGGGCGTTTTTTGGTTGCTAGGGTATTGACGACTGCCTCAATTTCAGAACTTGTTATTGGTCTATTCAGGGATTCAACTTCTATCTGGTTCAGTCTTGGGAGGGTGTATGTGTCCACGAATTTATCCATTTCTTCTAGATTTACTAGTTTATTTGCATAGAGGTGTTTATAGTACTCTCTGATGGTTGTTTGTATTTCTGTGGGGTCAATGGTGATATCCCATTTATCATTTTTTATTGTGTCTATTTGATTCTTCCCTCCTTTCTTCTTCATTAGTCTAGGAGCAGTCTATATATTTTACTAATTTTTTCAGAAAACTAGCTCCTGGATTCATCCATTTTCTGAAGGGTTTTTCATGTCTCTTTCTCCATTTACACTCTGAGCTTGTTTATTTCTTGTCTTCTGCTAGCTTTGGGGTTTGTTTGCTCTTGGTTTTCTAGTTCTTTTAGTTGTGATGGTAGGCTGTTGATCTGAGATTTTACTAGCTTTTCTTTTTTTTTTTTTTAGTTTACAAAAGAAAGAATTTTAATTGGACTCACAGTTCCATGTGGCTGGAGAGGCTTCACAATCATGCCAGAAGGCAAGGGGGAGCAAGTCACATCTTACACAGAGCCAAACCATATCCTTCAGCCCCTGGTGCCTCCCAAATCTTATATCTTCACATTCTAAAACCAGTCATGCCTTCCTAACAGTCCCCTAAAGTCTCAACTCATTTCAGCATTAACTCAAAAGTCCACAGTTCAAAGGCTCATCCAAGACAAGGCAAGTGCCTTCCACCTATAAAATCAAAAGCCTATAAAATCAAAAGCAAGTTAGTTACTTCCTAGATACAAGAGGGTACAGACAGTGGGTAAATGCAGTCATTCCAAATGGGAGAAATTGGCCAAAACAAAGGGGCTAGAGGCCCCATGCAAGTCTGAAATCCAGTGGGGCAGTCAAATCTTAAAGCTCCAAAATGATCTCCTTTGACTCCATGTCTCACATCCAGGTCATGCTGATGCAGGAGGTAGGTTTCCATGGTCTTGGGCAGCTCTGCCCGTGTGGCTTTGCAGGGTATACTCCCCCTTCTGGCTGCTTTCCTGGGCTGGCATTGTCTGTGGCTTTTCCAGTCACATGGTGCAAACTGTTGGTGGATCTACTATTCTGGGGTCTGGAGGACGGTGGCCCTCTTCTCGCAGCTCTACTTGGCAGTACCCCAGTAGGGACCCTGTGTGGGGGCTCCAACCCCACATTTCCCTTCTGCACTGCCCTAGCAGAGGTTCTCCATGAGAGCCCTCCCCCTGCAGCAAACTTCTGCCTGGACATCCAGGCGTTTCCACACATCTTCTGAAATCCGGGAGGAGGTTCCCAAACCTCAATTCTTGAGATCTGTGCACTTGCAGGCTCAACACCATGTGGAAGCTGCCAAGACTTGGGGCTTCCACCCTCTAAAGTAACAGCCTGAGCTCTACGTTGGCCCCTTTCAGCCATGGCTGGAGTGGCTGGGACACAGGTCACTAAGTCCCAAGGCTGCACACAGCACAGGAACACTGAGCGCAGCCCATGAAACCACTTTTTCCTCCTGGGCCTTCAGATCTGTGATGGGAGGGACTGCCATCAAGGTCTCTGACATGGCCTAGAGACATTTTCCCCATGGTCTTGGGGATTCACATTGGGCCCCTTGCTACTTATGCAAATTTATGTAGCTGGCTTGAATTTTCTCAAAAAAAATGGATTTTTCTCTTCTGCATCATCAGGCTGCAAATTTTCTGAACTTTTGTGCTCTGTTTCCCTTTTAAAACTGCATGCTTTTAACAGCACCCAAGTCACCTCTTGAATGCTTTGCTGCTTAGAAATTTCTTCCACCAGATACCCTAAATCATCTCTCTCAAGTTCAAAGTTCCACAAATCTCTAAGGCAGGGGCAAAATGCCTCCAGTCTCTTTGCTAAAACATAACACGAGTCACCTTTGCTCCGATTCCCAACAAGTTCCTCATCTCCATCTGAGACCACCTCAGCCTGGATTTCATTGTCCATATCATTATCAGCATTTTGGTCAAAGCCATTCAACAAGTCTCTATGGAGTTCCAAATTTTTCCACATTTTCCTGTCTTCTTCTGTGCCCTCCAAACTGTTCCAACCTCTGCCTGTTACCCAGTCCCAATGTCGCTTCCACATTTTCAGGTATCTTTCACTGGTACCAATTTACTGTATGATAACAAGGCCTTCTTCTGGAATACCTCCTCCAGGACCTGTCTAAGTCTGTTTTACAGATAACTATTTTTTTTGAAAGTAGAAGGAGTATATTTTAAAGTAACAATAAAAACTATAATATAGTAAATACAGAAACCGGAAACTTGGTTGCTTATTATTCAAGTATTATGTACTGTACATATTTTTATATTTTTGTATTTTTTATTTTTCCAAGACAGAGTTTTACTCTTGTAGCCCTGGCTGGATTGCAATGGCATGATCTTGGCTCACTGCAACCTCTGCCTCCGGGGTTCAGGCGATTCTCCTGCCTCAGCCTCCAGAGTAGCTGGGATTGCAGGCACCTGCCATCATGCCTGGCTGATTTTTATTTGTGTTTTTAGTGGAGATGGGATTTTACCATGTTGGCTGGGCTGGTCTTGAACTCCTGACCTCGGGCGGTCCGCCTGCCTCAGCCTCCCAAAGTGCTGCGATTACAGGCATTAGCCACTGCACCTGGCCCATATTTGTATGTGCTATACTTTTATGTGACTGGCAGCTCCGTAGGTTTTTTTATACCAGCATCACCACAGACACCCGAGTGATGACATTATGAGGGCTACAATGTCACTAGGCAATAGGAATTTTTCAATTCCATTATAAACTTTTGAGACCATCATGTATGTGCTCCATCATTTTCCAAAAGTTTGTTATACAGTGCATGACCGTATATCAGGTCCTGTCTCCAATCTGCTCTGATATGGTTTGGCTCCGTGTCCCCACCCAAATCTCATCTTGTAGCTCCCATAATTCCCACATGTTATGGGAGGGACCCGGTGGGAGATAATTGAATCATGGGGGTGGGTCTTTCCCTTGCTGTTCTTGTGACAGAAAATGGGTCTCATGAGATATGACGGTTTTAAAAATAGGAGTTTCTCTGCACAAGCTCTCTCTTTGTCTGCCACCATCCACGTACAATGTGACTTGCTCCTCCTTGCCTTCTGCCATGATTGTGAGGTCTCCCCAGCCACGTGGAACTGTGAATCCAATTAAACCTCTTTCTTTTGTAAATTTCTCAGTCTCAGGTATGTCTTTATCAGCAGCACGAAAACAGATTTTACTAGCTTTTCAATGTGGGCATTCAGTGCTATAAATTTCCTTCTTACCACTGCTTTAGCTGTGACTCAGAGATTCTGGTACATTCTCTCTGTTCTCATTAATTTCAAAGAACTTCTTGTTTACTGCCTTAATTTCATTATTTGCCCAGAAGTCATTGAGGAGTATGTTGTTCACTTTCAATGTAGTTGTGTGGTCTTTGAGTGAGTTTCTTTTTTTTTATTTTATTATTATTATACTTTAAGTTTTAGGGTACATGTGCACAATGTGTAGGTTTGTTACATATGTATACATGTGCCATGTTGGTGTGCCGCACCCATTAACTCGTCATTTAGCATTAGGTATATCTCCTAATGCTTTCCTCCCCCCTACCCTCACCCCACAACAGTCCCCAGAGTGTGATGTTCCCCTTCCTGTGTCCGTGTGTTCTCATTGTTCAATTCCCACCTATGAGTGAGAACATGCAATGTTTGGTTTTTTGTCCTTGCGATAGTTTGCTGAGAATGATGGTTTCCAGTTTCATCCATGTCCCTACAAAGGACATGAACTCTTAATTTTTTATGGCTGCATAGGATTCCATGGTGTATATGTGCCACACTTTCTTAATCCAGTCTATCATTGTTGGAGATTTGGGTTGGTTCCAAGTCTTTGCTATTGTGAATAGTACCGCAATAAACATACGTGTGCATGTGTCTTTATAGCAGCATGATTTATAATCCCTTGGGTATATACCCAGTAATGGGATTGCTGGGTCAAATGGTATTTCTAGTTCTAGATCCCTGAGGAATCGCCACACTGACTTCCACAATGGTTAAATTAGTTTACAGTCCCACCAACAGTGTAAAAGTGTTCCTATTTCTCCACATCCTCTCCAGCATCTGTTGTTTCCTGACTTTTTCATGATTGCCGTTCTAACTGGTGTAAGATGGTATCTCATTGTGGTTTTGATTTGCATTTCTCTGATGGCCAGTGATGATGAGCATTTTTTCATGTGTTTTTTAGCTGCATAAATGTCTTCTTTTGAGAAGTGTCTGTTCATATCCTTTGCCCACTTGTTGATGGGGTTGCTTGTTTTTCTCTTATAAATTTGTTTGAGTTCATTGTAGATTCTGGATATTAGCTCTTTGTCAGACGAGTAGGTTGTGAAAATATTCTCCCATTTTGTAGGTTGCCTGTTCACTCTGATAGTAGTTTCTTTTGCTGTGCAGAAGCTCTTGAGTTTAATTAGATCCCATTTGTCAATTTTGGCTTTTGTTGCCATTGCTTTTGGTGTTTTAGACATGAAGTCCTTGCCCATGCCTATGTCCTGAATGGTAATGCCTAGGTTTTCTTCTAGGGTTTTTATGGTTTTAGGTCTAACATTTAAGTCTTTCATCCATCTTGAATTAATTTTTCTGTAAGGTGTAAGGAAGGGATCCAGTTTCAGCTTTCTACATATGGCTAGCCAGTTTTCCCAGCACCATTTATTAAATAGGGAATCCTCTCCCCATTTCTTGTTTTTCTCAGGTTTGTCAAAGATCAGATGGTTGTAGATATGCAGCATTATTTCTGAGGGCTCTGTTCTGTTCCATTGAAGTATATCTCTGTTTTGGTACCAGTACAATGTTGTTTTGGCTACTGTAGCCTTGTAGTATAGTTTGAAGTCAGGTAGCGTGATGCCTCTGGCTTTGTTCTTTTGGCTTAGGATTGACTTGGCGATGCGGGCTCTTTTTTGGTTCCATATGAACTTTAAAGTAGTTTTTTTCCAATTCAGTGAAGAAAGTCATTCGTAGCTTGATGGGGATGGCATTGAATCTATAAATTACCTTGGGCAGTATGGCCATTTTCACTATATTGATTCTTCCTACCTATGAGCATGGAATGTTCTTCCATTTCTTAGTATCCTCTTTTATTTCCTTGAGCAGTGGTTTGTAGTTCTCCTGGAAGAGGTCCCTCACGTCCCTTGTAAGTTGGATTCCTAGGTATTTTATTCTCTTCGAAGTAATTGTGAATGGAAGTTCACTCATGATTTGGCTCTCTGTCTGTTATTGGTGTATAAGAATGCTTGTGATTTTTGTACATTGATTTTATATCCTGAGACTTTGCTGAAGTTGCTTATCAGCTTAAGGAGATTTTGGGCTGAGACAATGGAGTTTTCTAGATATACAATCAAGTCATCTGCAAACAGGGACAATTTGACTTCCTCTTTTCCTAATTGAATACCCTTTATTTCCTTCTCTTGCCTAATAGCCCTGGCCAGAACTTCCAACACTATGTTGAATAGGAGTGGTGAGAGAGGGCATCCCTGTCTTGTGCCAGTTTTCAAAGGGAATGCTTCCAGTTTTTGCCCATTCAGTATGATATTGGCTGTGAGTTTGACATAGATAGCTCTTATTATTTTGAGATACGTCCCATCAATACCTAATTTATTGAGAGTTTTTAGCATGAAGGTTGTTGAATTCTGTCAAAGGCCTTTTCTGCATCTATTGAGATAATCATGTGGTTTTTGTCTTTAGTTCTCTTTATATGCTGGATTACGTTTATTGATTTGCATATGTTGAACCAGCCTTGCATCCCAGGGATGAAGCCAACTTGATCATGGTGGATAAGCTTTTTGATGTGCTGCTGGATTCTGTTTGCCAGTATTTTATTGAGGATTTTTGCATCAATGTTCATCAAGGAATTGGTCTAAAATTCTCTTTTTTTGTTGTGCCTCTGCCAGGCTTTGGTATCAGGATGATGCTGGCCTCATAAAATGAGTTAGGGAGGATTCCCTCTTTTTCTATTGATTGGAATAATTTCAGAATGAATGGTACCAGCTCCTCCTTGTACCTCTGGTAGAATTCGGCTGTGAAATCATCTGGTCCTGGACTTTTTTTGGTTGGTAAGCTATTGATTATTGCCACAATTTCAGATCCTGTTATTGGTCTATTCAGAGATTCAACTTCTTCGTGGTTTAGTCTTGGTAGGGTGTATGTATTGAGGAATTTATCCACTTCTTCTAGATTTTCTAGTTTATTTGCGTAGAGGTGTTTGTAATATTCTCTGATGGTAGTTTGTATTTCTATGGGATCGGTGGTGATATCCTCTTTATCATTTTTTATTTCGTCTACTTGATTCTCCTCTCTTTTCTTCTTTATTAGTCTTGCTAGCGGTCTATAGATTTTGTTGATCTTTTCAAAACACCAGCTCCTGGATTCATTGATTTTTATGAAGGTTTTTTTGTGTCTCTATTTCCTTCAGTTCTGCTCTGATTTCAGCTATTTCTTGCCTTCTGCTAGCTTTTGAATGTGTTTGCTCTTGCTTTTCTGGTTCTTTTAATTGTGACATTAGGGTGTCAATTTTGGATCTTTCCTGCTTTCTCTCTTGTGGGCATTTAGTGCTATAAATTTCCCTCACACACTGCTTTGAATGTGTCCCAGAGATTCTGGTATGTTGTGTCTTTGTTCTCATTGGTTTCAAAGAACATCTTTATTTCTGCCTTCATTTCGTTATGTACCCAGTAGTCATTCAGGAGCAGGTTGTTCAGTTTCCATGTAGTTGAGTGATTTTGAGTGAGTTTCTTAGCCCTGAGTTCTAGTTTGATTGCACTATGGTCTGAGAGACAGTTTGTTATAATTTCTGTTCTTTTACATTTGCTGAGGAGTGCTTTACTTCCAGCTATGTGGTCAATTTTGGAATAAGTGTGGTGTGGTGCTGAAAAAAATGTATATTCTATTGATTTGGGGTGGAGAGTTCTGTAGATGTCTATTAGGTCTGCTTGGTGCAGAGCTGAGTTCAATTTCTGGATATCCTTGTTAAATTTCTGTCTCATTGATCTGTCTACTGTTGCCAGTGGGGTGTTAAAGTCTCCCATTATTATTGTGTGGGAGTCTAAGTCTCTTTGTAGGTCACTAAGGACTTGCTTTATGAATCTGGGTGCTCCTGTATTGGGTGCATATATATTTAGGATAGCTAGCTCTTCTTGTTGAATTAATCCCTTTACTATTATGTAATGGCCTTCTTTGTCTCTTTTGATCTTTGTTGGTTTAAAGTCTGTTTTATCAAAGACTAGGATTGCAACCCCTGCCTTTTTTTTGTTTTCCATTTGCTTGGTAGATCTTCCTCCATCCCTTTATTTTGATCCTATGTGTGTCTCTGCACATGAGATGGATTTTCTGAATACAGCACACTGATGGGTCTTGACTCTTTATCAAATTTGCCAGTCTGTATCTTTTAATTAGAGCATTTAGTCCATTTACATTTACAGTTAATATTGTTATATGTGAATGTGATCCTGTCATTATGATGTTAGCTGGTTATTTTGCTCATTACTTGATGCAGTTTCTTCCCAGTCTTGATGGTCTTTACATTTTGGCATTATTTTGCAGTGGCTGGTACCGGTTGTGTCTTTCAATGTTTAGTGCTTCCTTCAGGAGCTCTTTTAGGGCAGGCCTGGTGGTGACAAAATCTCTCAGCACTTGCTTGTCTGTAAAGTATTTTATTTCTCCTTCACTTATGAAGCTTAGTTTGGCTGGATATGAAATTCTGGGTTGAAAATTCTTTTCTTTAGGAATGTTGAATATTGGCCCCCACTCTCTTCTGGCTTGTAGAGTTTCTGCTGAGAGATCCGCTGTTAGTCTGATGGGCTTCCCTTTGTGGGTAACCCAACCTTTCTCTCCGGCTGCCCTTAACATTTTTTCCTTCATTTCAACTTTGGTGAATCTGACAATTATGTGTCTTGGAGTTGCTCTTCTCGAGGAGTATCTTTGTGGCGTTCTCTGTATTTCCTGAATCTGAATGTTGGCCTGCCTTGCTAGATTGGGGAAGTTCTCCTGGATAATATCCTGCAGAGTGTTTTCCAGCTTGGTTCCATTCTCCCTGTCACTTTCAGGTACACCAATCAGATGTAGATTTGATCTTTTCACATAGTCCCATATTTCTTGGAGGCTTTGTTCATTTCTTTTCATTCTTTTTTCTCTAAACTTCCCTTCTCGCTTCATTTCATTCATTTCATCTTCCATCACTGATACCCTTTCTTCCAGTTGATCACATCGGCTCCTGAGGCTTCTGAATTCTTCACGTAGTTCTCGAGCCTTGGCTTTCAGCTCCATCAGCTCCTTTAAGCACTTCTCCGTATTGGTTATTCTAGTTATACACTCGTCTAAATTTTTTTCAAAGTTTTCAACTTCTTTGCCTTTGGTTTGAATTTCCTCCTGTAGCTTGGAGTAGTTTGATCATCTGAAGCCTTCTTCTCTCAACTCGTCAAAGTCATTCTCTGTCCAGCTTTGTTCCGTTGCTGGTGAGGAGTTGTGCTCCTTTGGAGGAGGAGAGGCACTCTGCTTTTTAGAGTTTCCAGTTTTTCTGCTCTGTTTTTTCCCCATCTTTGTGGTTTTATCTACTTTTGGTCTTTGATGATGGTGATGTACAGATTGGTTTTTGGTGTGGATGTCCTTTCTGTTTGTTAGTTTTCCTTCTAACAGACAGGACCCTCAGCTGCAGGTCCGTTGGAGTTTGCTAGAGGTCCACTCCAGACCCTGTTTGCCTGGGTATCAGCAGCGGTGTCTGCAGAACCGCGGATTTTCATGATCCGCGAATGCTGCTGTCTGATCGTTCCTCTGGAGGTTTTGTCTCAGAGGAGTACCCGCCGTGTGAGGTGTCAGTCTGCCCCTACTGGGGAGTGCCTCCCAGTTAGGCTGCTAGGGGGTCAGGGCTCAGGGACCCACTTGAGGAGGCAGTCTGCCTGTTCTCAGATCTCCAGCTGCGTGCTGGGAGAACCACTGCTCTCCTCACAGCTGTCAGACAGGGACATTTAAGTCTGCAGAGGTTACCACTGTCTTTTTGTCTGTGCCCTGCCCCCAGAGGTGGAGCCTACAGAGGCAGGCAGGCCTCCTTGAGCTGTGGTGGGCTCCACCCAGTTCGACCTTCCAGGCTGCTTTGTTTACCTAAGCAAGCCTAGGCAATGGTGGGCACCCCTCCCCCAGCCTCACTGCCGCCTTATAGTTTGATCTCAGACTGCTGTGCTAGCAATCAGCAAGACTCTGTGGGCGTAGGACCCTCCAAGCCAGGTGCGGCGTATAATCTCCTGGTGCACAGTTTCCTAAGCCCGTCGGAAAAGCGCAGTATTTGGGTGGGAGTGGCCCAATTTTCCAGGCGCTGTCTGTCACCCCTTTCCTTGACCAGGAAAGGGAACTCCCTGACCCCTTGCACTTCCCGAGTGAGGCAATGCCTCGCCCTGCTTTGGCTGGCACACAGTGCGCTGCACCCACTGTCCTGCGCCCACTGTCTGGCACTCCCTGGTGAGATGAACCCGGTACCTCAGATGGAAATGCAGAAATCACCTGTCTTGTGCGTTGCTCATGCTGGAAGCTGTAGACCGGAGCTGTTTCTATTCGGCCATCTTGGCTCCTCCAATGTTGGATTTTATCAAACCTTTTTCTGCATCTATTGAGATGATCATATGGTTTTTGTTTTTAGTTCTGTTTGTGTAGTGAATCATATTTATTAATTTGCATATGTTGAAGCAGCCTTGCATTCCAGGAATAAAGCCTACTTGATCATGGTATATTAACTTTTTGATGTGCTGCTGCATTTGATTTCCTAGTATTTTGTTGAGGATTTTTGCATCTATGCTCATGAGGGATAATGGTCTGAATTTCTCTTTTTTCATTGTGTCTCTGCAAAATTTTGGTATCAGGCTGACGCTGGCTTCATAGAATGAGTTAGGGAGGAAACCCTCCTCCTCCTCGATTTTTTTGGAATAGTTTCAGTAGGATTGGTATCAGTTCTTTTTTGTACATCTGGTAGAATGTAACTGTCCACGTGATCCAGAGCATTTTTTGGTTGGTAGGTTCTTTATTGCTGATTTCATTTCAGAAGTTGATATTTGTCTATTTAGGGTTTCAACGTCTTTCTGTTAATCCACATTTTTTGAAGTCCCAGCAAAATAATGCCAGGCATAAATGGCTTCTGTTAAACCCCTAAAGAAGAAATATTGACAATTCACCCCAACTCTTCAAGAAAATGGAACAGACAAAAATATTTCCTGTGATGATTAATATAGAGTGTCAAATTGATTAGATTGAAGGATGCAAAGTATTGTTCTTGGGCGTGTCTGTGAGGGTGTTGCCAATGGAGGTTAACATTTGAGTCAGTGGACTGAGAGAGGCAGACCCACCCTCAATCTGGGTGGGCACCATCTAATCAGCTGCCAGTGCAGCTAGAAAAAAAAAGCAGGCAGAAGAAGGTGGAAGGAGTGGACTTGCTGAGTCTTCCAGCCTTCATCTTTCTCCCATGCTGAATGTTTCCTGCCCTTAAACATCAGACTTCAAGTTCTTCAGCTTTTATACTCAGATTTACACCAGTGGTTTGCCAGGGGCTCTTGGGCCTTCAGCCACAGACTGAAGGCTGCACTGTTGGCTTTCCTACTTTTGAGGTTTTTGGACTCAGACTGGCTTCCTTGCTCCTCAGCCTGCAAATAAATGGCCTATTTTGGGGTTTTACCTTGTGACTGTGTGAGTCAATACTCTTTAATAAGCTTTCCTTCACATATACACCTATTCTATTAGTTCTGTCCCTCTAGAAAACCCTAATATACTTCCCAACTAATTTTATGAATTCATCATTACTCTGATACAAAACAATATAAAGACATTACAAATAAATGAAAGAAACTACACACCAATATTTCTTATGAATACTCACACAAAAATTCTCAAAAATATTGGCTAATTGAATTCAGTAATATATTAAAAATACAAAAGTAGAATGAGGAAATGAGGCTTATATTGAAAATTCAGGGTTCCTTCACATTTGCATGTTATATGATAATCTCAGTAAATGAGAAAAAAAGCATTTAATAAGATTCAACATCCATTAATATTAAAATCTCTCAACACCTAAAATGTGAAGAAAAATATATTTTTTTAAAACTGACAATACCAAGTACTACCTAGGATACAGTGCAACTAACACTCTTACACATTGCTGGTGGGAATGTAAAATGACAGAGACACTTTGGAAAACAGTTTGGCAATTTCTAATAAACTGTCTTAGTCCATTCAGGTTGCTATAACAAAATATCATAGAGTAGATGGCTTATAAACAACAGAAACTTACTTCTCACAGTTCTAGGGACTAGAAGTTTGAAATCAGGGTTCCAGGATATTAGAGTTCTGGTCAGAGCTTTCTTCTGGGTTTCAGACAGTTGACTTCTGATCATAAACTCAGATAGTGGAAAGAGGGTAACAGAGCTCTCTAGGGTCCCTTTTATATGGGCACTAATCCCATTCATGAGGGTCCCACCCTCAATACCTAATTACCTCCCAAATATCCCATCTTTTAATACCATCCCATTGAGATTTCAACATATGAATTTGGTGGGGACACATTCAATTCATTGCATAGACTTAAATATACATTGGTTATATGATCTAGCAATCCCTCTCCTAGATATTTATTCAAAAAGAAGAAAAGTTATGTCTCCAAAAATCCCACAGATAGATTGTGTTAGACCAATTTTGTTTTTGCCATAAGTACTTGAGGCTGAGTTATTTACAATGAAAAGAGGTTTAATTGGCCCATAGTTCTGCAGGCTGCACAGGAAGCATGGTGCTCGCATCTGCTTCTGGGGAGGCCTCAGGAAGCTTATAATCATGTTGGAAGGCAAAGAAGGAACAGGCATATCACATGGCAAGAGGGAGCAAGAGAAGAAAGTGGGGAGATCCTGGACTGTTAAATAACCAGATCTTGTGTGAACTAAATGAGTGAGAACTTGCTTATCACCAAGAGGATGGTGTTAAACAATTCATGAGGCATCTGCCCCAATGATCTAATCACCTCCCACCAGGGCCCACCTCCAACACTGGGAATCCCATTTCAACATGAGATTTAGAGGGGATAAACATCAAAACCATATCATTCCCCCTCTAGCCCCCCAAATTTCATGTCCTTCTCACATTTCAAAATATAATCATGCCTTCACAATAGTCTCCCAAAGTCTTCACTCATTCCAGCATCAACTCAAAAGTCCCAACTTTCATCTGGAGATGAGTTCCTTCCACCTATGAGCCTGTGAGATAAAAAACAATTTATTTACTCCCAAGATACAATGGTGGTACCAGGCATTGGGTATACATTCCCATACCAAAATGGGGAAATGGGACAAAAAAAGGGGGCTACAGGCCCCAAGTAAGTCTGAAACCCAGCAGGGCAGTCATTAAATCTCAAAGCTCCAAAATAACCTCCTTCGACTCCATGTCCAGCATCCAGGACACACTGGTGCAAGTGGTGGGCTCCCAAAGCCTAAGATAGCTCCACCCCTGTGGCTTGCAGGTTGCAGCCCCTGTGGCTATCTTAATGGGTTGGAGTTGAGTGCCTGCAGCTTTTCCAGGCTCAGCATGCAAACTGCTGGTGGCTCTACCATTCTGGGGTCTGGAGGGTGGCAGTCTCCTTTACAGAACTCCACTAGGCAGTGCCCTGGTGGGGACCCTGTGAGGGGAGGACTCTAACCCTGCATTTCTCCTCTACACTACCCTAGTAGAGTCCTGTGAGGGCTCTGTTTCTGCAGCAGGCTTCTGTCTAGGCAGCCAGACTTTCTTGTACATCCTCTGAAATTGAGAGGGAAGCTGTCAAGCTTCCTTCACTCTTGCATCCTGTGTACCCACAAACTTAACACCACATAGAAACCGCCAAGGCTTATGGCACTTTGTGCTCTCCAAAACAGTGGCCTGAGCAGTATCTGAGGCCCTTTTCACTGAGGCTGGAGCTGGAGCAGCCAGGATGTGGGAAGCAGTGTCCCGAAGCTGCCCTGGGCCTGGCCGATAAATCATTCTTTCCTTCTAGGTCTCTGGGCCTGTGATGGCAGGAGCTGTCTCCAAGATCTCTGAAATGCCTTCAAGGCCTTTTACCATTGTCTTGGATATTAGCACTTGGCTCCCTTTTAGCTATGGTAACCTCTCTAGCAAGTGGCTGCTAGAGAGAACACTGGATTGTGTTCTCTCCTGAAAAATGCTCTTTCCTCTTCTACTACATGGCCAGGCTGTAAATTTTCCAAATTTTTATGCTCTATTTCCCTTTTAAATATAAGTTCCAACTTTAAGTCATTTATTTGCTTTTGTATCTGATCATATGTTGTTAGAAGCAGCCAGGGCACATATTGAACACTTGGCTGCTTTGAAATTTCTTCCACCAGATACCCTAAGTCATCACTTTTAAGTTCAAACTTCCACAAATCCCTATAGCACAGACACAATGCAGCCAAGTTTTTTGCTAGGGTGTAACAAGGGTGGCCTTTGATCCACTTCCCAATAACATCCTCATTTTCATCTGAGACGTTATCAGCCTGGCCTTCACTGTCCATATTTCTATCAGCATTTTGGTCACAACCACTTAACAAATCTCTAAGAAGTTCTGAATGTTCCCTTGTCTTCCTTTTTCTGAGACCTACAAACACTTCCAACCTCTGCCCATTACCCAGTTCCAAAGCCACTTCTACATTTTCAGTTATCTTTATAGCAATGCCCCACTCCTCCCCAATTTTCTGTGTTAGGCCATTTTTACATTGCTATAAAGAAATGCCTGAGGCTGGGTAATTTATAAAGGAAGGAGGTTTAATTGGCCTATGGTTCTGCAGGCTATACAGAAAGCCTGGCGCCTACATCTGCTTCTGGGGAGGTCTCAGGAAGCTTACAATCATGGCAGAAGGCAAAGAGGAGCAGGCATAACACATGGTAAAAGGCATCAATAGAGTGAGAGGGAAGTCCCAGACTTTTAAACAATCATATCTCATGTGAACTGAACAAGAACTCACTTATCACCAAGGGGATGGTGCTAAACAATTCAGGAGGGATCTGCCTCCATGATCCAATCACCTCCCATCATAGCCCATCTCCAACACTGGGAATCACATTTCAACATGAGATTTGGAGGAGACAAATATTCAAACCACATTATAGATCTTTACAGTGGTTTTATCTCCAAGAAAGGAAAACAAATAAAATGTCTTTCAATTTGTCCTTTAATCAAATAGTGTTAAATCCATACAGAGAAATACTATTCATCAATAAAGGGGAACAAAGTACTGATAGACAGCATGAATGAATCTCATGCTGGATAGTGAAAAGTAAAAGAAAGAAAAGAAGCCAGATGTGAAAAATTAAATACTCTATGATTTTATTTCTATGAAATTCTACAAAAGGCCAAACTACAGTATTGGAGAACAGATCAGTGGTTGCCAGTGGATAGAGACAGAGGAAGAGGTTGACTAAAAAAGGGCAGAAGACAACGTTTTGGAATGATAGAACTATCCTATAGCTTGATCGTGGTAGTACTTATATACTGCATGCATTTGTCAAAACTCAAACTGTAGAACTAAAGAATTTTTCTGTAATTGAATTATGCCTCAATACTAAAAATAATGTCATATAGTAAACTGAGGCACTACAAAGTAATTCAGATGTGACCCAGCTGATTGAACTATTGCACATCAAAGCATCTCATGCCAGCAAATCCAAGGTATGTTTGGAGCCACACAATCTTTATTCTGGAACAGCTAAGAGTGTTGGACGATATGTTCAGGAAGACAGCATACCTCAACTGAGTTACCTTGGAGGGACAGGCTTCAGTCTTCAAAGCTGAGGAGTCATTGGTAAAGGTTTGGCTCAAGAACTGTTGAATTAAGTGAAAAAAGCAGCGGTGGAAAATTAAGCAATGGCTGTTACCAGTACCACCAAAGCAGACTTTTTGTGAAGGAGGAGTCCCCCTTACACACAACTGCAGCAAACTCTCATCCTGTGAATCTTGGAATTTTAGGTGCCTATGATTCTGATCGATCTGAGCTGTCTGGTACCAAGCAACATGGAGGGGCTGCTGCCTCATCATTGGATTCTTAGCCTCGTGTTGCCCCACAGACACATATGGTAATCTCTGGTCCTCCTGAGGTTTTGTTTCCCTATGTCATAGACCAATTTGTATAATTACATTCCTCACCCAGAGAAGATGATCCTAGCAGCTGAAATAAACATCTCTTAGACCTCAAGGATCCCTAGCTGATGGAGGTGGGGGGCTGGCATCCATCTTCAGTATGGCTTCTGACCCAGCCACACAGTTCCTCACAAAAGTCTATGATCCAAAGCTTGAGCAACAGAAAAACATTTTCAATCACCTTTAATGGGTAGACTTGAGAATAAATAGACCAGACTTCATGAGTTTATCTTTCTCTGTGGAGAAAACAATAATCTCTCCATCTTTACTCATTGCCCAAGTTTTCTGTCTTCGAGTGCCTCCAGACCCAAATTTCTGAATCAAAGACAGTCATCAGATGACTTGGAGAGAATAGCAGAAATCAGTTTTCCCTAAGTTTCAGCATGCCCCAAATTGAACTTAGTTACTTAGTTCATTCAAAGCACTCCAACCAAAGTCAGTACAACTTAAGAATCCCTGCTCCCCATGGGCTATCTTTTATCCTTTTCAAAAAAAATATTTAGGTTGTTGTCAAAGTTGGTGGCGGGGGGTGGCAGTGCTTGCAAGTCTATGGGCAACATACAAGTCCAGTGCTGTGTACATCCTTCCATAGAAGAGGGAAAAAATGAGTATCCAATATGTTTTAGGAAGTTTCCTTCACTTTGGTATCAACAGGAGAGCTCAGTTGGTTAAGCTGTATACTTTTATTTCGGCAATCAATTAAGAAAAAGTAGTTTTAAAAGTCTCTTAGAAATTAGGTAGCAAATAAAAAATCATTCAATGAAAGACAAAAGTGAAACAATTTTAAAAGTTTTAATAAAGGTGATATAGATGTAGATCAAGAAAATCTCTGGATACTGAGAACAGAGAAAGAGGCAAAAGAAATTATCATGGAAATAATGCAAAGAAGGCCGGGTGTGGTGGCTCACGCCTGTAACCCCAGCACTTTGGGAGGCTGAGGCGAGTGGATCACGAGGTCAGGAGTTCAAGACCAGCCTGGCCAAGATGGTGAAACCTTGTCTTTACTAAAAATACAAAAATTAGCCGGGTATGGTGGTGGGCGCCTATAATCCCAGATACTCGGGAGACTGAGGCAGAGAACTGCTTGAACCCAGGAGGCGGAGGTTGCAGTGAGTCGAGATCACGCCACTGCACTCCAGCCTGGGCCACAGAGCGAGACTCCGTCTCAAAAAAAAAAAATGCAAAGAAATGCCCCTAAACAAAGAAGGGCATGATTATCCAGCACAAGTGAAGAGTCTCAGACAAAGGTGTTTTACTGTACACTTTCATAATACCAAGAATAAATATAAATAGTAAATCCTTAAAACACTGTCTCTCTCTCACACACACACACACACACACACGATAACCAACCCAATAAAATATGTCCAACGCATTTGAGCAGAGAATACATATGGATGACAAATGAACACCTAAAAATGTGTTCAACATATTACAATGCAAATTAAAAGCAGGAGTATATACCACTACACAACTATTAAAATGATCAGAATTGAAACAATTGACTATACCAAGTGTTCATGATGATATGGAACAACTATAGCCCTCATTTACTGCTAGTGGGAATGCAAAGTGGCACAGTCCACTTTGAAAAATATTTTGCCTGCTTGGCAATAAGGTTCTACAACTGCAAACGAATTCAAGAAAAATAATTTATGGGACAAACAAAGCAAACTATACATAGCGTGTGAACGTTAACTAAAACAAAAAACAGTATTAAGAACAAAAAGACTATTTAGATTGGTGCAAAAGTAACTGCAGTTTTTGCCATTATTTTTCATTACTTTTAATAGCAAAAACCACAATTACTTTTGCAACAACCTAATATAATAAAAGGTGCACATGAACTGAAAGGGCTGAAAACTGGCTGTTCCACTGGCTAAAGATTTGAATTTGCATAAGATATTTACCTTCTCTGATCCTCAGTTACCTCATCTATAAAATAGAGATGATTGAGTGGAGAGATTCATATTTTTTATGAAAAGGGGAATAAAGAACAGAGAGATTAAAAGTTATTTACAGTGAAACTACCTAGAGCGCACACATCATCCCCTGGGAGAAGCTCCTCCCAACCACTTGAGTTTACGGGGCCTGCTTCTGTATTCTGAGCATCCCCTGGCTCATCCTTGTCATTGCTTATTTTACATTTGTATTGTCATAATCTTCTGGATGACTACTCATTAGACTCTGAGCTCTAAGAACTCTTATTCTGCGTGAAGTATTCCTATGTCCTTAGCGTCTTTCTAGACCAATGCCCAGAGCCTGATTCCCAGGTTATCAGACAAGTTTTGTTTTTTTGTCTGCATCTTTGTGATATATGCTACTCACTTAACCAAATATGCCATTATTAAACCAGCAATTTGCGTACTGTGAACAACACATTGCAAATGACAAATCACAGGAACTATCTTTACAAATTTCTGTTCTCTTAGACAGGGCTTTGTGGCCTTCATCTCACACTTTGTCTGGAAGTGGCTAGTACTATCGCATTTCCTACCTTTATATTCATAACAAATTGTGGACATCCTGGTCAGATTGGCCCTCAGTTAAGGGCTGTATTGGCCAATTCACTGATCTTCCCATATACAAAGGGGCTGAAAAACAGACCAGTCCATCAGTAAATATTTTTTGAGTCAAGATTGCCTATCTGGTTATTTTAGTATTTCTAAGTGTAAGGCATAAATGTCACTCAACCTTATGGCAAAAATAATCAAGAATATAAACCCAGTAATCAATGGATATGGGAAGTCCAATCTAGTTATTTTACTCTCACAATCATTCTTTTCCCTTTGACTCTTGATTCTAGGCTATGGTATTCATTGTTTTGTTGTTGTTTTATGGGCCCCTTGCCTGTGTTCCTCTTACTCTTCAACTGCTGTTCTATTTATGTGACTTTCTCCAACTAGAGTGTGGTATCCCTCATGGCAAGTACTTTTCAATTCCAGCATCCCAAATACTTCCTTAATAAGGCAGGCATTAGTGCATGTCTATCATAATGACCCTGGCAATGGAAAGCATCTCCCTCACTTTGGAGTCATTATTGTAGATGTTGTTTGAAGGTCCTATACATACAGCCTTTTGTTTTGTGCCAAACTCTGCAGGGGAATGACTCTGCTATGGTGCCCTGGAAACTCTGCATCTCGCCACATAGGCCCTGGTATACAAGCTTAACTGCAGTCTGAGTTGAGTCTTGGCAGAACACCTAGTGGTTCCTCTTGGCACAAGGAAAGTGAAGCAGCATGGTAAGTGGCTGCCATTAGGCAGTTTCTCACCTACCTCCCTATATTGCGGGAGCCTGACACAGGACCATTACTCATCCATTTCCCTAGTTTCAGTTGGGCACAGGACGTTCCTTCTTCCCCAACTTAGGGTACAGCTGTGGGCTACAAAACTGCCTACTATTGTAGGGTATGGCTATGGGCTCATCACCGGCAGAAAGACCCACCACCTAGGCTCTCTGTCACTGAGCACGTCTGATTCAGTGTCATGCTGTAGCACTAGGGACACAGGGAGCTAACACAATTTGATCTTGCTTTTTCTTTCTCTGTAAGTTAATAAAATGTTTGGATCCATCAAGCTCATTGTCACCTTACAAGTTAAATCTATGTAAGTGTGACAAGCCAACCTAATAATACCAGTAGTGATACTTGGGTCTGTTTGACACTGCAGTGCTGCTTAAGAACAGCTTGACCACTTGACAGACTCTGGTATTGAGTTGTGTGGTGTTGCATAATCAGAATATTGACTTACTTTACTTGGCATCACACACCTCAAGGGACAGAGTTTTCAGCACACAGGAATATTTATGGCAGATTTTGTCAAGTATGGGTGACTTGCAAACCAACTTTAGAACTGATGCCACGTCTGATGCCAGCTACATCATTCAATGAATATATTCAACTTAAAAAAGAAAAAGGCAATAAGGAAAAAAAATGAAAATTCAAATCAGTTTAACTCAAATTCATCAAAAAAGTTAACTTGATATCCCCCACTTGAAATTCAAAAGCTGTATTGCTTGCTAGAAGTATAATTGTAAAGGTTGAAAAAACGTAAAAAAGAAAATTTTAATGAAAAAATGTAATCTAATGAAGCAAATCTATTTATACAGTAATATCTACTCCATATATGTTTGCTCACTTATTCATAATAGCAGTAATTTAGTATATACATTACAATTTCTATTTTAGAAATATGGAAGCAGATCCAAATAATTTAAGTATGTTTTCCAGCCAGTATGTTTCAGAACCAGGATGGAAACCCACAGCTGTTTCATGCCTTGGCCAAAAAGAGACAGTATAGATATGACTCAAGAATCTTTGCCTCAGCCTATGGACCTCTCACATATTTTGTGGCAAATTGGGATACCTTTAAATTTAGGCTCATATTTTATTTGGACCATAGATTTTAAATCTTTTTGGATCAAAGAAATATACTTAAACCTCTGTAGAGGTAAAAATAATTGACATGTATAATCCCCTGCCATTCCCTAAGCACTGTGGACTCTGAATGAAGTCCTTTGTTGAAGAACTGTTTTATTGGGATGTTAAGATGAAAATGGGGGCTCAGAGATATAATATAGAAACTTATCAATGTAATTCACCACATAAACCAATTAATAAAGAAAAAATCCAGCCGGGCACGGTGGCTCACGCCTGTAATCCCAGCACTTTGGGAGGCCGAGGCGGGTGGATCATGAGGTCAGGAGTTTGAGACCAGCCTGGCCAAGATGGTGAAACCCCGTCTCTACTAAAAATACAAAAATCAGCCGGGCACAGTGGCGGGCACCTATAATCCCAGTTACTTGGGAGGCTGAGGCAGGAGAATCGCTTGAACCCGGGAGGCAAAGGTTGCAGTGAGCTGAGATCGTGCCACTGCATTCCAGCCTGGGCAACAGAGTGAGACTCTGTCTCAAAAAAAAAAAAAAAATTCCTATGATCATCTGAATAGATGCACTACAAGTGTTTGATAAAATTCAACATATACTGAAGAAAACTGCTCTTAGCAAACCAGGAATAGAACTTCCTTACTCTGATAAACTGCACCTACAAGAAAAGTACAGTAAACATTATGGTGAAATGTGGAAAATGATCTGTTTCTGATCAGAAACAAGACAAGAATGTCTACAACCACCAACTGTATTCAAATTATACTGGGAAATTCTGTCCACTACCATGAATGAGAAAAGTAAATAAAAGGAATAATGTTAAAAATGGCAAAGAAACCTGTTATTATTAAAAGATTATACAATTGTGTATGTTAAAAATCCAAAAGGATATGGAGGTAAACTTTTAGAATTAATAAGCATAGTTAGAAAGGTTGCAGGATAGAAAATCAATGTACCAACATGTTCTCTCTATATACCATCTCAAACACAGGATTTAAATTTTCATAAAAGATACAGTTCTCAAGAGTATTAAAAATCTAGAAATAAATTTAACAAAAAAGTGCAGAAGTCTTTGCAGAAAACTGTAAAACTTTATTAAGAGAATGGTAGCAGTCAAATTTCCAGCATAAGAACAATATTCTTGGTTTCAGTCTTCATTTGTCTTGGTTTAAACCTATAGTTTCCCTTCACCTATAATATAAATATAAAATTAGGGCACGTTACTCAGCAGATTTTTATTTAGATGACACTAGAGGTATACAACTACAGTGTTGATTAACTAAAATCAGAACCCTGAGGGTGTCCCTTTAGCTTACATCCAGTTAGCCTCTGAATAAACTCAGAAGGTAGACTTCCAGGCATATTAACAATATTTTTAATTCATGCCACTTTTTCTAGTAGAATAAGGAAACAAAGAGACTGTTCAAGTACAGAATGAATTAAATCAAGTGAATCTATTTTATATGTGTAAGTGGAAAGTAAAAATATGCCTATACTTTTAGTAAAAATTCAACCAAACAAAAACCTAAGGAAAAAAATATATTTTTAAAGTATCATTTAAATTTTTTGATATGAAATAACACTCTGAATATAGAATATGCTTAGAACTGACTAAGTGCAAGAAATAGAAAAGTCAGTATTACTTTTGTGTATCTTGTGAAAAAGTGTAAAAATGTTACTTTGGACTAGTTTAGACATTATGTAGTTGCTTTAAGTAGTGAACATTTGTCACTATTTTCATTGGTACTCCTGCCTCTCAACATGCTTAAAAGCATTTCAGTTTATACAGTAAACTGAAAACCCCCACGCTAGCTTTAAGCCATTACCAGCACAATTAACATTACAATATAAACTGATGCTTATCATAAACATGTTATGTATTTGTTAAAAACAGTCCTCTGTAAAAATACCTGAAAATTATTGGCTGTTGGTTAAATGACTTACATTCAAAAGTTAGAAAACCTTTTCTTTTCTTTTAAAAATGACACATGAAATCGTATATATTTATCATGTAAAACATGATGTTTTAAAATATACATACATTGTAAAATGGCTCAATCAAATTAATATATGCATTATTTCATATAGTTGTGAAGACACTCAAAATCTACTCTCTTAGCATGTTTCATATCTTTCATATCGTAATTCAATTAGCTTTGACCCAATTTATTCTATCTCTTGAAGTCCTGGCCTCAAGTGATCTTTCTGCCTCGGCTTCCCAAAGTGCTGGGATTAAAAGCATTAGCCACCAAACCTGGCCCTCTATCTCTGACAGTGTGTAAGGCAGCCATTTGGGGTCTGAACTACCTTCAAAGAATCTTTAGATGTGAAGTATGATATTAAAGTAGCAGTAATTTTACCTCTGTGTCACACAAAATATAATATTGTGAAAATAGAAACCCTATAATTTGCATCTTATTGAATAACATACCTTCTTCCAGCACTTTAGTGGGATCAAAAGTGGGCAGAGTCCCCTCCCTGACATCAGGACCATCTCCAGGTGCATCCTCTATCTTAAGCAGAGCGAATTCCTGTTGAAAAGCTTCCAAATCAGGCCCTTAAAGATAAAAAGTCGTCAATTTACTAATTAAAATATGAACTATGAACGAGGAAATAATATTTATTCCCTCATCATTGTGAAATAAAAACCTGTAGGCCAATTATTTCAGGAGTCTGTTGCCAGAAAAGCAGGAAAGCAGAGATGTTCAAACATTGCCCTTTCCTTTCCCAAGGCTGGCCCTGGACAACTTACTTGTAGCTTTTGTATTAATTTGTTCTTATTCTTATCACATTCAGTAGGTGACTTGTTTGAGTCAGTCTAACTAGACTATGAGCTTTAGGCAAAAATTTGGCACTGACATCTCCAGCACTTAGTATATTACATGGCATAAGGAAGCATTAATAAATGCGTGTTAAAAAGTATCTTATAAAAATACATGAGATGTCTGCAGATGGCAGACGAGGAAGCTGCAAGCTGCCATTCTTCCACAGAAACATAAAACAAAACAAAACAAAAAACAGGAAATGGCTGAACAAACCATACAGGAGCTCTGCAAAACACTCAAAGGTTTACAGCAACCATGCAAATACCCAATCAATAAAAAGCCTCCGTCAAAATGATAGGAAAGTTTGTGGCTTTTTATGTGTCCTTGTTCCACCCCTCCACACAGCAGCAGTAAGAAATGTTTAAGATTCCTTCCTAACGTTTTCTGTCCTCCTGTTACTGGTATGTCATAAAATATAATGCATAAATATACCTCCACCACCCATAAGCATTATTCTCCACTCTCCCTTTACCTTGAACAGCAGGTGCTCCTTCATTTTTGATCTCTCCACTAGGTGCAATACCCTGATTATCAGTTGGTGGTTCCTCTTCTTGACGTTTTTCCTCAGTGGGCTCCTGGACCTAAGGGTGTAAGTGTGTGTGCGAATAAAAAGTCAATAATATAAACACACAAATGCATATGTGCATCGAATCATAAATCTAAAGACATTTTCCAACAGATATATATATAGAGAGAAAGAGTAAAATATCCATATCCATAAGGCAACACCAGAATATAATATTCCTGAGCCAAAGTTTCCTTCATGACATGTCATCATTTTTTATTAGCATGGAACACCTGTATCAGTGCATGTATACTAGCTCAAAAATATTTTTTAAAATAAAATGTGTTAATAGAAAACATCAAACGCTAAAGGACTCACAATCACAGGTCCAACTGGCTGGGAAGACTCTTGGTCATTTCCTCTTTCTGAGGATTGGGATCTTGTTACATGCTCACTCATATTTCTCACTGAAAACAAAATATTGTTATTTGGAAAAAGTGTGTAAGAACTTAGCTATATATATGAACATTCCATGGCAAAATGGTGATTTGTACTTTTTTAATTTTGAAAATATTTTCAAAATAAGTCACAGAGCATTGATAAGTACGGAAGTTTTCCAATCAAACTAAGGACAGATTTGTTTGTATCACAGTCGAAGAGGCACAGAAATCACCTTAACGCCATAGTAAAAGACAGAGGACTTTTCTGAGTTTTGGCTTCACAATTAGACTCTCCATCATTTAGACATTTAGGAAAAAAACGGGCAGAAAATTGAAACTGAAATGACTGCTGCTTTCGTCCCACTCTGATATACTAGAGCCACCACCACCTCGTCCCCACTCCCCGAAAAATCAAGTTTTGTTGGAATGCACAGCCTCACCCATTCCTTTCCATGAGGTCCATGGCTGAGATGAGAAGTTGTGACACAGAGTTAAGGTTATGTTCCTCACTGGACACCTCTGCCAGGCACTCTACAGACCTTGGGGCCGCAGTCACCAGCCCACAGCATTCCTAGTTTCCTGGCCCCTTCCTTACCACCCACACCGTCCCTTCTCGCATCCCTAACGAAAAGTCCAGAAACTGTCCTCCCTCAGAGTTCCAGGCGTTTTCAGGACTCAGACACCTCTAACAGCACCCCCAGCACTCGCACCATCTTCAGGTGATTTACCCCCTCCGTGGCCTACCTTCCTCCCTCGTTCCAGCCCAGCCACGATTACCGGCCCATGGCGCCTGCATCGCGACCTGGGAGAAGCCGGACGACCACCGCGAGGCCCTTTTCCCTCAAAGCCACGGACTGTGCCACGGGACCTGTCCTAAGCCCGCTGGCTCCTCCACACATTCACTTACAACCAAATTCCCAGGAAGACCACTTTGCAGACCTACCGGCTGAGTCTCGGTCAGTGAGAAAGAATGAAGATGGCGGAAAGAACGAAGACACAACCTCTCCTTGCACAGCTCTGCGTGGACAGAAGGTGGGCAGAAAGGCGCATGCGCAGCAACAGACATGCGCAGCAACAGATCTGTGCAGCATGGGCACTCAGTGGGGTATTTGCCACGTGACTAAAGGTTTCCTGCCTCTGTGGAGAACCTAAACCACAAGCTCTCCTGACAACGAAAATGAACTTACAAAGCACTTTTCTTTTTCCCCCGCCCAACCTTTCTTTCACTTCCAATGGCGTTGGAGAATATGAGTCCCAGGTTACTCTAAGAAAACAATGTGTTTCAGACAAATTCACCATCATAGAAATAAATATTATATATGTTAATACCCATTTTATATCTGCTTTCATAAATCATTTTCTTGTGCCTTCGCGAGTTTGCTGTCATGCTTGCAATGATCTTACCCACTCCAATATGATAAGACATTCATAGTTTTTGTTGCATGATTGTACATTCAAAATCACTGATCCGGGCTTGGCACGGTGGCTCACGCCTGTAATCCCAGCACTTTGGGAGGCCCAGGCGGGCCGATCACGAGGTCAGGAGATCGAGACCATCCTGGCTAACATGGTGAAACCCCATCTCTACTAAAAATTCAAAAAATTAGCCAGGTATAGTGGCACGCGCTTGTAGTCCCAGCTACTCGGGAGGCTGAGGCTGGATAATTGCTTGAACCCGGGAGGTAGAAGTTGCAGTGAGCCGAGATTGCGCCACTGCACTCCAGCCTGGGAAACAAAGTGACACTTCATCTCAAAAAAACAAAAAAAATCATTGATCCATCTGAACAAAATTAAGTGGTAGGGACTCTACATTATTTCTTGAATCCCTCTTTCACCCACTGTTTTGAAGTGGCTCTTTTATCATCACCTACATCCCCACTCAATTTTGTATGTAACTTTCTTATTTTAATTTTCTTCCATTGAGTTGTTTATACCTGTACCACTAGTATACTATTTTAATTGCTGTAGCTTAATTATATTTGTAATGCGAAATAATGCTTGCCCTCCCTCATTGCTTTCTCCTTTTCTGTCTACTCTGACACGTTTGTATTTCAGATGAACTTCAGAATCATTTGATCAGGTGCTAAAATATTCCAGTTGACACACAGTTATTATTTTTAAATTACATCTTATCTTAGGGACAGTATCTGTCTTTCTATTTTAGAATTTCTCTATCCAAGAAAAAGCCACTCCTCATTTCCTCAAGTCTTTTTATGTATCCCTCGCAATGATTGTGTTATTTGCTTCATATTAGTTCTTCACATTCAAATTAAATTTATTATTGGGCATTTTTATTGTTCTATTCCATTGTGGACAGATGTTTGCTTTCACTCCACTATGTTTTTCATAGAAGTCAAACAATCTCTGTTCGCAAACAATATGATTCTATACCTAGAAAATCTCAGACTCTCTGCCAAAAAGATCCTTGATCTTATAAACAACTTCAGAAAGTTTCAGGATACAAAATTAATGTACAAAAACCAGGAGCATTTCTATACACCAACAACCTTCAAGGTCAGAGCCAAATCAGAAACACAATCCCGTTCACAATTGCCACAAAAACAATAAAATACCTAGGAATGCAGCTAACTAGGGAGGAGAAAAGTCTTTACTATGACAACTACAAAACACTGCTTAAAGAAATCAGAGATGACAAAAACAAATGGAAAAACATTCCATGCTCGTGAACAGGAAGACGCAATGTTGTCAAAATGGCCGAACTGCAGTTTATAGATTCATTGATATTCCTATTAAACTACCAATGACACTCTTCATGGAATTAGAAAAAAAACTACTTTAAAATTCATATGGAACCAAAAAAGAGCCCGAATAGCCAAGGCAATCCTAAGCAAAAAGAATGAAGCCAGAGGCATCATATTACCTGACTTCAAACTATAATACGAGGCCACGGTAACCAAAAAAGCATTGTACTGGTACCAAAACAGTCACATGGTCCAATGAAATAGAATACACCGTCCAGAAATAATGCTGCACACCTCACACCTATTACCATCTGATCTTCAACCAACTCAACAAAAGCAAGCAATATAGAAAGTATTCCCTATTCAATAAATGGTCCCAGGATAACTGGCTAGCTTATGCCAAAGATTGAAACTGGATCACTTTCTATACAAAAATTAACTAAAAATGGATTAAGAACTTAAGTGTAAAACCTAAAACTATAAAAATCCTGGAAGACGACCTAGGCAATATCATTCTAGACATAGGAATGGACAAAGATTTCATAATGAAGATGCCAAAAGCCATTCCAACAAAAGCAAAAATTGACAAATGGGATCTAATTAAACTACAGAACTTCTGCACAGCAAGGAAACTATCCACAGAGTGAACACACAACACACAGAATAGGAGAATATTTTTGCAAACTATGCATCTAAGGTCTAGTTTCCAGCATCTGTAAGGAACTTAAACAAATTTACAAAAAAAAAAAAAAAAAAAAAAGACACGTCAGGCACGGTGCCTCACAATTGTAATCCCAGCACTCTGGGAGGCTGAGGCAGGCAGATCGCTTCAGGCCAGGAGTTTGAGAACAGGCTGGCCAACATGGCAAAACCCCATCTCTACCAAAAATACAAAAATTAGCTGGGCGTGGTGGTGCACGCCTGTAATCCCAGCTACTAGGGTGGCTGAGGCAGGAGAATTACTTGAACCCGTGAGGCGGAGGTTACAGAGAGTGGAGATCATGCCACTGCACTCCAGCCTGGGCAACAGGCTGAGACTCCATCTAAAACAAAACAAAACAAAACAAAACAAAATACCATTAAAAAGTGGACCAAGGATATGAACAGACACTTTCAAAAGAAGACACCCATGTGGCCAACAAGCATATGAAATAAAACTCAACATCACTGATCATTAAAGAAATGCAATTCAAACCACAAGGAGATATCATCTCACAAGAGTCAGAATGGCTATTATTAAAAATTAAAAAAAAAAAAAACAGATGCTGGTGATGTGGAGAGAAAGAAACACTTAATCACTGTTGGTGGAAATGTAAATTAGTTCAACAATCATGAGAAACAGTGTGTTGATTCCCCAAAGACCCAAAACCAGAATTACCATTCGATCCAGCAATCCTATTACTGGGTATATAGCCAAAGAAATATAAATTGTCCTATCATAAAGACACATGCATGTATGCGTTCACTGCAGCACTATTCACAATACCAAAGACATGGAATCAACCTAAAAACCCATCAATGGTAGATTGGATAAAGAAAATGGAGTACATATATACCATGGAATAGTATGCAGCCATGAAAACAAATGACATTATATCCATTGCCGGATCATAGATGGAGCTGGAGGTCATTATACTTAGCAAAGTAATGCACAAACAGAAAACTAAATACTGCATGTTCTCACTTATAAGTTGGAGCTAAAAATGAGAAAAAATGGACACACACAGGAGAACAACAGACACCAGGGCCTACCAAAGAGTGGAGGTTGGGAGGAGGGAGAGGATCAGGAAAAATAGCTCATGAGTACCAGGCTTAATACCTGGGTGACAAAATAATCTGTACAACAAATCCCCATGACACAAGTTCACCTGTATAACAAACCTGCACCACATGTATGCCTGAACTAAATATAAAAGATTTTTAAAGAATAAACAAAAAATAGATTTCAAAACAAAAACTTTGAGAGGAGACACAAATGTCACTCTATAATAATAAAGGAGTCAATTCATCAAAAACATATAACAATTTTAAATATATATGCACCCAACACTACAGCACTCAGATATATAAAACAAATACTATTAGAGTTAAAGAGAGAGATAGGCCCCAATACAATAATGGATGGAGATTTCAGCACCCCACATTCCATATTGGACAGATCTTCCAGACAGAAACTCAATAACACCAACAACAAAAACAGACTATCTGCACTATAGAGCAAATGGATCTAATAGATATTCACAGAACATTTCATCCAATGGCTAGAGAATACACATTCTTTTCCTCAATCCATGGATCATTCTCAAGGACAGACCATATATTAGGTCATAAAATATTTTTTAAAAATTGAAATATCAAGCATCTTTCCAGATCAGAATGGAATAAAACTAGAAATTAATAACGAGGAATTTTGGGAACTATACAAATATATGAAAACTCAACAATCTGCTCCTGAATGATTAATGGGTCATAAAAGAAGCTAAGAAGGAAATTTAAAAATTTCTTGAAACAAATGATAATGTAAACACTACATACCAAAACCTATGGGATACAGCAAAAGCAATACTAAGAAAGACGTTTATAGCTATAAGTGCCTACATCAAAAAAGGTAAAAACTTCAAATAAACAATCTAATGATGCATCTTAAAGAGCTACAAAGAAAGAGCAAACCAAACCAAAAATTAGTAGAAAAAAAGAAATAATAAAGATCAGAGTAGAAATAAATAAAATTGAAATGAAAAAAAACCTACAAAAGAGCAGTAAAACAAAAAGTTGTTTTTTAATATGTTAACCAAAATTGACAAACCATTAGCCAGACTAAGAAAAAAAGAGAGAAAACCCAAATAAATAAAATAATAAAAATAATAAAATCAGAAATGAAAAATGATTTGGGAGGCTGAGGCAGACAGCATGTAACATTATACTACAGAGCTGTAGTAACCAAAACAGCATGGTGCTGGCATAAACACACACACATAGATCAATAGAACAAAATAGAGAACCTAGAAAAAAATCCACACACCTACAGTGGACTCACATTTTACAAAAGTGCCAGGAACATACACTGGGAAAAGGCATTCTCTTCAAAAAATTGTGCTTGGAAAACTGGATAGCCATACATAGAAGAATGAAACTAGACCACAAGCTCTGGCTATATAAAAATAAAATCAAAATGAATTAAAGACTTAAATGTAGGACTGAAAACTATGAAACTGCTACAGGAAACACTGGAGAAAATCTCCAGGACATTGGTCTGGGCAAAGACTTCTTGAGCAATACTCCACAGGCACAAGCAACCAAAGCAAATATGGACAAATGGTATCACATCAAGTTAAAAGGCTTCTGCACAGCAAAGGATACAATCAACAAAGTGAAGAGACAACCCACAGAATGGGAGATAATGTTTGCAAACTACCCCTTTGACAAAGGATTTATAACCAGAATATACAGGAGCTCAAACAACTCTATAGGAATAAATCTAATAATCCAATAAAAAATGGGCAAAACATTTGAGTAGACATTTCTCAAAAGAAGACATACAAATGGCAAACAGGCATATGAAAAGGTGCTCAACATCATCGATCATCAGAGAAATGTAAATCAAAACTACAGTGAGATATCATCTCACCCCAGTTAAAATGGCTAATATCCAAAAGAAAGGCAATAACAAATGTTGGTGAGGATGTAGAGCAAAGGGAACCCTTGTACACTGCTGGTGGGAATGTAAATTAGTACAACTACTATGGATAACAGT
Organism: Pongo pygmaeus; assembly: GCF_028885625.2. Taxonomy (NCBI): domain Eukaryota; kingdom Metazoa; phylum Chordata; class Mammalia; order Primates; family Hominidae; genus Pongo; species Pongo pygmaeus. Next base: position 55,835,779 of record NC_072396.2, on the reverse strand, counting down.
TTGAAGGTTTTTCAAAAAACCAAAAATAGAGTTAACATATGATGCAGCAATCCCACTGCTGGGTATATACTCAAGAGAAAGGAAATCAGTATATTGAAGGGATATCTGCATTCCTATGTTTGTTGCAGCACTATTTATAATAGCTAAGATTTAGAAGCAACCTAAGTGTCCTTCAATGAATGGATAAAGAAATTGTGGTACATATACATAATGGGGTACTATCAGCCATAAAAAAAATGAGATCCAGTCATTTGCTACAACATGGATGGAACTGGAGGTCATTATGTTAAGTAAAATAAGCCAGGCACAGAAAGACAAACATTGTATGTTCTCACTTATTTGTAGGATCTAAAAATTAAAACAATTGAACTCATCGACATAGAGACTAGAAGGATGGATACCAGAGCCTGAGAAGTGTAGTGGGGGGTTAGGGGTAGGTGGGAATAGTTAGTAGGTACAAAAAAAACAGAAAAAATGAATACTATTTGATATCACAATAGGGTGCCTATAGTCAAGAATAATTGTGTATTCTAAAATAAATAATGTTTTTGGGTTTTTTGTAACATAAAGGATAAGTGCTTGAGGGGGTGGATACCCCATTCTCCATGATGTGCTTATTTCACATTGCATGCCTGTATCAAAACATCTCATGTACCTTATAAATATATACACCTACTATATATTTACAAAAATTAAAAATAAAAATAAATTTTAAAACATTCAATGTATGTTGCATCAAGTTGGTCTTCATGGTTATTCAGGTTCTAGAGTCTAAATTATAAAATACTAAAACAGTGAGTGGATTGTTTTAAACTAATGTGTCCTAAAACATAAGAAAAGTTCCAATGAAGGTAAGAACTTATGAGCAATGAATGTAACATGGAAAAAAATGATATAATCAGAGTGAATGACTAAACCAAAGCTAAAACTAGGCATAGAGCAGAGCCTGACAGGTGGAACAGTGTTGTAGAAACCAGAGGCTCCTCATTCACAGTGGTAAATATAGGCTTTTTGTAACTTCTGCCCTTAGTTGAGATACTTCGGATGCTGGTCCTTGTGTGCACACACTCCTTTGTGTGATTGTATGAATACCATTTTCACACTTGCTGCATAGGAATTAGAGCACATGCAAAGTATGTTGGCATTCAGATGTGTATCTTTATTTTTCATGATGCATAGTGGTTTATATTGAATACCTAGCTCTTAGTAGAGTCCTCTGACAGGCACTCAACACAGATCCTAACATTCTTCTGATGGGGCAATTCTGCAAAGTCAATATCCTTATGATGTAATTTCCAACACTGTGTTTTTAGTGACTCATACTACTTTTGTCCCAAAATAAATTATAAAGCTAATTTAACATGGGCTGGAAAGCACCCTTGTGACTTCACCAGAGAAAATGAGACTTAAAATTTACATCCGTCCGTGCATGCAAGAAGTCATGACTCTACCCATCCATCAGTTCAAGAGATATGGTTTGAGATCCTCCATAGGTCATGAACTGAACTACAGTTCACATCCCATTAAAGGAATACAAAATTACAGTTAGAGAGGGAGAATAACTTTAAGAGACCTTGAAAAACGCTGAGAGTGGATGTTAAGTGTTCTCACTACAAAACCATAACTACGTGAGGTAATACGATGTTAATTAACTATATTTAACCATTCCATAACATATATGTACTTCAAAATATTATGTTGTGCACAATAAATACATACAATTTTATCTGTCAATTTAAAAATAAATTCATTTGGAAAAAAAAAGTCTTCAGCATCAGGGCAAGGGACTCTCTGAAGGGACCTTCTTTCCTAATTTTGAAACTCTGATCCTCTCTTGCCTTCTCTGAGCCCTGTTACTTCCTTTGGATGTTGTTTGACATATTTATCTCCAGCTCATACATAAAATTTCTCAGAGACAACCATGGTTTTTATGCATCTTTTTAGATGGTGTAACAATGGGGTTCTCCCCACTAGCCAAGAGCAAATGACTACAAAATAACCAAAAGACGAAAGTGCTACACATCCACTTGAATGGTGCTTTTCAAACCATAGGCATCCCAGAGCAGGAACTGCAACATCTAAACCCTTGCTTACAATGTAAAATTTTGAGGTCAATTTTTTTAATATGTAGGTTGAGCATCTGACTTATTACTAAGCAAATTTCTAGCCCAATTTATCTGAAGAGAGGAAATGTCTGTGATTCTTTTTGTTCCTAAATTGCTAGAAATATGGCTGAACTTCTTTCAGGTGAAGTAGGTTTATGGTAGAATTTGCTCTAAATAACTAGTTGTAGATATAGCTTTAAACATAATGTAAATGTCACAATGAGCCTTGGTGGATATCCAAATATAAAAAAAATCAATCCAGACACAGTCCTTATACCTTTCATTAAAATGAACTCAAAATGGATCTTAGATCCAAATGGAAAACTGTAAAACTTCTAAAAGACAATGTAGGAGAAAATCTAGGTGACTTTGGGTTTGGTTTTATATATATATATAACCGATATATATATATATATAACCGATATATATATATATATAACCGATATATATATATAATGGATATATATATATATAACCGATATATATATATAACCGATATATATATATAAAACCGATATATATATAACCGATATATATATAAAACCGATATATATATATAAAACCGATATATATATATATAAAACCGATATATATATATATATATATAATTTTTTTTTTTAGAGGGAGCGTTGCCCTGTTCCCCAAGCTGGAGTGCAATGGTGCGATCTCAGCTCACTGCAACCTCCGCTTCCCGGGTCCAAACAATTCTCCTGCCTCAGCCTCCGGAGTAGCTAGGATTACAGGCGCCTGCCACCACGCCCAGCTAAGTTTTGTATTTTTAGTAGAGACGGGGTTTCACCATGTTGGCCAGGCTGGTCTCGAACTCCTGAGTTCGTGATCCACCCGCCTCGGCCTCCCAAAGTGCTGGGATTACAGGCATAAGCCACCACGCCCGGCCTGGTGATGATTTCTTAAAAATAACACAAAAAATACAATCCATGAAAGAAAAAAATACGATAAATTGGACTTAAATTAAATGCTTCTGCTTTCTGAAAGATACTGTTCAGAGAATGAAACAAAATACAGAAGACTGGGAGAAAGTATTTGTAAAACACATGTAATGAAGGACAGGTATCCAAATATACAAAGAATTCTGAAAACTCAACAATAAAAAAAGGAAGAACCCAATTAAAAAATAGGCAGGAGATTTGAACAGACACCTGACCAAAGAGGATATACAGATGGCAAATATGTGCATGAAAAGATGTTCAACATCACGTGTCATTAAGGTACTGCAAATTAAAACAACAATGAGATACCAATACACACCTAGTAGAATAACTAAAATTTAAAATACTGACTATATCAAATTGCCACCGGTAGAGGGTCGTGACTGCAAGTTGTCCAGGTTCTTGCCATTTTGAAAAAAGAATTGGACAAAACGCCCAGCAAAGCAAAGAAAGAATGAAGCAACAAAAGAACGAAAGCCGGGCTTTATTGAAAAAGAAAGTACACTCCACAGTGTGGGAGCAGAGCCAAGCAGTGGTTCAAGGACCTGAATACGGAATCTTCCTGGGTCCGAACGCCCCCTAAAAGTTTCCCATTGGCCACTTCATGCTCACCTCGTAAAGGAAGTGGTAGCCCGCAATCAGTCTGATTGGTTGCAGAAAGCAGCCAACCAGAGGCTGAAGTGAAGTTACAAAGGTCACACTCCTGTGCAAACTTCAGAAGCTAGGGTGAAGTTATAAAGTTACACTTCTATGCAAAAGAAGACTCTGCCCGCAATCAGTATGATTGGTTGTGGACAGCAACCATTCAGAGGCTGGAGTGGAGTTACAAAGTTGCAAACGAAGACTCGGCCCACACTCAGTATGATTTGTTGCCGGCAACCAATTTCCTATCTGCCACGCAGAAAAGGTGAAAGGGAGTAGCCTCTGGTCCTTTTGTTACTTAGGTGTGGAAAGTTAGGGTTTTCCTTTCAATTTAGTTCTAGGAAGTCGGAGTGAAATAGCCTTAGGTTCCCTGCCTCCAGACCCCATTCTCCTGCCTCAAAATGCTGGCAAGGATGTGGAAATGGAAACAGCAATGAGATACCAATACACACCTAGTAGAATAACTAAAAGCTGAAATACTGATTATACCAAATGATGGTAAGGATGTGGACCAACAGGAACTCTCATTCATTGCTGGTGGAAATGCAAAATGGTACAGCCACTTTGGAAGACAGTTTGGCGTCTTTTTAACAAAACTAAGCAATACAACCCAGAAATCCTGCTCCTTAGTATTTACCCAAATGAGTTGAAAACAATATGTGGGCCAGGCACGGTGCTCATGCATGTAATCCCAGCACTCTGAGAGGCAAAGGCAGGTGGATCACCTGAGGTCAAGAGTTCAAGACCAGCCTGGCCAACATGGCAAAACCCCATCTCTACTAAAAATACAAAAATATGGTGGGTGTGGTGGCTCACACCTGTAATCCCAGCACTTTGGGAGGCCGAGGTGGGTGGATCACCAGGTCAAGAGATCGAGACCATCCTGGCCAACATGGTGAAACCCCGTCTGTACTAAAAATACAAAAAATTAGCCGGGCGTGGTGGCAGGTGCCTGTAGTCCTAGCTACTCGGGAGGCTGAAGCAGGAGAATCACTTGAACCTGCAAGGCAGAGATTGCAGTGAGTAGAGATTGCACCACTGCACTCCAGCCTGGCGACTGAGCAAGACTCCATCTCAAAAAAAAAAAAATTAGCCGGGTGTGGTGGTGTGGGCCTGTAGTTCCAGCTACTCGGGAGGCTGAGGCAGAAGAATCGGTTGAACCTGGGAGATGGCAGTTGTAGTGAGCCAAGATTGTGTCATTGCACTCCAGCCTGGGTGACAGAGCGAGACTCCGTCTCAAGGAAAAAAAAAAAAAAAAACTTAATATGTGCACAAAACCTACACATAAATGTTTATAGCAACTTTATTAGTAATTGCTAAAACTAAGAAGCATTGAAGATATTCCCCAGTGGGTGAATGGATAAACAAACTCTGGTATGTCTGTACAATGGAATATTATTCAATGATAAGAAGAAATGAGCTCTTAAGCCAAAAAAAGATATGGACAAACATTAAGTGTATACTGTTAAGAGAAAAAAAGCCAATCTGAAAAGGCTATATACTGCACCAATCCAACTGTATGACATTCTGGAAAAGGAACAATTTTGGAGACAGTCAAATGATTAGTAGTTGCCAGGGATTTGGAGGAGAAAGACAGGGATAAATGATGATGCACATGAGATGTTTAGGGCAGTGACACTATCATGTAAGATACTGTAATTGTAGCTACATCTTACATATTTGCCAAAACGCATAGGCTATACAACTTAAAGAGTGAAAACTTAACTATAGACTTTTGCTAATAATTACGTATTATTGGCTTATCAATTGTAACAGATTTACCACACTAATGCAAGATGTAGATAACAGAAGAAACTTTGAGGCTGGGGCAAGATGGAATATGGAAAGCATCTGTACCTTCCCTTCATTTTCCTATAAATCTAAAACCACTAAAAATAAGTCTTTAAAAAGAAATCCTTGGAATAAACGGCATGCAATAATTGTAAAAGATAAGCAGTGCTTCTCTTCCTTTCATGATCTGGCATCTGCCTACATTCGCACATCATCCCTGCCTCCCGCACTTATACCTCATGCCCCAATCAAAGTGCTCCTCTGGGCTGGAAGGAATACTATGTACATGCTTCTGTGCATTCACAAGGACCCCTGTGACAAGCAAATTTATTGATCCAGCACTGAGGCCTTCCTCCCACCCTCTGCCTACTTAGACCTCAGGTGAGACTGGGAATGTGCTTTGCTAATAGCAAGAGGATAAATGTGTGGTAGATGGTTCCAGCAGAGAGGTGAAATCTTGGAACTCCCTAAGAAGGGACTGGGGGAGGGACCCAATTCACCAAGAAAGCCTTCTGTCTAGCATTGAGATCCTAAGAGACAATGATGACTATGAAAGTGCAATAGTTATAATATGTTCTGTGTTTTTCTCCAGCAGTACTCAGTGCTACAACCCAGGCCCTGGGAAATGCAGTCTGTGTTGTTAAAGAACACTGGAGCCTAGCTAGCATCACTTGTAAAGGGCAATGATGAGCCTCTAGGAGGCCCTGCTCACTCAGTGACAATGCTCATCAGTTTCTTCATTCTGTGTGTCAGTCTTCTGGTCCTCCCCTCTTTCTGTGCTCTTTTCTAGGGGGTCTTTTATGGGTGGATAAAATTGTCCTGGGTTAACAGAAAACCATATACTGCATGTTCTCACTTATAAGTGTGAGATAAGCATTGGGTACACATGGACATAAAGATGGGAAAAATAGACACTGTGTACTACTAGAGCAGGGGAGACAGGGAGGCGAGTAAGGGCTGAAAAACTACCTATTGGGTACTATGCACACTACCTTAATGACAGAAGCATTCATATCCCAAACTTTAGTATCACCCAATATACCCAGGTAACAAACCTATACATGTACCCCCTGAGTCTAAAACGAAAGTTGAAATTATTTTTAAAAATTGTCCTGGGAGAATGAATTGATTACTAACTCCATCTCCCATGTGGCATGGCCGGCCTCGTATCTATTAAACTGTTTCTCTATTACAATATCATGGTCTTTCTTTGTGCAGCAGGCAGGGGAAAAACCCTCAGGTGGTTACAAATTTGGAGGCTCCTTCAGGATCCCCTGCCTATGGCTCATCAGCCCTCTATCTACTAGTATGATTGACCCGGAGGTGAGCTCGGCTTATTTAACTGAAGGCCATCTCTGGTACTGTCCCTACTGATGACGTGATATTGACCCATAGTGCTTGGGACTGATTGCAGTGGAGAAATAGTTCCTGGAAAAATACCTTTAAACTTGTCTGGTGGGTATTCTAGGCACTGGCAACACCTCCTTCCTTTTTTTCCCCCCCGATCAGTTCATCTCCTTTCTTAGGGCTCAGTTTGGCTCCTTTGGGAGTCTTGGCTGGTTCTCCCTAATTAGTAGGAAGAGTCCTGGTTTGAGAGATTTCTCCTCAACTGGCAGGATTTCAAGGATATTTTTCAGATGGAGACTAGGAGGTTAGTTTGGAAGAAATACTCTTGAAAATTCTTGGTTAGGGATATTGGTTTGGAAGGCCTTCCATTGGTCTTCTCTTGGTTGTGTGTATTTGTGGAGGGGATCTCTGAAAGAATTGCTGACAGAAGTCCAACAGGCCTAACTCCGAGAACCTTCCTTATTTGTCTGGTCACATTCAGTGAGCTCTGAAGGAATTGTTAGCAGAAAGCTCAACAAGCCTGACTCAGGGTGACTGCTCATTACCTTGCCCGGAGACCACCTATTGAATTCCTGGTCAGAGGTCATCCCTCCCTACCTTGAGTGGGTCAAAGATGACAAGGACCAACACAGGCAGGTCGATATTGGGTGCAGTGTCTGTTTTGTTATGTGTATTTTGTGTCAGCTGGGATGGAAAATGTTAACTCAGTTCCCCCATGCAGCCCGTTGGGCGGCATCTTGCAAGATTGAGAAGCTTTTGCGTATGCTTCCATGAAACAGAAAAAGGTGATTTTTCTTTGTGATTATGGTGCGGCAAGCAGGGTCACCAGAGCCGCTCAGGGAAAGGGACTCCAGGAACCTGGCATGCTGGCAAAAGGGTAAGAATTTCTTACCAGAAAGTCTTTTGGTCTCTCTCTCTCTCTCTCTCTCTCTTTCTGTGCAAACTGGTAAACTGTAAAAATTCCTGTCTTTAAAAAGGATTTGTGAGGCTAGTCTTAGGCTGTAGCAAATCTGGTGCAATTTGTGCTATGAATTTGTCTTTCTGTGTCGTTCTGTCATAAAGAGGGATACTGCAAGATACAGCATGGGCCTAGGACCCTTATCAGCCCACTGTTCAAACCCACCCAGCAGACTGGTCACAAACGTGGCTGTGGGTCCCTGAAACAAAAACCAAATGAGGTTTCCCTCTCATCTTGTTTTATGTCCTTGAGAGCATGACTTTGTGACCATGTGGAGGCACTCTCTGTTGGTCTCCTTCATCCAGTAGGCAGGAATTTTCGAGTTCATGTCAGGCGGCCAGTCCAAGAAGACCTGGAGTCTGAGATGAGTCAGCATATTCTGCCTTCCGAATGTCAAGCCCTTGGGTGAGTTTTGTCTTAAAAGGTCTTATCCCTTCGGGGCTTTTGTATTCTTTTGCTATCTTAAGCTCATTTCTGAGAGTAAATTATTGGGGATCATAAAGATGCCTCCTCTACCCCCTTTCTGGAAATACCTCGTACTTATATGGTAAAAACCTAGAAAATTACCATCTGGACTTTAACAAGCTTCTTGGACTGAGTTATTATTAGAACTGAGTATACCACTAAAAGAAAAAGGTTAAAAGGAGGACGCATAATAATGACATGGCTAGCATTAGAAAATTCTCTTTTTCTAACGCTTTAAAATCTTTTGCATGCTTGAAATCTTTTGCATGCTTGAAAATGCTCTATGCTCCTTCTGGGAATGACAATAGCAGTCACCTTGTATCTTAGGTCAGCTGCTAATGTTTTGCCCTCTCGCAATGGTAGCCAGGGTTCAATTCCTGGCTTTGAGGGTGAATCATTTGTGGTTTAATACCTTTGGAACTTTTGCCATTTATTCATTCTTTTCCCCTCCATGGACAGCTTCTGATTTCATGCCTTGAATTCTCTTTCCTCTAAACTACCTTGGGGGAGATTCCAGATCTTGTAAAAATTGCTTACTATCGCTTTGGAGACACCTCGTGCATCTGTGGTTGTCATCCCCTTAGTTAAGGCTTATTAATTTCACATAGGAAGTTACTTTTAGTATAAAATATTCAAAAGCCATAAATATTGGCCATTTCTCCTGGCTGAAATCTGGTAATAAAAGATTTTTAAATAATTTTTCTTTTGAGAGCTCTCTAATTAGAAATCAACTTATTTAAAGCTGATATTTGGCTGTGTACATATGTTGTTTTAAAACCCCTGCTCTCCCTCTAAAAACTTCTCAGTTGACGGAATTTTTTTCATGATTCTGTTTCTGTCTGTGTATCTGTATGTGTTATGTGTGTGATGTTTATATAAAAGAGCTCTAGTTAATTGGCTTAAACAAATATAAGCACCTGAATCAAACATAATGTCAGAAAAATAGAAATATTAATGCCTTTAGTTCACGTGATTCTGATAATCTTTGAAAAATAAAGAAAGTTTAAAGATAATTGGTAAAGTAAAATAAAAACGTTTTCAAAGTTCACATATTTGGTCTACATTAGGCAAGTCAGATACTGTTTGGTAGGTGTTTTAAGGGCATAAAATGCTATGACTTTTAGTAATTGTTTGACTTGTCTGTTTTACAGCCATTAGATTCTAGGTAAGGCCTGGGGTATATGGAGTTAGCCAACTACCTTGGCTAAGCCGGGAAAAGTCATGGACTCTGCAATCTTATACATTGTTAAAACTGCTTACCTACCAGGTTTTTCACTAAAAGTAAAAGCTGCTAAGAGTTAACATTGTAACACGTGTATTTGAGACTACTGGAAAAACAGGTTTACATGCAAGGTATAGAAGGAAAGTAGAATGTTTTTGGTGGGAGGTTATAAATGGCATGGGAATATGGTTTTTGTTAAAGGGAATGTAATTTTGTCTAGTTCAGATGTTTTAAAGCGTTGTCCTAGCCTAAAAGAGCAATGAGGCAAAACTAAAGGTTGAAGCAAGTTGCAAAGTGTTTGTGAAGGGTTGATCTTGTAAAAGAAGCTCTGTGGGTATGGGCAAGTTAGCTAAGATTTGAAGGGGATTATTTAGTTTTTCTGTAGGTTGAATATTGAAATAAAAGCACACACATGCTGGGTCAGAACCTGGGCCCATGTGACTGAATAACAGGGTTTTCTTAGAGAATTGATCGGCTGTTTAATAGAAAATTGTAAAAGGTTGTAAGAGGTTTATGAAAATTTTACCTCATGGTCAAACTAAGATTGTGTAGATTTTATTATAAGGGGTTTTTTTGGTCTTTTTTTTTTTTTCAGACAGGGTCTCGCTCTGTCACCCAGGCTGGAGTGCAGTGGTGTGATCTCAGCTCACTGCAGCCTCTGCCTGCTGGGTTCAAGCGATTCTCGTGCCTCAGCCTCCCGAATACCTAGGATTACAGGCGTGTGCCACCACGCCCAGCTAATTTTTGTATGTTTGTAGAGATGTGGTTTTGCCATGTTGCCCAGGCTGGTCTCAAACTCCTGGACTCAAGCGATCCACCCACCTCAGCCTCCCAAAGTGCTGGGATTACAGGCATGAGCCACTGCACCCATCCTATAGGGTTTTATTAAGAATTGGGTTTAAGATTAATAATATACTAATGCAAAGGAGAAATTTGATTTTCTCTTTTAAACAAGATTTTCATGTAATGTTAAAAGGTAATAAAAGATTTTTGTTTGCCTTTTGAATAAGTGACAGAAAAAAAAAGGAGGGGAGGAACAAAGAGACAGATTTATTTGGCCTCTTGCTGTCTTTATTGGGTCCTGTTTGGAAAACTGAGTCTCTCCTCTATCAATGAGTAAAGATTTTTGCCTTTAAAAATGTTTTGAGTTATCATCTTGGCTGAATAAATGACTTACAGTAATCTGGGATTTTATCTTGTAATAGCAAGTGTTTAAACCTTTGATATTTGACAAGCTTTCCAAAGTTAAATTCTAAATTAAGCCTTTTTTAAAATGTGGTTAACCTTTTAGATATTAGTTACCGCAAAGTCCAAAAGACACATATTTGGCTTATTTGGTATATTAAAATAGTACAAGAAACATTGTCAAGTATGAAATGGTATCAGGTTTTCTTTAGACTGTATTTATATGAATGTGTTATTGGTATGTGTTCCATAACAATGTAAGATTTTTGTAATTCTGTTATGTCTCAGTATATGTTATCAGTGATAATTATGATTGTTATGTTAAATCATAGTGTGCCACAGAGATGACTAGACTTTATCATGGCTGTTCTGAGGCTTTTGTCATCTGCAATTGTTTCGCTTTGGTTATTTTCAAGGTGGTTTCATAATCAGCTATAGGACTACCACAGGTGCTCCTGAATGCATGTTTCTGATAACTTTGGAGATTGTGACACTAGAATAGAGGAAAAAAACTTCCAAGACTCCCATAGAGAGCTAATGTGTTCATGAATATCAAGCAGAACAGGAGTTAATTACATAGACTAAACTAATGGAAGACTAAAATAATCTTTTTATGGCTTTTTGTTGGAAACATTCCTAATTTTTTGTTTTTCAGAGTTAAGAAAACCTTTATGTCCTTTTAACTATTTATAGATTTTAACAATTGGGTAAAGTAAACTCCTGTGAGCAAACTTTGAAGCATATTTCTTTCTCTCTAGCTGATTTCTCCAGAATTTGGAAACTATTCATAAGTATACTTAATTTATGATGGTAAAGTTATTTGCATATGTTCAGTAAATACCTGTTTTCTTTTGTAACAGGACACAATTGGAGACACTGGCTATTTTACCCAGGCTTTGACTGGAATAGCATACTTTCAGACATAAATAGATTGAAACAAAGTTGATTTATAGAGCCAATAAAAGCCCCTTGGGAAAGCTGGCCTCATATCTTGTCTACACAGTCCCTGTACAGGGTTCCTTACCTGTGGTAAGTAAAGAGTGTCACTTTCTGACAGGTCCAGGAGTTCCAAATTACCTTGGGACTACAAGGTGTGGAATTTACCCAATTAATACAAGTATTTGTAGGCACAGATAAATTCATGGCTGGGCTCAAGGTTTTGAAGTCTAATCTGAGATTCCTTATGGAATAAAGTTCAAGCAAAGCCAAATTTTAAAAGAGCCTATAATGGCAAGTAATATGCTGACTTTATGCAAATACTCAGGCCAAGTATAATAAAACTAAAACTTATTTTGCAAATGAATTTGTCCTACTGTGATTTGTCTTTAGTAAAAGCAGGAATTGGAGAGAGAAAAATTATGTTTCAGAAAAAAACTGTAGTATACCTGTTGGTAGATTTTAGTCTCATCCACTGTTTTTGAGTTTTTATTATTTTCTGCCACTGAAGCCACCATTGCAAAATTATAACTGAGACAGTGACAGAGATCTGACCTAAGCAACTCCGTCTTGCTTCTAACCTCTAAGCTGTCCTTGTTCATTCCTGAGTGTAGGCTGAACTAACTGGGAGGAACTTAGTTTATAGTTTAGCTTTGAAACAAAGGGGATAACAGTCCCTTCCCAAAACAAATCCCCTTCCTGCCTGGGGACTAGACTGCCTTTGCAGGACTAACAAATTAGCCACAAGATTAGAAATTATGATTTAGGAGTCATGCAGCTGGAGATTGCAAGATTCTAAACCTCCCCAAGTTGCTCCCGGGGATAACATCACTATTGTCAAACCTAAGATCAGAGCTTGAGATATTTTGCAGACCCTGTACTCGATGGACCAGTTAGCACCACCCAGATACACCGGCTCATCTGGTTTTGTGGGCCCCATCCAGGAATTGACTCAGCACAAGAGGACAGCCTCAACTCCTGTGATTTAATCTCTGACCCCACCAATCAGAACTCCTGATTCACTGACCTCCTACCCACCGAATTATCCTTAAAAACTTTGATCCCCAAATTATCAGGAAAACTGATTTGAGTAATAATAAAACTCCAGTCTTCCACATAGCCAGCTCTACGTGAATTACTCTTTTACTACTGCAATTCCTCTGTCTTGATAAATTGGCTCTGTCTAGGCTCTGTCTAAGCAGTGGGCAAGGTGAACCCATTGGGTGGTTACACAATTTGGACTGAATCCTGAATTCTTTCTGGGCTACAATCCCCATCCTAATGCTTTCAAATGTTTCTTTTATTTTTCTGATTTTTCCTCAATGAAATTGCTACTCCCTCTTTACTGAGGCCCTGCAAGCTGAAGCTTGTGCCTTGTAATATAAGCCAGAGTAAAAAGTGTCAGATTGTCACTGCCTTCCTGCTCTATGACTAAAGATGTCTGGATAAATTGTGCTCAACATTAACCTTTGTTTTTCTTCTGTCTCTATAGAAATGCCTCTTATTAAAAATCTGTTTGTCTTCATGCCATACAGAAGCCTTGTCCATTTGCAATGTCACCTCCTAATGGATATAGCTGTTTAACTGGACTGATCTAGTCTCAGGACTACAACACTGACTAAAAAGATATGGAACAGTATATTTAAATTTGCCTGTTCTTGTTTATCCTATAAACCAAAAAGTGTCTGAGACAAATCTCAATCAATTTAGAAAATTTATTTTGCCAAGGTTAAGGATACACCCATGACACAGCCTCAGGAGGTCCTGACGACATGTGCCCAAGGTGGGCAGGGCACAGCTTGGTTTTATACTGTGAAAGGAAAATCTTGGGGCCCCCAAATTACTAAGCTAAGGGAAAAGTCAAGCTGGGAGTTGCTCAGGACAAACCTGCCTCCCACTCTATTCAAAGTCATCCCTCTGCTCACTGAGATAGATGTGTATTCTGATTCCCTCCTTTGGAAAAGCTTATCTGAAACTCAAAAGAATGAAACAATTTGTCTCTCACCTACCTGTGACCTGGAAGCCCCCTCCATGCTTCAAGTTATCCCCGCCTTTCTAGATGGAACCAATGTACTTCTTACATATATTGATTGATGTCTCATGTCTCCCTAAAATGTATAAAAAGAAGCCATGCCCTAACCACCCTGGGCGCATGTTGCCAGGACTTTCTGAGGCTGCGTTGCAGGCACACATCCTCAACCTTAGCAAAACAAACTTTCTAAATTAACTGAGACCTGTCTCCAGTATTCGGAGTTTACATTTGGTAACTATGGAAGGATTGTGAGTAGAGATGCCCCTGACCTTTGACAAATCTCCTGTTGTTGCTTGGTACTATCATGAGCTAACTTTATGGCTCAAACTAATAGGACAATTTTCTGAGGTCTGAGAGCACCATCTCCAGAGAATCCCTCATCTCCCAAAATTTGGTTGAGATCTAAAGTTTATTTTGTGGTACAACTCTTTTTTGGAGTTTTACTTGCTTCCCGTGAGGACGGCAAGATCTCCTGTTTCCATAACTATGGAAGGCCGGTAACTCATTTATGGAGTTTGAGCTCGATTCCAACATGGAAGGTGAGGGTTTTTTTTCCCTTCTTCTAGGATGGTAGACAGCAGTCTACAGCCTGAGACCCATCCCTAGGTAAGTAACTGAATTGGGGTTTGTCTTGGCTAAAGTTAAGATTAACAACCAGCTGGTCTTAATTTCTCCTTACCATTAGAGCACTCAAGTCATCATATAATTTGTTTCATTCATTTGTTTGCTTAAGTGTTTTTCTGTTGCTGTTTGTTTGTTTCTGTTTTTGATGTTGTTTCAATCTTTTTCCTATTGGGTTTGGCCAACTCTATCTGACTTGATCAAATCTGAAGAAAAGTTCAAAATGGTGGGGAACAAGGCCTCTAAAGTGGCTAAATTCCTACTAAATGAAAGGTGGTGTACTGCAGGGAGAAAAACAGCCAGCAAAAGAAAAAAAAAAAAAACAAAAGGAAAGATTTTTGATTTTGACTATTTAAGGGGCTTTATTTCCATAACAAAGCCACATTTTTTTGCTAACCATGCCAAACTGAAAGCAATGGCTGTCCCCTCTCTCCCCCCAACCATGCTGCAGTTCAATAGCTAAGGTTCTGCCTTCTTTTTTTCCCCACCATGACAGCCTAGGTTTGGTTCTAAATCAAATCCTTTCTGGTTTGATACTTGGTATTTCTGAAACAGCAGCAATTTGTTCTAGCTGAAATAGGGTAATGAGATTTTAAAAGATTTTTTAAAAGGAGCTCAATGGTTAAAAGCTTAATTAAAAACTAACATCCAAGATGTGTGTGTATGTGTGCATGTGTGCCTGTTTGTATTTAAAGGCCTTCATGTTTTTGTGTTTGTTTTTTTTTTCTCTCCTAGGACCTTGTTTTTCTGAGCAAAAGTTTTTTTTTTTATTTTCTCAGTTGACTGAATTCTGTTTTCTTCATTAATAGCTAGTGCAACAGAGACTACTGAGTTTTTAAGGAAGAGTGCAGTTTAGACTCTTAGAAATGTCTTTGTTAACAAAAATTAAGTGCACTGTAAAAGCATCATGTGGTCTAACCTCAAAATGATTCTCTCTTTTTTTTGGAGGCCCAGGATTCGGACTGGTGGGCTCTGCCCAAAGCTGAGATCCAGTTAACAGATAGGTAATCCCTACCTAAACAAAATTGGTCTCCCTATACAATCCTATGATAAATTTCTGTAATTCTATGTTTAATTTGGCTCAAAGAAAAACAAAAGTGTCTCCCTCTAGCACCACCAGACTTTTTTTCTCTGTACCATATGATGTAAATTTTGCTATTTGATTTTCACATGAGTTGTTTCCTTCAATATACAAATTTAAAGCTATTTAGCTAATAACTGCCTAGGGTTGGAAAACAGGTTATTAAGAATCTGAAAGTCTAAGATAGGAAAAAAGAAGGGGGGGGCCTTTATTAATCTATAAGATGTATTTCCATCAGCATGCCTAATATGTATCTGTATTTATGTGTTGTTTACACAATGTTTCACTACTTTTTGGTTGCATTTATTAATCAACCAATTTCACACTTATCCCTGCCAAATACTACAAAGTGTCAAAATTTAGCATAGCAGTTACAAAAGAATAAATCCATCCCAAACCAGAATAATCTTTGCTTTTGTAATTTTTAATAAATCAGACATTGATATTGGTTTAATAAAAATAGCTGCATCTTGAATTTAGTAAGATTACCGTAATTTCTAATCCTGTGGCTTTGGGCAGTCGAGTCCACAGGCAGTAAGGAGGTTTGTTTTGGAAAAGGACTGTTATTGTATTTGTTTCAAAGTGAAACTATAAACTATCCTCCCAAAATCCAGCAATGAACAAGGACAGCTTGGAGGTTAGAAGCAAGATGGAGTTAGTTAGGTCATATCTTTTTCACTGTCTCAGTTATAATTTTGCAATGGTGGTTTCAGAACTTTAAATCATGACTATCACAGTTTTCATAAATAATCTAGGTAAACAATTAAAATAATTTGGTAAACATAATGAGATAAATACTTGTAAACAAATGACATAATTTAGAATACAAAGTTATATTAAATTAAATAATAAATATTTCATTATTTGGGTATTTTCCAATAAAAATATAT
Organism: Pongo pygmaeus; assembly: GCF_028885625.2. Lineage (NCBI taxonomy): Eukaryota > Metazoa > Chordata > Mammalia > Primates > Hominidae > Pongo > Pongo pygmaeus. Next base: position 55,819,554 of record NC_072396.2, on the reverse strand, counting down.
TGTAGGAAAACATTCTTGACAAAAAAAAGTGTCCTTTTTTAAAAAGGTGAACAAGTTATGTCTAATTCAAAGCTTATTTAAAGGTTATGTGTAAAAGAAGGTAAAGGAACCAGGAAGTAAAAAAGATGTAAAGAAAGTTATAAAAATAAAGAAGTTTTTTTTGTCATAAGAAAGATTAAAGATAAATAATTTTATGTGAGAAAGACTCTTGTATTGTAAATTTAGTCCTAAAATAAAATGACTGGTTGTTTAAGAGGAAGGATGCTCAGAACAAACCAGAAAATCAAAGCATGTCATGAATGGTCTGTGTAAGTCACAATAAAAGGATTTATTTAAACAATTATATTATCAAATTATTTATAATTAAAGGAAAATTAAAATGCTCTTTCTAGAGATTGGGCTTAATGTAAAACAACACTTGTACACTAAATAATTGGTTAAAACAATAAAACTTTCTTAATGGGTTAATTTACTCTTTTTTTTTTTTTTTTTTTTGAGACAGAGCTTCACTCAGTTGCCCAGGCTGGAGTTCAATGGTGTGATCTTGGCTCATTGCAACCTTTGCCTCCCAGGTTTAAGTGATTCTCCTGCCTCAGCCTCCCAAGTAGCTGGGATTACAGACCCATGCCACCACACCCAGCTAATTTTTTTAATTTTTTTAAGTAGACATGGGGTTTTCCCATGTTGGCCAGGCTGGTCTCAAACTCCTGACCTCAGATGATCCACCCTCCTCAGTCTCCCAAAGTGCTGGGATTACAGACCCGTGGCACCACACCCAGCTAATTTTTGTATTTTTTTTAGTAGACATGGGGTTTTCCCATGTTGGCCAGGCTGGTCTCAAACTCCTGACCTCAGATGATCCACCCTCCTCAGCCTCCCAAAGTGCTGGGTTTACAGGCAAGAGCCAAGTTTACTCTTAATGAATTATAAGAGATTTTAACTTTTTTAACCCAAAGTTCAACTTTTATTGCATCTCATCACTTTTCAGCTTTCTCTTCCCTTTTAAAAGGCATGTTGTCTTAAAGGTCTAAAGGAAATGTTTTCTTCCAACATAACATTCTGTGCACTGCTGAAGGTTTTTTCTTTTGCTCTTTGGTAACTGGCCTAACAGATTTTATGTTTTATTGAAATAGTTTCTATGCCATTATTATTAAGTTTGATTTTGCTTAGGAAAAAACTGAGATTTAAAATTTTTTAAGTTAAGGTTATTACATCCCTGCATCTTTCTGTATGTGCTTTTAAAGTACTTGTGACATTAAGTTACAGGGCTTTAAATCCTGGTTCTAGAAAGAACACCAAGTCCTGATAAATCTTAAACACTGACAGCAATTACAGCCTAATCTTCAGGCCCTGTAGAAGATGCCAATCAAAATAAACTGAATTCCTGAGACACAAAGCCAGAAATTAAAGCCATTCAACTCCTCAAGGCCCAGGGACTATTGCAGAAGAGGTGGGCATGTGAGATTGTAAGGGTCAATTTTAAAAGATAAAATAAGTTCATTTTCTCTAAATTAATCATTAATGTCAAAGGCACACTGATGCAAGACCAGCATATGGACCCCTGTGTCAGATTAACAAGGTTTTCATTTTTTTTTTTTTTTTGAGACAGAGTCTCGCTCTGTTGCCCAGGCTGGAGTGCAGTGGCACGATCTCGGCTCACTGCAAGCTCCGCCTCCCAGGTTCACGCCATTCTCCTGCCTCAGCCTCCCCAGTAGCTGGGACTACAGGTGCCCGCCACTACAACTGGGTAATTTTTTGTATTTTTAGTAGGGACGGGTTTTCACCATGTTAGCCAGGATGGTCTCAATCTCCTGACCTTGTGATCCGCCCACCTCAGCCTCCCAAAGTGCTGGGATTACAGGCATGAGCCACCATGCCCGGCCAACAAGGTTTTCTTGAAGCATTAATCAACTCTTTAATAAAGGTTATAAAAGGCTTATGGAAGTTATATTTTATAATCAAGATTAAATTTTATAAATTGTTTACAAAATTTTAAAAACAAATTTAATTGGCTTCATGCTGTTTTTATTAGGGCTTCTTCTTTGGAAAATTGTCTCCTCTCTCAAAGAATGAAGGTTTTCACTTTTTTAAAAATCCTTGAGTTATCATTTTGGTTAAATGAATGACTTTACAATAACCTGTAATCTTATTTCGTAATATCAAGTGTTTAAAAAACCTTTAATATTTAACAAGCCTTAGAAAATCAAATTATAAATTATATCTTTTTCTGACATAATTAATCCTTTAAGATATTGGGTTCCCTAAGGTCCAAAAACGACATAATTTGGCTTATTTGGTATAAAAATTATACAGGAAGCATTGTCAAATATGAAATGGTGTTTGGTTTTCTTTGGGCTGTATTTGTATAAATGTTATTGGTATGTTTTCTAAAATTATGGGAAACTCCTATAATTCTAATATGACTTAGTGTACATTATCAGTAATAATTGTAATTGTTTTGTTAAAATTATTGTGTGCCACAGAGGTAACAAATTTCCTTGTCAATTATGTCTTTGATTATGGCTGCCCTAAAACTTTTGGTCATCCATGGGCAACTGTGTTGTTTTGGTCTTCTTTAGAAGGTGGTTTTATAATCAGCTATAAAACTATAACAGGTTTTATATGCAGGTTTCTGATAACTTTGGAGACTGTGACATCAAAATAGAGGAAAAACTTTGAGGACTCATAGATAAAATATTCATGAGTGTCAAACAGAACAGGAATTAACTGCATGGACTGAACTAATCTTTTGATTTTTTGCTTAAAATGTTGCTGATCCTTTGTTTTGTTTTTCAGAGTCTTGAAACTTCTCTTTTGAGCTATTGACAGCTTTTAACAATTTAGTGTACTCCTATGAAAAAATTTGGAGCATATTTATTTCTCTCTACCTGATTTCCATATTTGTTTATCTCTACCTGATTTGGAACTATTTGTAAGTATTCTTAACTTACAGCAATTCAGTATTTGCAAAAGTGCAGTAAGAATCTGTTTCCATTTGTAACAGCATACAATTGGAGAAACTGATTACTTTACCAAGGCTTTGACTGGAATGGTGTGCTTTCCTTTAAGGAATCAAACTTGACTTATGGAGCCAATAAAGCTCTTGGAAAAATTGGCCTCATATTTTGCATATACAGTCCCTGTACAGAGTTTCTGACCTGTGGTTAAGTAAAGAATGTCACTTTCTGACAGCCCCAGAAGCCCCAGGTTTATCTTGGAAACTCAAGAGGGAAGGAAATGTACCCAACTCATAGATATTTGATGGCACAAATCCACGGCTGGGTTTAGCTTTAAAAAAGTCTTACCTGAAATTCCTTCTATGGAGCAAAGTTCCATCAAAGCCAATTTAAAAGCCTATGTAAAAATTAATTATTCTTGCTGTGCTATATACAAATAATTAGGTCAACTGTAATAAAGTAAACCAGCCTTACCATGATTTGTCCTTAGCAAAAATGGGAAACTGGAGAAGGAAAAATTATGTTTCAAAAAAACTATAGTACACCTATTATTAGTTTCTATTCTTGCCCAGTGTTTTTCAATTTTTATTGTTCTCTACAGTTTGGACCAAATTCTAATTTTCTCTTGGCTACATGTCTTCAAAATAATGTTTTCAATTTTTTTCCTTCTTTTTTTCCCATTTTTTCCTAATTTTGAGTCACCAAAAACTAAGCTATGCTTTTATAAAGCCCTGCAAATTGAAGCCAGACAACCTAAACATGAGAAGAAATTAACAGCAACCTATTTACTTACATAAGCCACTTTTATACCTGCCTACTGATGTATGGACTTCAGAGTAATGTGGCCTATATCAATTTTCCAGAGTTGTTCTTTTGTTTGTTGTTTTTCTCCCTTCCTCCCCCTATTTTTTCTTTCCATAGGACATGAGACCTCACAACCTTCTAGAAATGAGCTTTCCTAATAACTCTAGACCTACCTGTACATAAATAAACCATCCTGGCCATGAGAGATCAGACAAAACCTGGGACCAGAGACTCATTTCCTTTTAAAATGCTTTCTCCAAAAGACTTTAAAAAAGAAGTCTGTGGGTGGGGAAATGTTAAAGGAAATTAAATCTTGGAACCCCAAACTCATTAAGCCAAACGGAAAATTCAAGCTGGGAACTGGGTGATGCAGACCTGCCTCCCACTTTTCGTTCCTAAATAAGATGGCTACAAGATGAAAAGCTACCTGTCTCCCCCATATTTTGCCCACAAGGAAATTCCTAGTGAGCTGCAAAATCTTTCAAGGTGTTTCTGTTAAAATTTCACCATGGCAATGTAAATTGATAGCTTATTTTACAGGTGCAGTCACCCCCAGCCCACAAGACACAAATGCATTTCTGATTGTTCCCTTGCCCCATTTTTGTCTATGTTATCTTATGTAAAGTGCAGATTCCCTGCATTTTTCCTCTGTCCCATTTGTCTATGTCATCTTATATTAAAAATGCAGATTCAGTGAGCCACACAAAAGCATGAATGGCTATTTTTGCCTACCCCCCTTTTTCATGAAATTGTGTGCTTCTCAGTATCCTGCCCTTTCCCCTTCAAATTTGGGAGCCCTCAAAATCATCTTCGGAGAAAGGCACAGACCTGTTTCCCAGGCATGCAAATAAATCTCCTAAAATGATTGAGACTTATCTCATCATTTTTCTCAATTGACTGTCTTTTTAATTTCACAGATGAAGCAACATACAATCCTCCCTCAGTTTACAGGGAATGACATGTATCGAAAGTCCAGTTGTTTTAAGAGTCTGGAAAAAGACATTTGGCTCCCTGTAACCTTATGCCCCCATTGCTGGTAGCCTCTGCCAATCATTCCAACAACCAAAGCTGTCCTTGGCAACTTCCAAAATGTCCCAAAGTGGGCGATGATATTCTGCCTATAAACCACAAGTTTACGATTTAAAAGAAGTACCCTCAAACTTTTTATTTACATTGAAAGAATAGAAATGTTTCTGTCAGAACAGAAGAAATAACACGGCACCAGGAAGATGGAATTAAGCCAATCAGGCAAAAATAAAGAAAAAAGAATAAAAATAAATAAACCAAGTCTCCAAGAAATAAGGGATTATGTAAAATGGTCAATCCTAAGAATAACTGATGTTCCTGAGGGAGAAGAGAAAATAATGTCTGGAAAACCTATTTGAGGGAATAATTGAGGAAAACTTCCTGGACCTGGCTAGAGATCTAGATATCCAAATCTAAGAAGCTCAAAGAAATCATGCAAAAGTCACTGCAAAAAGATCTTCACCAAACTATACAGTCATCAGGCTATCTAAAGTCAGCATGAAGGAAAGAATTCTAAGAGCACCAAGACAAAAGTAGCAAGTAATCTTCAAACGAAAACCTATTAGACTAACAGTAGACTTCTCAGCAGAAACCTTACGAGCCAGAAGGGATTAGGGCCCTGTCTTCAACCTCCTTAAACAGAACAGCTGTCAGCCAAGAATTTTGTATCCCACAAAACTAGTGTATAAATGAAGGAGAAGTAAAGTCATTTTCAGACAAACAAATGCTGAAGGAATTTGTCACCAGCACTACAAGCACTATCACTACAAGAAATGCTAAAAGGAGTTCTTAACCTTGAAAGAAAAGTCCAAAACACACCAAAATAGGACCTCTTGAAAGCTTAAAACTCACAGGGCATATAAAACAATAACACAATGATAAAAAAAATCTAGGTAATAATTAACATGATGAAGAAAGCAGTACCTCACATTTCAATATTAACACTGAATGTAAATGGTCTAAACCCTCCACTTAAAAGATACAGAATGGTAGAATTGATAATAGATCACAATATAAATATCTACTGTCTTCAAGAGACTCACCTAACACAGAATGATTCATACAAATTCAAGGTAAAAGGGTGGAAAAAGGTACTCCATGCAAATGGAAACCAAAAGCAAGCAGGAGTAGGTATTTTTTTTTTTTTTTTGAGATGGAGCTTCACTCTTATTGCCCAGGCTGGAGTGCAATAGTGTGATCTCGGCTCACTGCAACCTCTGCCTCCCAGGTTCAAGAAATTCTCCTGCCTCAGCCTCCTGAGTAGCTGGGTTTACAGGCGTCCGCCACCACACTCAGATAATTTTTTTTTATTTTTAGTAGAGACGAGATTTCACCATGTTGGCCAGGCTGGTCTCGAACTCTTGAACTCAGGTAATCCACCCGCCTTGGCCTCCCAAAGTGCTGGGATTACAGGCGTCAGCCACTGTGCCTGGCCGGGAGTAGCTATTCTTATATCAGACAAAACAGACTTCAAAGCAACAACAGAAAAAAATAAATAAATAAGACAAAGATGGTCACCATATAATGACAAAAGGATTAAATCAACAAGAAGATAATAGAATCCTAAAGTTATATGCACCAAACACTGGAGCTTCTAGATTCATAAAACAATTACTACTAGACCTAAGAAATGAGACAGACAGCAAAACAAAACAATAATAGTGGGAGACTTGAAGACACCACTGATAGCACTAGACAGATTTTAGGGGCAGAAAGTCAACAGACACAATGGACTTAAATGACACACTAGAACAAAGGGACTTAACAAATATTTACAGAAAATTCTGCCAAAGATCTGCAGAATATATGTTATTTTCATCAGCACATGGAACATTCTCCAAAATAGACCATATGGTAGGTCACAAAACAAGTCTCAATAAATTTTTAAAAATCAAAATTATATCAAGTATCTTCTCAGACCACAGTGGAATCAAACTAGAAATCAACTCCAAAGAGGAACCCTAAAAACTACATGAATACATAAAAATTAAATAATCTGCTCTTAAATGATATGTGAGTTAATAATAAAATCAAGATGAAAATTTAAAAATTCCTGGAATTGAATGATAATATTGAAACAAGTTATCAAAACCTCTGGGATACAGCAAAAGCACTGCTAAGAGAAAAGTTTACAGTGCTAAATGCCTACATTAAAAAGTCTGAAAGAGCACAAATGGACAACTTCATGTCACACCTCAAGGAACTGCAGAAACAAGAACAAACTAAACCTAAAGCTAGAAGAAGAAAAGCAATAACAAAGATCAATCTATGGATATTTCTGACCCATACACTGTCTAAATGACCTATAGGTAGCTCTAGAATGGGGATTAGAGGGTTGGAACTTTCAGCCCCACCCCCAACCCTCAGGGAAGGGAGAGGGGCTGAAGGTTAAGTTGATCACCAGTGGCAGGCCAATGGTTTAATCAATGACGCCTACATAATGAAAACTTCCATCAAAACCCAAAAGGACAGGGTTCAGAGAGCTTCCAGCTAGCTGAACACATGGAGGATACCATGCCCACAGAGGGCATGAAAGCTCCTTGCCCCTTCCAACATACTTTACCCTATGTGTCTCCTCATCTGCATCCTTTCTCGGGGTAACCCATTTGCCACAAAATATGTGAGAATTCCCTAGGCTGTAAAGCTGGGTGAAAGAATTAGGGCCTAGGTAGAAGAAAGGGGAAAGTAACCAGGGCAACTTGCTGAGGCAAGTTGACTTGGGTCCTACCTACACTGTCGCTTTACAGGCTACGGCATGAAGTAGCCATGGGTTTCCCTCCTGCCTCTCACACACTGGCATTGAAGTGTCGGGCAAGATACTTATATTCTTTGGGACAGTTTTCCCATTTCTAAATTAGAAATGAGAATATTTACACTAAATTATTCCTATGAAGAATCAATGAAATAACATATCAAGTAGGCATTACATTGTAGATAAATTTGGTTTACTAGTTATATTTCCTTTTTTCCTTTAAAATTTCAAATTTTTTTCATTCCAGTTTTCTTTACAATTACATCTCTAGTATGTGATAACTGCTTTTGAATGTCAAGCATGGATATCTACTTACCTTTTTAAATGAATATCAGTTCAGAAACTTATTTGATTTAAATAAATTATGTTAATCAAATAGCAGTGTAGCTGATGTCAGACATGGCATCAATTCCATAGTTGATTTGTAAATAACCAAGGTGTGACAAGGCCAACCCTAAGTCAATAGTAGTGCTGAAAACTTGTTTGCTGTGTGTGATGCCATGAAGAATAGGCCAATATTCTGGTCAGGCAACACCACACACAAATGAATACAATACTGTATCAAGTGCTCAAGCATTCCCTAAGCAGCCCTGTGGTGGCGGACAGGGCCACAAGGATCACCACTGCAGCTGTTAGTTTGGCTTGTCACATATCCATAGATTTGGCCAATAGGGAGACAATGAGCCCAAATGGATCCCAGTGGTTGATTGCTTGAAGACACAGCAAAAGCAAGAACAGCATCATGTCCCATAGTATGACGTTAATTTGGAGGTACTCAGTGACAGCACAGATGGTCGATCTCTCTGCCTGTGAGGAGCCCACAGACATACCCTAAGGCAGTGAGCACTTTTATACTTTATAACTTTACCCTAAGACAAGGAAAGGCCTGTGGTTAACTGAAACTAGGAAGATGAATGAAGAATGGCCTTGTGTTGGCCTTCAAGAAGATAGGGAGCTGGTGAGAAAGTACCTGTGGCAGCTCCCACCATGCTGCGTATCTCCCTTTGCTCCAACGAGATTCGAGGTATTCTGCCAGGACTCAGGTTAGCCTGCAGCCTGGCTTTGCCTATGTGGCCTATGTGGTGACCTGCAAGAGCTCCAGGACACCGTGGCAGAGCCATTACCCTAGAGTGTCTGGCACAAAACCAAACACCATACGTAAGGTGCCTAGAAACATACCATCTCCAATAATGAGTCCAAAACAGAGGAGGTGATTTTCTGTTGGATCATTACAGAAGATTGATTAATCAATTCAATAGACAAGGATTGATGCCTGCCACATTACAGGAAATATCTGAGATGCTGGAAATGGGAAGACCAACAACACGTGGTACTTGCTGTGGGGGCTGTCACACTGTGGTGGGACAGACAGACCTTTAAACAGAAGAGCAGTTGAAGTGCAAAGGAGAAACAAAGGGAAGGGACACAGGGGAATAAAAAAACAATGAATGTAGTGGCCAAGAAGCACGAGGAAAACAACACAATTTCCTGAAAAGACAATTTTTCTCCATTGCCTTTGCACCTTTCCTGAAAATCAGTTTTACTATGTCTGAGTCTGTTGCTGAACTCTATTCTGATCTGTTAATTTTTTCTCCAATAGCACACTATCTTGATTCCTATAGAATTAACATAATTGACATATGGGGCTGGATAATTAAAAATCATATTAATAAAATAATAAATAAATAAGAGAATTAATGTGAATCTTGACATTATGCAGCATGAGTTCCCCAACGTTATCCTTCAGAATTGTTTTGGCTGCTCTAGTTCATTTTCCTTTCCAGATAATTTTGAAAATTGATTCCAATGCAGTCAGTTGTTTATGTTGATGCAGTTTTGCTTTCAATGGCAGCAGATAAATATGTTAGTAGCTACACAAGGACATGGGGGAAGAAGGTGAATTTCACCTTAGCTTGGGGAATAATCCAATATAGAGGGAGCAGTTGATGGTTCAGGAGAAAGAAGTGATCGTTGCAGAAACAAAGCCCCTGAGAAGGTGGGAGGCATGGGATCCTGAGCTGAGATGAGGGGGCTGGCTTCGGTTATGAGCACTGTATGCAGAAGGGCGGCAGAGAATGCCAGGGAATCACTGAAAGTGAGGGTGGCCTTGGGGATCCCTGACACAGTGGCAGCAGCAGTGTGAGTCACCAGCAAGACCCTGACTCACTAAAATATGGTGAAAGCCCTCTTCCAATAAAGGAAGAGTGAAGGGGTAGAGATGATGAAGCTGTCACACCTGGGAGACTATGGATTTCCCCATAATGTGAAGCAGCAGCTGACCTGTTGTCTGTTATGAGAAATATATGTACTCCCAGCATTTAACAATAATCCCTCCAAATGCAAGAGAGCTGGCTCCCTGGATCCCTTAACTGCTGTTCTGTGCTGGATAACGGAAGGGGGAAAACTGCAGCCAGATGCTGACTTTGGTTTTGTCTTCTCCTGCAGGAAGGTAGAGAAAGGACCCAAATGTCAAAGAGCTTTGAGTAGCTAAAAATTCCTGAACGTTTGAATTGCTCTTTCCTCCAAGTGGGAGGGAAAAAAAATCAGTTTCCTTGGCTTGAGCAAGCCTTAGATCAACCTTAAGCCTTAAAGGAAAAAAACAGGGAAAACAAGCCAGGTGTAGTGACTCCCACCTGTAATCTCAGCACTTTGGGAGGATGAGACATGAGATCACTTGAGGCCAGGAGTTCAAGACCAGCCTGGGCAACACAGTGAGACCCACCTGCTCTACAAAATTTTAAAAATTTGTTGGGCGAGGTGACACGTGCCAGTAGTCCCATATACTCAGGAAGGTGAGGCAGGAGGATCACTAGAGCCCAGGAGTCTGAGGTTGCAGTGAGCTGTGAGCCCTCCAGTGTACTCCAACTTGGGCAAAAGAGCAAAACCCTGTCTCAGAAAGGGGAGTTGGGGGTGTGAAGACACATTCCAGCCTTGTTTTCAGCTGGGCTGCGGCTACTGCAGCCACCTCCCAACATTTGAGCCAGGATTTATTTTGTCCATGATACTTTTAACTCTGTGAGTGCTGAATTTACTGCAAGGAGCTTGAAGGAAATTTCTTGGAGATGAAAAAAGGGGGGAGTTTTAAAACAGCCTTCCGTTTCTTGGTTAATACATCTGGATGTGTGACGATATTGACAGAAGAGGTCCAGCAGTTTGGCTACTCAATGCAGCAGCCACAAGCCAGGGATTGCAGTTTTCCATGCTTCTCTGAATAAATGATAGAGACAAAAGGGATGGAGGTTCTGTAAACTCATGTTTTAATTTTTTCAAAATTTGGAATTTTATCCTGACCATTTCTTAAACATGATGAAAATTTTTACTTAAATTATACTAAAATGTGGTTTCTGAAAATGCTTTTGTCCCTCTTGCATACAACCCCTCCAGAAAAATCTAGAGGAGAAAGAGGATGATTAAAGAGATAAAAAGTTTTCATCACAGAAAAGGCCCTCTCCTTTCCCTGAAGTTTGGGGGTGGGGCTGAAAGTCCCATCCCTCTAATTCCCCATGGTAGAACTACCTAGGGGCTGCCAGCCTCAGTCAACTCACTAGCATATAAAAGATGTCACTTCCTTTGGGAGGCCAAGGCGGTTGGATCACAAGGTCAAGAGATCGAGACCATCCTGGCCAACATGGTGAAGCCCCATCTCTACTAAAAATACAAAAATTAGCTGTGCATGGTCACAGACACCTGTAATCCCAGCTATTCGGGAGGCTGAGGCAGGAGAATCGCTTGAACCCGGGAGGCGGAGGTTGCAGTGAGCTGAGATCATGCTATTGCACTGCAGCCTGGTGACAGAGCGAGACTCTGTTTCAAAAAAAAAAAAAAGTCACTTCTTGGAGATTCTAAAATTTTTAGGAGTTGTATGCCAGTAAACAGGATGGAGGACCAAATACGTATTTCACGATATCACACTTGCTTACACTAGTTCAATCAGAACACAAAATTTCAAAATACTCTTCCCCCACCCTTTTTTTTAAAAAAAACAAAGTCTCCCTCTGTCACCCAGACTGAAGTTGCAGTGACCTGAACATGATTAACCTCATCCTCATGCTCGACCTCCTGGGCTCAAGGGATCCTTCCACCTCCGCATCCGGAGTAGCTGGGACTACAGTTACATACATACATGCATACATTCATGCATTCCTTCATTCATTTTCATAGAGCCTATGTTGCCCAGGCTAGTGTCAGTCTCCTGAGCTCAAGCAATCCTCCTACTTCAACATCTCAAATGCTGGGATTACAGGCGTGAGCCACTACACCCAGCCACAATTTTCAATAGTCTCAAATACTTGGAAATAAAATTAACAAAAGATGTGCAAGAATTCTTTGGAAAAAACTGTAAAACTTTATTGAGATCTTTTTAAGTCAAACATCTTAGATAAAACCAGTTTACGTTGTTTCAGCTTATTTTTGTTCAAACCTGTGGTTGCCCTTCACCTATAATAGAAACATAAGAGGAGGGGACATTACTAGCAGAACTGTATTCAGATGACATTAAAGGTTTGCAAACAACACCAAAGTTTCACTTTTATGCAATGGACTAAAACCAGAAGTCTAAGAGTCACCCTTCAGCTTACATCCCATTAGATCTCTGTAGAGACTTTGGAGATAGACTTCCAAGCATATACATTAAAAAAATTTTTTAAACACACCCTACTTTCTAGTGCTACAAGAAAACCCAAAGACAGTCCGAAGTCAGAACACATTAAATCAAGTGAACCTATTAAAAGAGGGGTTAAAATAGAAAACAAAAGTTGTGTATAATTTTACTAAAAATAAAACCAACACTCAAAAAAACCTAAGAAACAAATGGAATTTATTTAAAAAAAAGAATAATTTAATGTTCTGGCTTGAAACTATGGTCTGGATGTCAAATAGGCTCCTGGAAGTAGTTTGAAAGCTATCTTTTAAGAAAACAGTTAATGTCACATTAAGAACTGCATAACTGAAGTGGATAGAAAGGCCAGTATTTGATTTTTTGCTCTTGTGCAAAAGTATAAAAATCTTGCTTTAGGCTAGTTTATCTTTATGTCGTTTTTCAGGTATGGTAAACATTTGTCCCCAGTTTTCACCTAACAGTGCTGATGTCAACATGAATAATGACTCTTTTTTCACTGGAAAAATCGTACACTCATGCGTGTACGATTTCAAGAACTATCTCCGATTGAATCCGCAAATCCCTCCTCCCCCATCTCTGACTTTACCATCAACCTAGGTAAATGTACCCTTGCCAAACCCCAAAAACAAGAGACTAAAATGCAACCCAGTCAGAGCCGAGAAATCATGTTTTAACCACGAACACCCCAGCAGCTACCCCTCGATTGATGTACTTTTTCTAAAAAATCTAAGACCCTCCCACCAAATTTATCCTCCATTTCATACAATAAATGCAATAACTATACTTCTGCCCTAATACTAATATGATACTTTGAGCATATCCCTCTGAAAACACTGCCCCATATATTATGTCCTAAATCAATTATACTCTAGTTATAAGTAACCCTCTCAGGCAAACCTCTGCCAATTCAATTTTAAAGACCCTGAATTTCCAGAACTGTAAACAACCATTTGTACTTATTTCTTTTTCATATTTTAATTTTACATTTAAGTATTTATATAGTTAATGTAGTTTAACTATTCAAAGCAAGACACTGAAAATACCTAGATGGGTCCACACAACACCATAAACAGATAGGTTTGGTCCTGGCCTTTTTATTAGCTCTTAGTAAGATTATGCATGTAAGCATACCTGCCCCAGTGAAAATGCCCTCTAGATCACCCGGATCAAAAAGAGGAGGTATCAAGCACGCATGAGTGCAGCTCAAAACACCTTGCTCAACCACACCCCCACGGGAAACAGCAGTGATAAATCTTTAGTAATAAATGAAAGTTTAACTAAACTATACTAATATTTAGGGTTGGTCAATTTCATGCCAGCCACCGTGGCCATAGGATTAACCCGAGCTAATAGAGCTCAGTATAAAGAGTGTTTAAGGTCTGCCCTCAATAAAGCTAAACTCCAACTAAGTTGTAAAAAACTTCAGCTGAAATAAAATATACTACGAAAGTGGCTTTAATACCCTGAAGACACAATAGCTAAGACCCAAACTGGGATTAGATACCCCACTTTGCTTAGCCCTAAACCCTAATAGTTACATTAACAAAACCATTCGCCAGAGTAGTACAAGCAACAGCTTAAAACTCAAAGGACTTGGCGTTGCTTTATATCCCTCTAGAGGAGCCTGTTTTACAATCAATGAACCCTGACACATCTCACCACCTCTTCCCCCCAGCCTATATACTGCCATCTTCAGCAAACCCTGAAAAGGTTATAAAGTAAGCACAAGTACACACATAAAAACGTTAGGTCAAGGTTTAGCCCATGAGGTGGCAAGAAATGGGCTACATTTTCTATGTTCATAAACTCTCACGACAACCTTTATGAAATCCATGGCTCAAGGAGGATTTAGCTGTAAACCAAGAGCAGACTGCTTGGTTGAATAAGGCCATGAAACATGCACACACCACCCGTCACCCTCAAGTATTACTCCAGAAATCACTACTACTAAAAATTTTCTACACACATATAGAGGAGATAAGTCATAACAAGGTAAGCGTACTGGAAAGTGTGCTTGGACAAACCAAAGTGTAGCTTAAGCCAAAGCATCTGGCTTACACCCGGAAGATTTCATGACGACCTGATCACTTTGAGCCAACTCTAGCTTCAAACCTCACTAAAAATATTATTAAATTATCTTAATCAAACCATTTACCCTAGACAAAAGTATAGGCAATAGAAATTTTTACCCTGGCGCAATAGACATAGTACCATCAGGGAAAGATGAAAGAACTGTATCAAGCATTAAAAAGCAAAGACAACCCCTTGTATCTTCTGCATAATGTATTAACTAGAAATAACTTTACACAGAGAATTATAGCCAAGTTCTCCAAAACCAGACGAGCTACCGAAGAACAGCTGAAAAAGCACACTTACCTATGTGGCAAAATAGAAGATTCATGAGTAGCGGTGACAAGCCTATCGAGCCTGGTGATAGCTGGTTGTCCAAGATGGGATCTTAATTCAACTTTAAACTTACCCACAGAATTATTTAATCTCCCTGTAAGTTTAGACAGCTCTTTAGACCCTAGGAAACAACCTTCCTACAGAGAGTAAAAAATATTTCCACCATAGTTGGCCCAAAAGCAACCACCAATTAAGAAAGCGTTTAAGCTCCACATCTATCTTAAATTCTAGTCACTCTACTGAACTCCTAACATCACATTGGACTAATCTATTACTTAATAAAAGCAATAATGTTAGTATAAGTAATATGAAAATATTCTCCATTGCATAAGCTTACATCAGACTGGAATAACCTACTGACAGCCTAATATTAATAAAAGATATAATAAGCTCTTTATTATTTACACTGTTAACCCAACACAGGTATGCTCTAAGGAAAGAATACAAAAAGTAAAAGGAACTCCGCAAATTTTACCCCACCTGTTTACCAAAAACATCACCTCTAGCATTACCAGTATTAGAGGCACTGCCTGCCCAGTGACATATGTTCAACGGCTGCAGTATCCTGACTGTGCAAAGGTAGCATAATCACTTGTTCCTTAAATAGGAACTTGTATGAATGACCACACGAGGGTTCAGCTGTCTCCTACTTTTAATCAGGGAAATTGACATATCCGCGAAGAGGCGGATATAAACAAATAAGACAAGAAGACCCTATGTATGGAGCCTTAATGTATTAATGCAAATAAAAACTTAAGCCTACAGGCCCTAGCCTACTATCCCTGCATTAAAATTTTTGGTTGGGATGACCTCAGAGCATAATTCAACCTCCGAGCAACCTAAACTAAGACTGCACTAGTCTAAGCAAGTTAATATATATTGACTCGATAATTTGATCAACGGAATAAGTTACCCTAGGGATAACAGCGCAATCCTATTCTAGAGTCCATGTCAACAATAGGGTTTACGATCTCCATGTTGGATCAGGACATCCTAATGGTGTCGCCGCTATTAGGGGTTTACGTTGTTTCAGCTTATTTTCGTTCAAACCTGTTGTTGCCCTTCACTTATAATAGAAACATAAGAGGAGGGGACATTACTAGCAGAATTGTATTCAGATGACATTAAAGGTTTGCAAACAACACCAAAGTTTCACTTTTATGCAATGGACTAAAGCCAGAAGTCTAAGAGTTGAACAATCGTTTGTTCGACGATTAAAGTCCTACGTGATCTGAGTTCAGTCCGGAGTAATCCAGGTCGGTTTCTATCTATTTAACATTTCCCCTAGTATGAAAGGACAAGAGAAATAGGGTCAACTTCATAAAGTGCCCTCGCTCCATAGATGATGCTATCTCAATCTAACAAATCATCACACACCCTACCCAAGAACAGGGTTTGTTAAGATGGCAGAGCCCGGCAATTGCGTAAGAGTTAAAACTTTATAATCAGAGGTTCAACTCCTCTCATTAACAATGTGCCTATAATTAACCTTCTCCTACTTATTATCCCTACTTTCATCGCTATAGCATTCCTTACACTTATCGAATGAGAAATCTTAGGCTACATACAACTATGCAAAGGACCTAATATTGTAGGTCCCTACAGGCTGCTTCAACCATTCGCTGACCCAATAAAACTTTTCACCAAAGAACCCTTACAGCCCTCAACATCTACTATTACCCTTTATATTATTGCTCCAATCCTAGCCCTTTCTATCGATCTCCTCTTATGAACTCCCCTCCCTATACCAGATCCTCGAATTAATTTTAATATAGGCCTCCTATTTATACTAGCCATATCAAGCCTAACCATTTATTCTATGATCAGGATGAGCATCTAATTCAAAATATGCACTAATCGGCGCATCACGAGCTGTGGCCCAGACAATTTCAAATGAGGTCACCCTAGCCATTATCCTGTTATCAGTTTTACTGATAAGTGGTTCATTTAACTTATATGCACTCATCACAATGCAAGAACTCCTCTGACTGCTCCTACCATCATTTCCCCTAGCCATAATATGATTATCCCCACACCAGCAGAAACTAACCAAGCCCATTTTGATCTAACAGAAGGAGAGTCAGAATTAGTCTCAGGCTTCAGCATCAAACATGCAGCAAGCTCATTTGCCCTCTTCTTTATAGCAGAGTACAAGAATATTATCGTAATAAATGCCCTAACTACCACTATCTTCCTAGGAGCACTACACACCATATATTCACCAGAACTCTATACCATAAATTTCATTACCAAGACCCTTCTTTTAACCACCCTATTCTTATGAATTCTAAGAGCATACCCTTGATTCTGCTACAACCAGCTCATATATCTTCTATGAAAAAATTTCCTACGACTTACACTAGCATTCTGTATATGACATATCTCAATGCCTGTCCTAATTTCTAGCATCCCACCCCAAACACAGGAAATATGTCTGACAAAAGAATTACTTTGATAGAGTAAACAACAGAGGTTAAAATCCTCTTATTTCTAGAACTATAGGAATTGAACCTACCCCTGAGAATCCAAAATTCTCCATGCTACCTATCACACCATGTCCTAGAGTAAGGTCAGCTAAATAAGCTATCAGGCCCATACTCCGAAAATGTTGGTTACACCCTTCCCACACTAACTAATCCCTTAGCTCAACTTGTTATTTCCCGTATTATTTTTACAGGAACTCTTATCACAATGCTAGGATCACACTGATTTCTCATCTCAACAGGGCTAGAAATAAACATACTAGCCCTTATCCCAATCCTAATTAAAAAAAATAAGTCCCTACTCTACAGCTCTACAAAAGCAGCAACCAAATATCTCCTTACGCAAGCAACCACATCTGTAATTCCCATAATAGGTATCCTTTTCAACAACCTGTCCTCTGGACAATGAACAATAATAAACACTATTAATCAATTTTCATCATTAATAATAGTGACCCTAGTAATAAAACTAGGAATAGCCCCCTTTCACTTCTGAGTCCCAGAGGTAACCCAAGGAACCTCTCTAATACCTGGTATACTTCTCCTCACATGATATTGTGAAGAAACATCGATTATGTTTTAAATTTTCCCATCAACAAACACGAACATCCTCCTGTCTATCACAATTCTATCCATTATAGTAGGCAGCTGAGGAGGGCTTAACCAAGCACAATTGTGTAAAATCTTAGCCTACTCCTCAAGCACTCACATAGGCTGAATAATAGCAGCACTACTCTATAACCCAAACACTACCATTCTAAACCTAATTATTTATTTTATCTTAACAATAACCATATTTTTAACACTCAACCTGAGTATAAGCACCACAACGCTGTCACTATTACACACCTGAAACAAATTAACATGGTTGACACCTATAATTCCACTAATTCTACTATCTCTAGGAGGTTTACCTCCATTAACAGGGTTCCTGCCTAAATGAATCATCATCCAAGAATTCACAAAAAACAAGAGCCTTATTGCCGAACCATTATAGCTATCATAACCCTACTCAACCTGTACTTTTACATACGCCTAATTTATTCCATCTCAGTGACATTATTCCCCACATCTAATAATATGAAAATAAAATGACAATTCGAAAACACAAAACCCATACTATTCTTCCCCCACTTATCTCTTCTACCCTCCTCTTACCTGTCTCTCCATTAATACTAACTACAACTTAAAAATTTAGGTTAAATAAGACCAAGAGCCTTCAAAGCGTGAAGATTACACTTAATTTCTGTAACAGACCTGAGGACTGCAAGACTCTATTCTGCATCAATTGAACGCAAATCAACCGCTTTAATTAAGCTAAGCCCTTGCTAGATTGGTGGAATTCAAACCCACGAAAATTTCTTTCGTTAACAGCTAAACACCCTAATCAACTGGCTTCAATCTACTTCTCCGCCGTTGGGAGAAAAGGCGGGAGAAGCCCCGGCAGGACTGAAGCTTCTCCTTTGAATTTGCAATTCAACATGAGAAATCCCCTCAGGGCTGCTAAAAAGCAGCCCTGGCCTGTCTTTAGATTTACAGTCTAATACTTACCCAGCCATTTTACCTTTTTTTCCCCACTTATGTTCATCAATTATTGATTGTTTTCAACTAACCACAAAGACATAGGAACTCTATACCTGCTCTTCAGCACATGGGCAGGGATACTAGGCACCGCCTTAAGCCTTCTAATTCAAGCAGAATTAGGCCAACTAGGAACTCTGCTAGGGGATGATCAGATCTACAATGTTACTGTTACCACCCACACATTCATTATGATCTTCTTTCTGGTAATACCAGTCATAATTGGGGGATTCAGCAACTGATTAGTCCCTCTGATAATTGGTGCACCCAACATAGCATTCCCCCTAATAAATAATATGAGTTTCTGACTTCTTCCCCCATCTTTTCTGCTTCCACTTGCATCCTCAATAGTAGAAGCTGGCACTGGAACCAGCTGAACAGTTTATCCCCCTTTAGCAGGAAATCTAGCATATGCAGGAGTCTCTGTGGATCTGACCATCTTCTCGCTCCACTTGGCAGGTGTTTCTTCTATCTTAGGGGCCATTAACTTTATTACCACAATGACTCTTTTCTCACTAGGAAAGTATTTCTGATTACATAATTAATTATATAGCCACATAACAGCTATCACTATCATTTTTGACATCAAAACATCGAATAAGTATATATCGTGAACAGTGGCAAAAAAGGAAACAGAGATAGAGGGAAATGGAAAAGAAGAGTAAGACACATGAAGAAGACAAATATTTGTTTCTAAAAGTAAGTGTGTTTGAGGGACAACTGGCAAATGTCACAAGTTCTACAGTCTTTGTGATGTTTAGATATTCAGGTATTACAGGAATATATTAAATAATGAGTGTGTTTTTATCATATCAATAATTTCATCCATACTTTGAAAATATTAGAGTTCAAGAATGTATTCATTTTCTATTATGCCCTATATTCAAAACCTGTGTCTTGTACATATTCCATGTTCATCTTGTTCCATTTTCTTCTAGATAGTGTAAACTACTATATACTACTGGATACTTTATTCATAGCTATTTTTCAAAAGAACAAGCTTTTAAATTTATTACTTTTGGATTAGTTTGCATTTTACTAATGATTTGTATCTGTCTTTTATTCACGACCTCTTTCCTCTTCTGTTAGGTTTATTCTGTTGCTCTTTTATTATTATTTTTGCTTTTTATTATGATTTTCTTGTATCATGTAATCTGCTATCCGCTTTAATAAGATGTGCATTTAAGGCTATGATCTTCCTAAGAATGCAATTGAGGCTTGTTCAATAGGCTCCTGGAAATAGTCTGAAAACTATTTTTAATGCAAATAGTCTAATGAAATGGTTTAGCAGTGTAGAGTAAAAACATCTAGGTAATTTCTTCCCTATGCATGGAGTGTTTCCTTTAAATTCAGAAGCTCTTCTAATTAACAGTCAACAATTTGGAAAATATGTGTAAACTATGCTGAATACTCAGGAATTAGTGAGTTATGGACTTTAAACTTTAGATCCTATTAACTGACATCTCAAGACAGAAATTTATAATATGTAAGCTATGATACAGTTAGAAGTGATTCTATCATATGTGTCTTCAATCTAATTACACACAGTAGCTCATGAAGACTAACAGTAGGACAAGGAGCATGCTCACTGACCTACATGCATTCTCCCTACTTCATGGGCACAGAAACCTGTCTCCTGCCATTTTATTATTCAGATATTCAAGGCTTCACTGCTGAAAGGATTTAAACTGCAATTATTCATTAAGAGCCAGAGAATTGGTCAGGCGCTGTGGCTCACGCCTGTAATCCCAGCACTTTGGGAGGCCCAGGCGGGCAGATCACAAGGTCAGGAGATCGAGATCGTCCTGGCTAACACGGTGAAACCCCGTCTCTACTAAAAATACAAAAAATTAGCTGGGCGTGGTTGCAGGCACCTGTAGTCCCAGCTACTTGAGAGGCTGAGGCAGGAGAATGGCCTGAACCCGGGAGGCGGAGCTTGCAGTGAGCGGAGATCGCGCCACTGCACTCTAGCCTGGGTGACAGAGCGAGCCTCCATCTCAAAAAAAAAGAGCCGCAGAATTCAGAATTTGACAAAATCCAAGAACAGTCATTCAGGTCTCCATATAGAGAAACAAATATCAAGCAGAGTGGTTGTTTATTTTCTTAGGAGCAATGAAGTCTCAACTCAGATATTATAATTGGACTGAAGCTGATTGTTATGATAAACAAATCATGAAAGTTGAGTGTCTTTGTATTCTATCCAACAAAACCACAGCATGTAGAAATCAGCACTGAAATGGAATTTAATCTGATGTGCATTCACTATTTTCAGTAAGAGCAAACATGGGTGTAGAATTTATGGGATTCATCCAGAATCTCACAAATCATGGTAGAGCTGGTACTAGAATCCTCTTCAGTTCTCAGCACATTTCACACAAACTGGTATTACAAATGCACAATGTATTTGTTAAAAGCAGAAATTAAAAACTAATTCGAAAATTGTTAGCTGTTGGTTATACTCAGAAGAAAATGCTTTCATATTTGATGATTCAATATGGCTTTGACCCAATTTGTTTCTGTATCTGATAGTGTTTAAGTCTTGCAGTCAGGCATTCAGGGTCTGAACTACCTTTCAAAGAAAGTCTGTATTTGAGCTCTGTTTTTAAAGGGGCA
Organism: Pongo pygmaeus; assembly: GCF_028885625.2. Lineage (NCBI taxonomy): Eukaryota > Metazoa > Chordata > Mammalia > Primates > Hominidae > Pongo > Pongo pygmaeus. The sequence goes on along the minus strand of NC_072396.2, from coordinate 55,798,314 downwards.
CTAATGTTCTCTGCCTTTATTATCAAAAGTATAATATTGTGGAAAACAGAAAGCACCTAATTTTGCGTCTTAATAGATAACATACCTGCTTCTGGCAGATTCTAGTTTTGGCAGAATCTTCCCCTTGACATCAGGATCATCTCTGCATTCATTCCCAGTCTTTGACTGAGACAGCTCCTGGAGATCAGCTTCCAGGTCAGACACTTAAAAGTGCAAAAATTATCGACTGAAGCAGACAAACATAAAATATAAATAAGGAAATTACAATATTCTTTTCCTCAGCATTATGAAATAAAAGCCTGTAGGCTAGTGTCATAACAAATGTGATGCAAAAATGTTACAATTTCGTTTTCTCGTATTATGAAGTCTTATTTTATTTTATGTATTTAATTGTTTTTTGAGACAGGGTCTCACTCTGTCCAGGCTGCAGTGCAGTGGTACCACCTCGGCCCACTGCAGGCCCAACCTTCTGGGCTCAACAGATCCTCCTGTCTCAGCCTCATGAGTAGCTGAGCCTGTAGGTGAATGCCACCACAAAGGATAATTTTTGTATTTTTTAGTAGAGATGGAGTTTCCCCAGGTTGCCCAGGCTGGCCTCAAACTCCCAGGCTCAAGGGATCTGCCGGCCTTGGCCTCCCAATGTTTTGGGATTATATACATGAGGCACTGGTCCTGGCCTGAAATCTTATTTTAAATGACAATCTAAGGATAAATCACACTACACCTACATTTTCCATATGTTAGTTATCATTGTGTATTATGAATAGCAAGTATCAACTATCTAAGAAATCTGAAGTCTGCCACATAAATAGCATTTTAATCATAACTTAAATGTAATTTTCTGAAAGTTTACATCAATGTATTGGCTGGCCTATGACAAGTCATACAGTTGTGACACCCATCCCTTGTTGAAGTAACCTGAAAATTTTCTGGTAAAATTAATTGAAGTTATGCTTAGGTCCAAAGGCCCTACATGTAACTTTCCATAGATGAATCTCATTGAGAATGAAGTACCAACAACAACAGCAAAATCACTGTCCTGCAGTGAGAGTACAGGAAGTTGAGTGCAAATAAATAACTGGGTATATACCCAAAGGATTATAAATCATTCTGCTATAAAGACACATGCACTCATATGTTTATTGCAGCACTATTCACAATAGCAAAGACTCAGAACCAACCTAAATGCCCATTAATGATAGACTGGATAAAGAAAATGTGGCACATATACACCATGGAATACTACACAGCCATAAAAAGGGATGAGTTCATGTCCTTTGCAGGAACATGGATGAAGCTGGAAACCATCATTCTCAGCAAACTAACACAGGAAAAGAAAATCAAACACTGCGTGTTCTCACTCATAAGTAGGAGTTGAACAATGAGAACACATGGACACAGGGAGGGGAAAATCACACACCAGGGCCTGTCCGGGGCTGGTGGGGGTAGGGGAGGGAGAACATTAGGAGAAATACCCAATGTAGACTATGGGTTGATGGGTGCAGCAAACTACCATGGCATGTGTATACCTCTATAACAAACCTGCACATTCTGCACATACATCCCAGAACTTAAAGTATAATTTAAAATAAATAAATAAACAAACCAGCATTGTGGACAGTCATATTCTGGAAACCCCTTAACAGTGAATTGCTAAATAATCCATGGCCCAAATTCTGTCAGTGTTTACCTTGAAAATGCTACCCGTTGAGGAAACAATTTCTGTTTCATGATAAACTTACGGCACTTTAAGTTTTCTAATTATAAAAGTGTTTAAACAACTTTTAAAAGCCTCTCAAAATCATACTAATATAGCTATCCATATGCCAGTGTCCTGAATTATCCAACTTTTACCAAACATACTGTCAAAAACACCAATGAAAGGAAACAGTGGCTGTCATTCATTGAGCTCTTTTCTGGAGTTTCTATCCTGCTTCACTGAACTGTGTTTTGTCCTGAGCCAATAATGAAGTACCTTATAGTACAGCCATATTTGAGTATTACGCATCTTAAGCAAAACCAGTCACTTTCTCTTACAACATAGATGATAGGAAGAACATAAACCTTGAAACGAAATATGAATTCTGTCTCCATGACTCAAGTGTTCTTTGGTAAACCTCAACCCATGAGCCTCAGTTTTCTTATTTATAAAATGGGGTTAACATCCCTATGCAAATGGGCTTTACTCAGGGTGTTACAAAGTAGGGTGACTTGGCACTCTACGTGCTATTAAAGGGTGCATACAACACTGTGAACACCACGGTTGAGAAGATGATATAACATTCTAAGAAGATCAAATTACACTAGTGAAATAATGTACATTTTCTTACACCAAATCGTTTCAAAAATCAAGTTTTGTTGGAATGCAGAGCCCCTCCCATTCGAACCTCCAGGGTGGAGTTGAGAAGTTGCAACACAGCACTGGGTGCTCCTCACTGGACACCTCTACCAGGCACTCTACAGACCTCAAGGCCGTGGTCACCTAAGTCCTAATTTAGCAAGGACGGTATTTGCAAGCATATAAAGTAGATCTCAAAGAAAAAGAGAAGATTCATTTTATCCAGAGACTGCACAAGACTGCAAACCATACTCTTCACTTTTCCAGCCAACTTTCAGCAAATGTTTGAGATCCTTTCCTAATGTTTTCTTTCCTCCTGTTACTGGTCATGGTATAATGTGTGATGCACACATAGGCCTCCTCCCCTTCCCACAGACATCTTTCATTCCCTTCCCAGCACCTTGAATCTCAGCTGCACCCTGTTCTTCTTCTCTTTCCTGACTAGGTGTAGGATCCCGACTTTCAGTTGGTGGTTCCTCTTCTTGAGACTCTTCATGACTGGGCTCCTGGGACCAGCAGGGGTGAGTGTGTGCAAATACACTCACATACATCTCAATAATATAAGTATACAGAATACATAGATACTTCTGATCATAAGTCTAAGACGTTTCTCCAACACTATTTCATATTCTTAATGTTTCATAAAGTTACCCTTCCCACAGAGAGTTTACTCTAAGACAGTTACCCTCAAGGGCTTTGGAAGCCGTTTTAATCTGTCTTGGTACAGATGTGTGCAATCAGTTATCAATAAGCATGAGAAGGAAGTCATGGGCAAAAACCGGGGAACAGAAGATCATCCATCCAGACAAAACCAGAATATAATCCTCTTGGATTAGTCTGTCCTTCATGAGATGCCATGATCATTTTTTATCAGCATGGAAGACCTTTACCAGTGTGTGTATACTATTTCAACAACACTATCACAAAAATAACTTTCTGCTAATAGAAAACATTGAATGTTAAGGCACTCACAAGCAGAGGCACAGTCAGCTCAGAAGGTCATAAACTTCATCTTGGTATAGGCCTATATGTTGATCTTCCTTGGCACCTCATATTTCACTCTGCAAACAGAATATGGTGATTGGGAAAATGCACTTGAGAGGATAGCTATATTTAGCCACTTCTATGGACAAATGTTAACTTGTAATTTTTTTAAAATTTGGAAAAACTTTGAAAGTAAGTCCCAGGGCAAGTGTGTGTGTATGTCTTCTGAATCGTATGCTTGCAAAGCTACTTATGTTGGTCAAGCTAGCACAGCAATGTCTTAAGGCTCCTGGCAAAGACGCAGGAAATTTCTGATGAGGTTTTTGGTGTCACAATTGGACTCTCCATCATGGAGACATTTAGGAAAATACAGCTAGAGAATTAAAATCTGAGTGACAACGGCTTTTCTGACACACCCATTTGCTAGGCCCATTTGCCCCCTAAAATCAAGTTTTGTTGGAATGCAGAGCCCGGCCCATTCGAACCTCCACGGTGGAGTTCAGAAATTGCGACACAGCGCTGGGTGCGCCTCACAGGCCACCTCTGCCGGGCACTCTACAGACCTCAGGGCTGTGGTCACCAGCCCGCAGCATTCCCAGTTTCTAGGCTCCTTCCTTACCACGCACTTTGTCCCTTCCCATCCCTTCCCATCCACCCAGACTTCCCACCTAGGAGTCTGGAATCTGTCCTCTGTTGGGGGTTCCAGATGCTTCCAGGACTCAGATACCTCCAACAGCAACCCCAGCAGTTGCCCCATCTCCACCTGACCCCCCTCCACTCCGTGGCCCTCCTTCCTCCCTAGTTGTGGCCCTGCCAAGACCAGAAGGCCCATGGCCGTGGTGCCGCATGAGAACTACGACCTTGAGGCACTTCTACCTCTGAGCCAGGGACCACGCTGCCTGACCCATTCAGAAGCTTGCTGGCTCCTCCTCACACTCATTCTCACTCCACCTCCCGGGAGGACTGCCCTGCGGACCCACCCGCTACGTTTCAGTAGGGGAGAAAGAGTCCAGACAGCAGGAAAGCGACCCTCACACCCTCTCAGCCCCATAGCTGTTGCGGGAAGTCAGGGATCCCAAACACAGGGACCGGCTGAAGCCATGGTAGAAGAACGTGGATTGTGAAGATTTTATGGACATTTATTAGTTCCCCAAATTAATACTTTTGTAATTTCTTATGCCTGTCTTTACTGCAATCTCTAAACATAAATTGTAAAGATTTCATGGACACTTATCACTTCCCCAATCAATACCCTTGTGATTTCCTATGCCTGTCTTTACTTTAATCTCTTAATCCTGTCAGCCAAGAAGGATGTATATCGTCTCATGACCCTGTAATAATTGCGTTAACTACACAAATTGTACAGCATGTGTGTTTGAGCAATATGAAATGTGGGCACCCTGAAAAAAGAACAGAATAACAGCAATTGTTCAGGGAATAAGAGAGATAACCTTAAACTCTGACCGCCGGTGAGCCAGGCAGAACAGAGCCATATTTCTCTTCTTTCTAAAGCAAATGGGAGAAATATCGCTGAATTCTTTTTCTCAGCATGGAACGTCCCTGAGAAAGAGAATGCACACCTAGGGGTAGGTCTCTGAACTGGACCCCCTGGGGCGCACCTATCTCTTATGGTTGAGATTGCAGAGGTGAAATAAACTGCAGTCTCCCATAGTGCTCTCAGGCTTATTAGGAAGAGGGAATTCCTGCCTAATAAATTTTGGTCAGACCAGTTGATCTCAAAACCCTATCTCCTTATAAGATGTTATCAATGACAATAGTGTCCCCGAAACTTCATTAGCAATTTTAATTTCGCCTCGGTCCTGTGGTCCTATGATCTTGCCCTGCCTCCACTTGCCTTGTGATATTCTATTACCCTGTTAAGTACTTGATGTCTGTCACCCACACCTATTCGCACACTCCCTCCCCCTTTTGAAAATCCCTAATAAAAACTTGCTGGTTTTTGTGGCTTGTGGGGCATCACAGATCCTACCAACGTGTGATGTCTCCCCCAGACGCCCAGCTTTAAAATTTCTCTCTTTTGTACTCTGTCCCTTTATTTCTCAAGCCAGCCAATGCTTAGGAAAATCGAAAAGAACCTACATGATTATTGGGGCAGGTCCCCCGATACATAGCGTTTGCAATGTGCTGCAGAGGGGTCGACCAGAAGCCTAGTGAACATGCGCACTGAGGCGGCCACCCAAGAAGCATGTGCAGTGAGATCTGACTTTGTCTTTTGGGCTGAGTTGCCCCTCCTTGTCCCGTCACGTCCAGTCCTCCTCTCCTTCCCAGGTCCCCACTAAGGAGGTTGGAATCCATCCTCTGTGGGTGGATTCATATGCTTAGGGCCTCAAAGACCTCAAATAGTGTACCGCTTCACAACTCACTCCAAGTGCAGCTGACCCTCCTCCCCTCTAGGGCCCTCCTTCCTCCCTTGTCTGGGCCTCCCATGACAACAAGGCCATGGCAGCATCACTGCCTTTTAGTAGAAGGATGACCACCTTGCAACCCTTTTCTCTACGTGGCCATGGATCCAGTCGCCTGATGCACGCAAAGACCACCCGCCCCTCCTCACACTCACTCCTCCTTCAACTTCTGGGAGGGCTGATCTGCAGACCTACCGGCTGGATCCTAGTTGGCAAGAATGAAAGAAGTCACCATCTGTTGCCAGGCCCAGTGGCTCACGCCTGTAATCCTAGCACTTTGGGAGACTGAGGCAGGTGGATTACCTGAGCTCATGAGTTCCAGACCAGCCTGGGCAACACGTTGAAACCTCGTCTCTACTAAAATACAAAAAATTAGCAGGGCGTGGCGGCATGCACTTGTATTCCCAGCCACTCGGGAGGCTGAGGAAGGAGAATTGCTAGAACCTGGGAGGCAGAGTTTGCAGTGAGCCGAGACCACGCCACTGCATGCCAGCCTGGACAACAGAGCGAGAGTCCACCTTAAAAAAAAAAAAAAAAAGTCACCATCTGTCAGGGCTCTGCAGGGACAGGAGACAGACACCAACGCACATGGGCAACAAAGGACTTGCCCAGCAAGGGGCATGCACACTATTAAGTCACATACATGCAGGGCCAGACAGGGTTTTCCTGCTGTCCCCAGACTCACATCCACAGGGTCTCAGGAACATAAAGAAAGAGACTTGAGAGATCTTTTTGTTTTGTTTTGTTTTGTCTCTTGCCAACCATTCTCATGCATCCAGAAACTTTGGGAACAGACAGTCCCACATCACCCTTAGTGGAAGACGTATCTCAGAAAGACCTTTTGTGAAAGAACTAAATTATTTTCATATCTATATTTATAAATGCTTTTCTTCAGACAGGATGTCTCTCAGTTACCCAGGCTGGAGGGCAAGTGGCATGGCCATACCTCACTGCAACCTCGATCTCCCGGGCTCAAGCAATCCTCAAGACACAGTCCCCCTGAGTGGCTGGTACTACAGGTGTGGACACCACACCTGGGCAATTGATTGATTTATTTCTTTAGGCAGTGGTTTCACTATGTTGCTCAGGCTGGTCTTGAATTCCTGGGCTCAAGTGATCCTCCCACCTTGGCCAATTTTTATACATGCTTTGATTAATCAATTTTTATTTGGTTCTGTGTTTTCTGTCATGCTTGCAATGAGTTTAACTAAATTCTAATGCAGACTAAATAAATACACACCTGTTTACTATTTTTAGGTTGTGTTATTGCACATTTAAGTCTCTGGAATAGTAACAGATTTACATGAATATAACTGTAGGTCATTCAGGCAGTGTATAGTTCAGAAATCTCCATAGATGTTGATGGTAGGATCTAGGCTCAGTCTACTGTGACATGATGCACAGCAGTGGTGACTATGCTCATCATAAACTGTACTCCCCAAATAGCAGCCAAATAACCTGTTCATAAGACAGCTCTGACATTATTTGCATAACACTGTAAGGTAGAACACTACCTCAAAAGAGCCACTAGTATGTCAGATATGGACTGGCTTTAGGCATATTTATTCTGATTTTGAAATCTGGTGTAAAGTGGGTCTTTTAAAGTCAGGGACAGTTTTGTTAGAATTGGGTAGGAATCATAATGATCTAGGATTGATGGAGCCAACAAGACAAGGATTTTTAGACTAAGGCTTCAAAGAGTTTTGGGATTGAAAAACGTCATTTGACACTTTTTATTGAGGAGTTGATGGATCTTTCAGGCAGTTGCTGAAACAACAGTAAAGTTCTTTGCAACGTTTATTTTCCTAGGCAAGAGATTCCTGTGTTAGTAAACTTATGTTGATGAAGCTAGTGGAGTATAAACTCACACTAATGTAGACAGTAAGCTGTGTGCATGATTCCTGTTGTCTTTACTTTTATATTACTTAGCAGTTTAATGTGGGAAATAGTACATGAAAAGGAAGCAAGGAAGGGGGCCGTGATCAGACGTAGCTTTTTGTAAGTAAATTAGAACATAGTGTTGAGCTGACTCCTATATATTCCATCCAGCTGGGCTTCCCTTAAGGAAATACCTTGAGTAGGAAAAGAGAGGTTTCTCAATTTCTCTGTCTCTAAAAAGCAGCTTGAGTAGGAATTGTGGTTCTTCAAGGTGTTTGTTTAGATGAAGTCTCACTCTGTCACCCAGGTTGGAATGCAGTGGCACAATCTCGGCTCACTACAACCTCTGCCTCCCAGGTTCAAGTGATTCTCCTGCCTTGGCCTCCCAAGTAGCTGGGACTACAGGCATGCGCTACCACTCCCAGCTAATTTTTGTATTTTTAGTAGAGATGGGGTTTCACCATGTTGGCCAGGCTGGTCTCAAACTCCTGACCTCGTGATCCACCCACCTTGGCCTCCCAAAGTGCTGGGATTACAGGCATGAGCCACTGCGCCTGGACCTTGTTTTTGTTTTCATTTTTGTTTTGTTTTGTTTTGTTTTGTTTGGAGTAAGAGCAGTCATAATCCTGACCTAATATTAAGTGTATCTTTTATCTTTCATGTTAATTTCAGTTTTTAGTATAGTGCACTCAGAAGTTCTCAAAGAATGGAAGATAGTGATTTCTGGATTTAGACTTTCTGTGAGCAACTAATTAACACATGATCAAAGTCATGGCATCAGATGGCTGCATGGTTGTTCTTCACTGAGACCTGGATTTTAATGATTGCTGAGTAGCCGCACTCCAGCTTCAAAGGGCAGTGTTTAACCTCATGCCAAATTTAAGCTTCTTCCCACCATTCTTGTGGGAGATAACCCTTGACCAGCTGGATGGGTTCAAAGAATGATAATTTTAAAGAACTGAGATAAAATAATTGGTAAATAGTATCCATTGCATACAAAATATACAAATACACGGCACACCCACATATACATACTTATATTTATTTGTGTACTGAAGTATATACAAACTGTGTATTTCTCATGCATTGTAATAAAAGAGTTTGAAGGTCACTACCTTAGAGATTATGAGACAAAATGTTTAGAGGCCCTTTCTTTAGCCATCTGTGAAGATGATGGATTAAGACTTGCTCAGAATAAATTCACTGTTGTCTGTAGCTTTCTACATAATGCTTTAAGTAGCTCTCAGTGATGTTTAAATTGGTCAATTTTATTGTGGGCATTTGACCCTTAGCAAACTCATTTGTGAACTCCTGAGTTGGTGAGAAAAAGTCTGATTAGTGGTAGGGTTTTAGTTCCTACCATGTGTTTCTGCAGCTACAGGGTGTGTTCATGCATGTGCTTCTGTACTCGTCTGATGGTGCTTTGATGTGTTCCCTTTCATTTCCCCCCTTTATTATTGACTGTCTCTTATGGTTCCTATTATGTACTTTATTAGCATCTAGTGACAATGCCATCTGTGGTATTCGGATTTGATCCGTTTTACACATATTCCAAAATATTTTCAAGCATGAATATTTATTCTTACCAACTTTCCTGTAAGTACTCGGAGGAGTCCAATGCAATTAAATATGCATATTTGATGTTACATCTTACTGGGCAATAATTCTACTGCATTTATAATCAGACTAACAGTCGTTACACTTGAGGTATATGTCACCATCATGCTTACATAAATGACACATTGACCAAGACATAGAATGAAAGATTCTGAGATATTGACATTTTTTTTAAATGACCTTGAGAAATACACAATCATGGAATACTTGGAAAAATCATCCCTTTGAAACTGATGCAGGATAGACCAGCCCCAAAATTGAAGCTTAGCCTGAGAGGGCTCTTGGCTTTTCCCAGGAGAGATTTCAAGTGTGAGCTGGTAGTGTCAGACAGCAATCTTTTATTGAATGGAACTGCTCCTTGCAGAGCAGGGCTAACTCATAGGCACTACACTCAGAGTCACCAACCTATGGGGTCTTTGCAAACGCATTTCTATTGACTTATACCCACTTTCAATTATATGTACATTAAGGGCAGGTTAATGCAAGTTGAGGGGCGAGACATTTAGAACTTTCTATGAAAGGGGGTAATTTCCAGGCCATTGCCATGGGAAGCTGTTGTAACTTCCAGGTCATTGCCATGGCACTTGTAAACTGTGATGGTGCTGGTGGCAGTGTCTCAGGCTAATAAGCAATAAGGGCAATTAGGGATCACCCTTGTGGCCATCTGCTGGTTTCTGCCAGTTTATCCACTTTATTCTGTCTGAATCAGATTCTGTTTTAGTCAGCAGGGTTATGACCAGAAACAAGTCCTGCCAGTCTCCTACCTCAGATATATGTTTCTGTATCATTTAAGCCCTGGGACAAGTTTCTCAGACTGAAAACATGGTTTGGTAAAGCTGGATGCTTTCTTAAGGGGATAGGGTAAGATCAGAAAATAATCCATACTTTTCAGTCTGTGAGTAAATAAATTAAATAATGGATGAAAATGTATTTCTTAATGTGATGCAGAATAGTAGATATTAGATTAATACAGGGTCATGAATTTTTCTTTAACAGGCTTGGCAATAAATATTTTAGTCTTTGTGGGCCACATAGATTATGTGGCATATTGTGTTTTTTAAAAATAAGAGTTTAAAATGTAAAAAAAAAAAAGTCCTTATCTTAAAGGCTATGCAAAAATGAGCCATGGGCTGGATTTAGCTACCAAGCCATAGTCAGCTATCCCCTGGATTATCTTTTAATTCAAATATTTGAATGCTGCATTTTTGTACCAGTAGTCAAAATATTAACAAAGGAGAGCTCTACCCCCACATAATATTTAGAAAGGCTCAAGAGAAAGTCACTTTGGCCCTGAAAATGAGAAAAAGCCTAATAATCTATGTTATCATTTTTTTTTTGGATCATGAGAGAGCTGAGGTAATAAGGCAGCCATGGGAACTGATACAAGAGGATGACAAGTCCCTCTGAGGAGAGATGACACACACAAACTGTGTTACCTCTGGCAGAACATGTGTGCAAGAAGTGACAGTCATAAAAGTGGATAAGAAGGAAACAACTGAAATGTAACAAATTCATAAAGTTCAAACGTAGGCAATTGAGAGAGCTGGAATCCCTAGAAGTCTCAGACATAAGTAGAATCCACGTTCACAGACAGATGAGACCCTGTCTCAAATAAAAAAATAGTCAAATTGTATAAGGCTAAATAAAAAAATCAAGAACAAAAATAACAGATGCTGGTGAGTTTATGGAGAAAAGGCAATGCTTATATACTGTTGGTGGAAGTGTAAATTATTTCAACCACTGTGGAAAGGAGTGTGGCAATTCCTCAAAAAGCTAAAAGCAGAACTACCATTTGACCCAGAATCCCATTACTAGGTATATAAAGACACATGCACATGTATGTTCACTGAAGCACTATTCACAATAAAAAAGACAGAATCAACCTAAATGCCTGTCAATAGTAGACTGGATAAAGACAATGCATCTATAAGAAAAAGAGAGACATCATGACCTTTGCAGCAACATGGATGGAGTTGGAGGTGATTATCATTAGCAAACTAATGTAGGAACAGAAAACCAAATGCCACATGTACTCACTTATAAATGGGAGCTAAATGATCAGAACACATGGACACATAGCAAGGACCAACACACTGGGGCCTATCAGAGGGTGGAGGGTTAGGAGGAGGGAGAGGATATGGAAAAATAACTGATGGACGCTAGGCTTAATACCTGAGTGTCAAAATTATCTGTACTACAAACCCCTGTGACACACATTTACCTGTATTACAAACCTGCACATGTACTCAACCCAAAATAAAAGTTTCAAAAAAACTCACAAAATATATGAAATATTCTGATATTTCTACTGAGAAGAAAGAAATTCACTTATTTTTGTACAAAGAAGGAAGAAAGGAAGAAGGAAGGGAGGGAGGGAGGGAGGGAAAGAGGAAGGAAGGAGGAGAAGAAAACAGAGAAAAATAGGGCTGAACAAATGTGTCTGTCTCTACCCAAACAGCTCTTGATGAGAAGGCACTTTGAGCAACTTGAGTGAGAAGTAACATAAATCAGAGGATGTATTAGTCTGCTCTCATGCTGCTGATAAAGACAAACCTGAGACTGGGCAATTTACAAAAAAGAAAAAAAATAAAAAGAGGTTTAATGGAGAACTCACAGTTGCACATGGCTGGGGAGGCCTCACAATCATGGCGGAAGGCAAGGAGGAGCAAGTCATGTCTTACATAGATGGCAACAGGCAAAGGGAGGGAGGTTGTACAGGGAAACTCCCCCTTACAGAACCATCAGATCTTGTGAGACCCACTCTCTATCATGAGAACAGCATGGGAAAGACCTGCCCCCATGATTCAATCACCTCCCACCGGGTCCCTTCCACAGGGTGGGGACACCACCAAACCATATCAGAAGATCTCAATCATCTCCATTTACAGCCTTTCAAAAGTTTTTCTGGCTGTTGTTTCTGAGCAATTCAAAACTGCCTGGGGCCCAATGAATCCATGTATTCTCCTGAAGGGCATCTTTTACCTGGATTAACAGCACAGCTGAGAACTAAACTAACAGACCAGTTAGTTTAGGAAGAAAAAGGAAAGAAAAATATAGTAGACCAACATTTCCCTCCCCCATGATATTGTTCTCTTTTCACTTTTTCCATTCAATGTAGAGAAGGGTAATTGAATCCCAAAATTTCTAAGCTGAGAGACCTCTGAAAGATTATCCTATACAGCCATTTTCAAAATATTTTTAGCAACAGAACACTTTTGTGAAATGAAATTTCATCTAAAACCCTACTGCAGAAAATGGGGTGATAAAGTAATATTTTTCATATAAATGTATCACTTTAGTTTCAAGTTATCTTTCTCTAAAGGCTGTCAGTAAATTTGATTGAGGTTCTTCTGAGGAACCCAACAAATTATTCTGTGGATTTCTGCATAACACTTCAGTTCCATATTAGCTTCTACATCTGAGTTTTTGGTATTTTTACTGTTACCGTTTCACGGCTGCAAGAAGATCTTGATTTTCACAATATATTTATCACTAATCTGTATCTTGGGAAAAAGAGAACCTCACTTTAAAAATAAACAAGTTACAAGTAAAGGATGGAAGAAGATATACCCTGCAAATATGAATCACATAAAAACTCAAGGTGTCAAATTAATACCTCACAAAGCACTCTTTATAGTGGAGATTATTACAAGGGACAAAATGGGACATTACATAATAATCATGAGATCTGGTCATTTAAAAGTGTGTGGTGCCTCCCTCCCCTCCTCCAACTCTCTCTCTCTCTCTTGCTCCTGCTTTTGCCATGTGAAGTGCTTGCTCCTGCTTCACCTTTTACCATGAGCAAAAGCTTCCTGAGGCCTCCCCAGAAGCTGTTACCAGAAAGGGGTCCCAATCCAGATCCCAAGAGAGGGTTCTTGGATCTCGCCCAATAAAGAATTCAAGGTGAGTCCACAGTGCAAAGCAAAAGCAAATTTATTAAGAAAGTAAAGTGGTGAAAGTACAGCTACTCTACAGACAGAGTAGGGTATTCCTAAAAGTAAGAAAAGGAATGCATCCACCCTAGGTACAATACTTGTTTATATACAGGATAAAAAAGATTATGGGGAGATGTGCTCTGTACAAGGGTTTGTGATAAAGGATTAATTTTCTTAATTACTATATTTTGCAAGAATTGATATGATCTTTAAAGCAAAATTAGGAATGCTTCTGTTCTCAAGATATTGGGATATCAGGACACTCCTAAGTCTGGATCTGTTCAGTAAAAACATCTAGAGGCTAGAAATACCTAATTTTCTGAGAATGCAGCCAAGCAAGCAAAGCCCAGCCTCATTTTTCCTAGATTTTTCCTATTTTTTCAAGATAGAATTTCTCTGGTTCGAATGCCTCTGACAAATCCAGCACCATGCTTTCTGTACAGCCTGCAGAACCATGAGCTAATTCAAGCCTCTTTTCTTTATAAATTACCCAGACTCCAGGTATTTCTTTACAGCAATGCAAGATGGCCTAATACAGGGTCTGCATTGCTTAGGAGTCTCATGTTGATTGCAGTGTCCTCAGTGGTTTCTGAAGGAAGGCTAACTTATCTCCCAAATCCTGCTGGTGATGCTGATTTGCTCACATATGTCTGTGGCTGGTGTAACTTGCATTTTTGTCTCTCTCATCTTGGTCAGAATCTGGTACTCCCTGGCTGACTCAGCCTCAGCCCATGTGTGCTGGCTTCTGCAGACCCCTCTGAATCTGGGCTTCATCCTCCCTTCCGCCCCTGGCCAGGGTTGTCCACTACACAGCCTCAGCTGCAAGGTAACCTAGTCCCTATCTGGCTTAAGCTTGCCTCATGGTAGCACCCCTGGCTCTTGAATCAGCCACTTTCCATACCCTCCAACCCCTCCACCTTCTAAGAGAATGCAGCCCCTTGGGGTCTCACCTACAGCACAGCAATAACCAAGATCAGCTCTTGAAAGCAAAATCCCTCATTTCTAACCATCTATTTGCCCACTTTGTAGATGATAGCATGATCCAATAGATATGGAGAACGTGGTGATTCAAGTAAAAGGAATGATCATTACAAAAGCTTGCTTCTTGAGAATGTGGAAGGGCATGGGATCCAAGTGAAGGGCGTTAAGGAAAAAAATTATTCATGGCATTTGTTAAAGAACGGTAAGGCAGACTTCATTCAGGACCATCAGGATAGGTGTAGGGACCACTGCTATGGGGTTTTGTAGTGAAGGGAGAGAAACTAGGTTCCACTCCAAATACAACAACGAAAAGTGGGAATTTATAGCCAAGGAGCAGGGTGGGGAGCAATGGATGGAAAATTACTAAGAGGAAACACCACAGGTAAGGGGGTATTGTGGCTAAATTGAACTAACAGGATTGTTGGTGAAAGTGGGCCAGGGTCACCAGACATCACCTGGGGGATGAGGAACCTAACTGAGATATTGATGATGGGAAATTCTAACCAAACTGACTTAGCAGGATTCTTGCTAAAATTGCACAATGCAGCAACAAACATGGCAGTCTAAAAGTCCCCTGTCCAGGGCTGTCTACTCCACAGCCTCGGCTGCAGGGTCACCTAGCCCCTTGCTGGGTTAGGCTTCCTTTATGGCATGATCTTTAGCTCTTGAATCAGCCGCTTTCCACATCTGCCCCCCCATCCTCAGGGAATGCAGCCCCCTGTGGTGTCACCTACTTAACAGCAAGAACCGGGATCAGCCTAAACTCTAGCACTCCCTTTGCCAACTTTTTAGATAATAAAGTACAGATAGAGGAACATGATAATTCAGGAGAAAGCATAACTGCAAAGGATGATCCCTTAAGAAGATGGAGGGCATAGGACCCAGGTGAAGGGCCTGGTCTCAAGTAGTATCCTGTCACTTCCTCCAGGGAAGCAGCCAAGATTGTAAGTGCAGGTCCACTGCTGTTGGGAAGTGGTGCGAATTCTTCTCTGATTGCTTCTATTTTCTCAAGGGAATATCAGTGTATATCATGAGAAAATTGGGTGCTGGTACTTGTGGAGGGATCTTGCAAGTAGACTAGACAGAGAAGGTACACTTGTGGAGGATGTACATTGTTTGTCTACTTGGGGGGGGATTGCCAGGAGAGTAGGGAGGAGAGAGTTAATAGCTTTGGGTAAGCTGGCTAAGGAAGGTGAATGGTGAGGAACGCGGTTGTGGTTAGTGGAGAGGAGGCCTCCTTGAGGCTAAAGGCTGTGGATGCTGGGGCACTGGAAGAGGGAGCTGTTAGGACACGATCGGGTGCTGCCCGTTATGAGAGTGGGGGATGCAAGAAGTGGACATCGTGGAGGGGCGCGGTCTTTCCTGAGGCCCAGGGCATGACCGCGGGCGGAAGAGACTTAAGTGGGCGGGAGGAGACCCCCCCTGAGGACGGAGAGGCGCCGGCCACGGCCTGGTCAGCCCCGGGGGCGCTGAGGTAGCCGAGGAGGATCAGCGGTGTGAGGGCTGCAAGGACAGGGCGTGTGCCACGTGAGAAGCGTGTTCAGAGACTGGCTGGGTGGGAGGAGAATGTCCATGAGATTGGCACAGGTCTCGAACATGGGGCGGCTCGGGCAATAGCGCAGCAGAGCCTGATCCTCAGCGGATCGTCCCTCAGGCGTCAGCTCCCAACAGCAGGGAAGGAAGCCTGCGGGGTACCCAGAAGAGGCAAGCGCCGACCTCCCCGGGCTCCGATGCGCAGGCCCAGAGCCCGTCAATCCTAGGCCAGCCCCGCCCTCCGGGCTGCGTTTTTCCGGCGGCGCAGGAACTTCCTGCGCGGTTGCTATGGTTCCGAGGGCAGGACTATGGGAGGCTGCCCTGTACGGTAAGTTCTTCGGGGCCTTTCCGGCCGTGCTCTGGTCCCCACTGTCATCACGCTTTGCTTTCTCAGCCAAGATCTCGGGGCTCGGGGCGGAAACGCAGCGGAGATGTATTTTCTTCCGGGGTTGTGGCGCTCGGCTCTCAAGACCTGCAGGTGACAGTGTTGCCCGGTGGCGCGGCCCTCCTTGCCTCCTGCCCCGCCCTTCGTGCTTGAAAAAAAAATGCCGCGAAGCCTTCTCTGAAAGAAAATGCTGGTTCTTTGGTTGTCAGTGCCTTACAAGCCCTGGAGGCGGGGGTGAGGTGGGGATGTGGTCCCTCGCGAAAACCCAGTCAGTGGACAATAGCATTCTTTTTTTCAAATTGGCATTTCCTCGGTGAGGCTGCTAGGTACCCTAGCAACTAGTATTTCTGTTTCTCTGATTGGTTTTGTCATCTTTCTCCACGTGATACTGGAGTTGTATGGACCTTTATCAATGTATTCTTTCATTACAAACGTCACTGAATCTCATGGTAGAAAACTTGGTTAGACTGTTAAAGCGTAATAAAGGAAGCCAATCTTATCCACAGTCCGATCACCCAGCCGTGACCATTAATCATATTCTGTGATAAATTTCCTTAGATGTTTTTCGTAAAGTTGCATTTTAAAAAATGAGATTAACATTGTTTCATGAACATTCCGCTTTTTAAACTCAGCTTCACACTTTGAAAAATCATTTTCATAGTATTACTCTGTTTTAAAAACAATGCAAACGTATTGTAAGCTGTTGAAAGTTTCAGTAAAACTTGAGCGCAAAATATTCAAATACTCAAAATACCATGATCAAAGACAAACATCACCATGCTCCCTAATGAAGGCAGAGCTGTGGCATGTGTTTGTTTCACTCTTTTATCCTGGCACCTGGAGTAGTGCCTAGCACTTAGTGGATGCTCAATAAACATTGTGAAATAAAGTAATATTTACACCCGGTCATTTTTTCTTTGTATATAATCAATCATTTCATAATGGAGTGTAATATAGCAGCAGTTTTCTACGTGATTTTTTATTTGGCATTTTGTAGTCAGCATTTGCCTATGTCATTAAGATATCTTAAAAATCTGTTTTACTGGCCTCAGCCAGTTCAGTTGACAAAGGCCATTTACCTGGTTGGACAGACTCAGGACAAAGCCCAGATCTTTCCAGGTTTGAGGCTCTTTCTTTCATTTCATAATAATCTCACTGAGGCTTCGGTAAGATGTAGCATAGAATTTCCTGGGTAGATGGGGTGGATCTTTTATTGTTGCTCCATGTTTTGATCAGCTGTTAGTATATTGGCTATCTTTTGACAAAGATCCTGCCCTGGATCAATTCATAGAACGGAGATTCTGGAAGGATAGGCATCCTAAGGTTATTTTCTGAAAGGCATGCTAAGGTTATTTTCTGGAAGGCATCCTATGGTTATTTATTCCAGTGGTGAAAAGCTAGTCAACCTAGCCTGCTGCATTGATTTAGATCACGTAATGAGGAGCTTGCAATATAAAGAAAAATACACTAACTATGAATTCAGGGGCCAAATTACCAACATGCTATTGGAATTAGGGACACAGACAGTTGACAGTAAACGGTATTTATGAAGCAAGCCTGATCTGACTACAAAGGTCTTTGTCTCCCCAAATCCCACTAAAACTGCTTTAGCATGTCTCACATATCTGGGTAAAAATCACATTTCCTGCAAAAAAAAAGTGCCTTTTTAAACACTGTACACAAATAAGCTGAATTCATTTATACTGGCAAGTTCTTTATCATAAAGATATTGTTTGATTTGGACATGCAGTTCTTCATTAACTTTTACTTCCTGAAAACTTTCCTGGAGGACCTTGGGCCAAGGCTAAAGAGAACTTTCCCTCCAGCCTCAGCTCTACCAGCCTTACTCATTTTACTGTCTGAGTCACTGTGCTTCTCTGGGCCTGCTCTTTGCTCAGTTTTAAGAAGAGAGGTCAGGCTATGTTAGTGGGTGGCACAGGAAGGCAGATCCAGGGAAGGATGTGGTTAAAAAGCCCCTGTTCCCAGTACAGGAACTCCTTTTTTTCCTATTATGTGTAGCTTTATCATTTCTTAAAGAAAGCAGTTTAATTTAACAGAGTGTTAGAAATCACTGCACTACATGACTAGTACTCAGTCTCCTAGAGATGAGAATTGATTAAAGAGTAATGAAATTATAAAAATAAGTAAACTCAGCCATTCTTAGGAGTACCAAAAACTCAAAAGTAAGTCTCTAAGCAGATGGCTGGGGAGAATGTCTGATTAATAATAGAGTGCTGTGAAAACTATGTCAAACGCTGCAATCTGATTACTTATTGACAAGGAACCTGAAACTGAAGATGTAATCTTACCAATCATTGAGAACAATTTTGAGAAAAGAATGTTTCAAGGAAGTAATCAGCCACAATCTCATGGTAACAATCTAGTGGAGTAACTATGTCATAATACTAGCTGGTATAGCAACAGTAAGTGCCTAACCACATTCAGCATACAAGAAATATCTCTTCAGTGTCGCTATACCACTGGCATAAGAACTTAAGAGTAGACACTGGCAGACACACATGTCTTAAGATCTTATTGAAGGAGTTAAAAATCACTTACCCTGGAATTGTAACTTCATGGAGTCAAAACAATGAAACTAATTAGGTAGATTTTGAAAACTTAGCATTAAATTCCTCATATTCTTTATTTTCAAGGGTCATTTAAAGTTATGAAAATTATTTCTAGAAATGAAATGTACAGCTTGACTTTACTTAGAGTTCTTGTATTACATTTTTTTATCTTCATGCCTGGTAATGGAGTACTTATGACTTTTATATCTTGGGATAGCAAATAGTGACATATTTTTTCAGGCAAGGTCTCATATATGTATGTTGTCACTGCTTTACAGTTTAAGCGTCCAAAAGATCAGTTGTTTCATCTAACAACTCTCTCTTTGCAATTTATTTTCAGGAAAAGAAGAAGAAATGGCAGTAAAGAGGGCAACCATCATTCCACCCAGCCCAAAAGGAATAAGAGAAACCCTATCTTTCAGGATTCTCAAGATACAGAGGTAGCAAGTGTGGTCAGATAGCCTCTATTTCATTCATTGCCTACACTAAATTATCCAATTTGTGCTCCGTGATGAAAAGAAATGTATTATTCCAAGAAACCTTCATAAAAGTTTTCTTTCTTGATTACAGTGGCTTTTGAGCTGGAGCTTTAAATTATGATATAGTATCTCACAGAAAATGGAAAAGAAGCACAGAAAAACTTTGCTAAACATAATCAGGAGGAATTAGCCCCTGTAATTTTGTCCCCTCATATGAGCAGGGAATAGTAGTCTTACTTCCCTTATTTTTATATGGAAAACATATTTTTTAGTACATAGTGATATGTTATTAGGTGGAAGGCAAGTCTTGCTTTCTCAGTGAAAAAAAGTGAAAAATTTGGGGCAGTCTCATGATTTTTGCAAAACCTTAATGGTGCTAGAAAAAGAGTTTGAAGTTTTTAATTTTTTATTGATATAGAATAGTTGTACATATTTTGGGGGTGCATGTGATATTTTGATACCTGTATATAATGTGTAATGATCAAATCAGGGTAATTGGGCTACCCATCACCTCAAACATACATCTTTTCTTTGTGTTGGGAACTTATAAATCTTCTCTTCTATTTTGAAATATACAATAAATTATTGTTAACTGTAATTTTCCTACTGTACTGTTGAATTCTATAACTTATTTCTTCTATCTAACTGTATTTTTATACCCCTTAGCCAACTTCTTTTCATCCCCCCTTCCTCTTTTCTAAACCTCTAGTAACCACCATTCTAAGGAGCTTGAATTTTAACTTCAAGGTGCTTCACTTTAATAACTTGTATTCATTAGCATAGTATAGCTTTAATTGAGATATAATTACTAGTAGAGTGTTAAAGGAACCTCGTAAAGTCTTTCTGAGTTAATCCTCTTAGTTAATAACTAAGTATGGCTCACCTTTCCGTTTTTTGAGCAAGATGAGAAAAGATTATCAATCCAGGTCCTCTTCTTGGTACCTACATATACACAGGTATGATTATCCAAGATTGTGGGCAGCTACTTGGATGAGTAAAACATAACTAGATTTAACTTATATAATTTGTTTTGTTAGGTGCTTGGGGATTTTTGTGGGATGTATTTGCACATATAGGAATATTTTCTTTCAACCATACATCTTACAAATTACACCACCACTTTCCCTGTAAAAATCCTAGTACATAGATATAAGACTTACAGAAAGTACAAACACAAAGAGCCGAACATTTCTCTACAAGTGTGTCTAACTTGCCAGGAACATTCATTTTACCTTTCAGATTACTGAGTAGTACAAGAAATTAAGAGTGGAAAATTATGTAGATATACACACAAGTGGCTTATCTGGAGCAGGTCTCTGCCTTTTTCTCTTCCCTACTGTATAGAGTAGGAAAAGATTTTGTGCCCTAATGCTACAATTCCAAAGGGGCAGCAGAAATAAGAGAAATGAGAGAAAAACAGAACCAGGAGGCCCCAAATACATTTAAAATTGGAGGTCTATGAATCCTGTTATTTTTCAACTGATAGGAAATCTCCCCTTGTCAGGTTATCATTTTAAGTAATATCAGTTCAGATGACAACTGAGGCATTTTTTTTTTTGAGATAGTCTCACTGGGTCACCCAGGCTGGAGGTGCAGTGGCATGATCTCGGCTCACTGCACCCCCACCTCCCAGGTTCAAGCGATTCTCGTGCCTCAGCCTCCCGAATAGCTGGGATTACAGGCATGCACCACCATGGCCGGCTAGTTTTCGTATTTTTAGTAGAGATGGGGTTTTTCCATGTTGGCCAGGCTGTTCTCGAACTCTGGCCTCAAGTGATCCGACCACCTTGGCCTCCCAAAGTGCTGGGATTACAGGCATCAGCCACCATGCCCCGGCCTCAGTGAAATTTTTGAAGAACATTTTCTCTTAGGTTCTTAGTAGTTTGGAGTCATTCTCATCACATTTGATCACATACATTCTAAGAGACAGACCTACTTTGGGAAGCATTTTTGGGGATGGAATCATTGTTGAACAACATAATGGTCATTAGATGTGGTTTTAAACCCTATGGCAAAATGGGAACCTTCTGAAATTAGCTTCTACTCAAAGATACATTCAAAATGGAGGAACAAGCTTTTTCAAAGATGGCCTAATCTGTTTTGTACATTTTAAGAAGCCGTGTTCATGGAGCATACTAAACATTCCAAGCACTTTCATATTGCAATTGAATCTTACAGTCTCAGTTGTTTTAATGAATTGAATATGTCCACATGTTTTTCTGCAGGTGAGGATTACCTATCAATCTTTTTTTTTCATTTTTGTTTGTTCAAATCCCATTTACTGAATTGAAACAAGATGAGTTGTATAGATTTTTAAATAGTTGTATAGATTCTGTTATAAATTTAATTTTTGAGCTGGAAAATAACTTACAACTCAGTGTCTGTTCTAACTTCATCTTATGAAGGAAACTGAGCTACAAAAAGCATAGATTATTTACCCCATCAGCACAGAGAAGTTAACACATGAATATCATTGCCTTGCTAATTTGGAAAGTGGTTGTAATTCAACAACCTAATTAATTCGGTATTTTACAGTTCATAAGATTCCACAATGTTTCTAGTATTAGAGAATGTGTACACGTCATTTTAAATGCCTTGGAACTTTGGGAGCACATATTTTAAGTGCCCTCTGATGGATTTGGTTAGGATCATCTGTTTTACTTAAGTTTCTACAGGTGCCTTTGAATAAACATCATATTATTATTCCAGGGATAGACTATGTATTAGGAGTGAATGTTTTGTTGTGGAGGTTCACATAAAGGAAAAGCTGTAAGGCATGGAGGGATGGAATTGAGAGGAAAGCTAGGGCTTGAAAGAAAGTAAAATACTGGGCCGGGCGCGGTGGCTTACGCCTGTAATCCCAGCACTTTGGGAGGCCAAGGCAGGTGGATCATGAGGTCAGGAGTTCAAGACTAGCCTGGCCAATATGGTGAAACCCCATCTCTACTAAAGAAATACAAAAATTAGCCAGGTGTGGTGGCGTGCACCTGTAGTCCCAGCTACTCGGGAGGCTAAGGCAGGAGAATCGCTTGAACCCAGGAGGCGGAGGTTGCAGTGAGCCGAGATCGTGCCACTGCACTCTAGCACTCTAGCCTGGGTGACAGAGTGAGAC
This sequence comes from Pongo pygmaeus, assembly GCF_028885625.2. Taxonomy (NCBI): domain Eukaryota; kingdom Metazoa; phylum Chordata; class Mammalia; order Primates; family Hominidae; genus Pongo; species Pongo pygmaeus. The sequence goes on along the minus strand of NC_072396.2, from coordinate 55,776,079 downwards.
TTCCTCTCAAAAAAAAAAAAGAAAAAAGAAGAAAGTAAAATACTGGGTTCATCTGCTTTTATCATTAAAAAGTGTTATATAATTTTATATCATAAATACATGCATGAATTTCTGCTCTGTTTTTATGAAGATATTCTGTAACTAATATTCCTCCTCATCTCCTCAGTTCTGTTTATCCTTCATTAGCCTGCTAAGGTTCTCTTTTCACTCCGTAACTAATCTTGTGTCTAGTTTATTTTTCTCTCAAGTACTGTGTCTTTTCCCTCTCTTTTAAATCCAAACTGTAATCTACATTCACTCCCTTTTGTTTCTCACCTCCGTTTGTGCAACTGCTCAGTAAACCTTAGCTCCTCCATCCCCTCCCTACTCCTTTGCTGTAACATATGTCAGGAAACATCTGAGACTTCCTAAATTGCATTAACAAATATTTACTGAGCACCTACCATTTGCCAGTCATTGTCCTGGGTGCCTGGCATCAACTTAGTGTCTCTGTCATTTCCTCAATGACTCCTTTCTATTCTACCTCTGGGTGTATCAAATGTATCCCTTTCTTTACATTTCCACCGTCCTAATTCAGGCTTGCATTGCCTCTTGCTTGATACATTGCAAAATTTCCCAGTGGTTTTTGTGGTCTCATCCACCCCCTATTTCATTAATCCATTAAAATGCTCTTCCTAAATATAGATCTGAGCATTTATCTTATGCTCAAATACCTGTTTGTACAGACTTCTTAGAGTGACATTCAAGGCCCCTGATAACCTAGCCATATCTTCTCTTGCACATTTTGGCTCTCACTAACTCTTCTCTGGGAGATACCAGCCACATCATCTGTGGCTTTGTCTCCTCAAGAACTCTTCTTCAGCTTGCTTGTGCTCTTATTGCTCTCTCCATTTGTCACACCCTTCCTATTAATATTCTCTGTATCTTTGAAGGCCTAGCTCAGATGCATTTCATTTTAAGAAGCCTCCTCTATTTCCCCAGTCAGCATTCATTGCTACATTCTTGTAATTGCAATAGCTTGATGCTGTCATTCTCAGAGTACTGTATGCTACTTGATTAGGCTCAAGAATTACCTGTTGAATCCCTAAGTAGCCCAGGCAAAGTGCTTCCTTATACATTGTATAATAGACATACGAATATTTGTTTAGATACTGCTTGGGCATCAGAACAATCTGTGCCTACTTGACAGCCTCTCAGAGGTTGGGCCCCAGCATGTGCACATGAGTCAAAGTGTCAAAAAGCCACAGGGGTGATTTTGATGCCTATTCTGAAACAGAATGTATTATAGCAAATCCCTGCTGGCCTCAAAGTTTCTTTGGTTACAGGTAAGTATGCAGATTTCTTTATGGCCCAAACTAACCTAAATCCTGCTTTTTCACACAGACCTGGACCGCAGGATTTTTGTAAAGTGCCTTTGTGAATTTTGCATAATGAGATACCCTACTTTAGAGTCTTCATAAATATAATTTTATTTTGCTATGTGTGTGAATTTGCAAGGGCTCTATCCTTCATTTGCCTTGCACAGAGATCAGCCCTAAACCTATATTGAAAATTCAGACAAAAAAGAATGAGCTTTGTAACTGTCAGATACGATAAGCATTCTGGTAAGACATTTGTATGAGGATTTAGGAGGATGGTGAAGATGTTTTATATATTATGAGTCTTTCCAAATACTGAAGTGCTTAAAATCTCATTTATTCTCTGATAAAAGAATTTGCACTTTGGGAGGCTGAAGCAGGAGGATCCCTTGAGCCCAGGAGTTCAAGGCCACAGTGAGCTGCAATTGCATCACAGCAATCCAGCCTGGGTGATGGAGCGAGAGCTTGTCTCTAAAAAAATAATAAAATAAAGTGTATTAAGGTTAATGCTTCTGTACTAAGATAGCAGTTTCAAGTGTCAAAACCATACACCATCAAGAGGCAAATTTTCCTCTCAATCATTCTGACAAACGGTCCATTAAGTGGGATATCTCACATGAAACAGATTCACAGGGTAAGTGTGATAAAGCCCAGGTTGCATAATATAGGCTATGTTTATTAAATAAACAGCATTATTAGCCTAGAAAATGCTAGTGTATTGACTTTTTAGATGCGCTTTACTAGGCTAAAGGAGGTTAAACCCTCTTCCCAAAATCTCAGTTATGGAATCACAGTGCTTTTTAAGTCTTTGCTTTGAAGTCAGAAGTAACTGAATCCATAAGCAGGAGATTTTACTTGGTTTTGTAGTAGCATTCTTTAGTTTGCCTACTTACAAATAAAATGTTTGTTTTTCACAAAAGAAATATATTTGTAGTAGATGAGTTAGAAAGTGAAGATACAGGCCGGGCGCGGTGGCTCATGCCTGTAATCCCAGCACTTTGGGAGGCCGAGGCGGGCAGATCACAAGGTCAGGAGATCAAGACCATCCTGGCTAACATGGTGAAACCCCATCTCTACTAAAAATACAAGAAAAAAATTAGCTGGGTGTGGCGGCATGCGCCTGTAGTCCCAGCTACTCGGGAGGCTGAGGCAGGAGAATGGCATGAACCCGGGAGGCAGAGCTTACAGTGAGCTGAGATCGTGCCACTGCACTCCAGCCTAGGTGACAGAGCGAGACTCCGTCTCAAAAAAATAAAAAATAAATAAATAAATAAAAATTTAAAAAAAGAAAGTGAAGATACAAAACTAAAATTAAAAAAAAAATTATTTAAAGTCCCAACTCTATATATGTGAACTCAGAATATCTGAGACAGGTCTCAATATGGAAAGTTTATTTTGCCAAGGTTAAGCACGCACCTGTGACACAGCCTCAGGAGGTCCTGACAATGTGCTCAAGGTGGTCGGGGTATAGCTTGCTTTTATACATTTTAGGGAGATGGAAGACACCAATCCATATGTGTATGATGTACATTGGTTCAGTCTGGAAAGACGAGACAATTTGAAGCTGGGGCTTCCAGGTCATAGGTAGATAAGAGACAAGAGGTTGCAATCTTTTGAGTCCTTGATCTGCCTTTCACTGAATATACAATTTAGTCTGGCTCAGTGAATCTGCATTTTTATACAAACAATAGGGTAGAGGGAGTAATCAGATATGCATTTGTCTCAGGTGAGCAGAGGGGTGACTTTCTGTCTGACACCTGTGAAGATAAGTTATCAGTTTACATTGCCAGGGTAAAATTCAACAGAACTGTTTTAGGGTAAAGATCTTGAGGCCCACAAGGAATTTCTTTGTGGGCAAATTGTGAGAAAGGTATGTCGCTTTAAAAAAAATCTTTATAGCTATCTGATTTAGGAATACAATGGGAAGTGGGTTTGCCTGATGTAGTTCCTTTGGCTTTGTCTTTAGTGAAAATGTTTTTCACTAATTTTCCCTTGGCCTAATGATTTTAGGGCCCTGAGATTTATTTTCCTTTCACATTTTCCCCACTTTCTTTCTTAAATCTTTTGGAGAAAGCATTTTAGAAGAAAATGAATCTCTGGTCTCAGATTTTGTTTGATCTCTTGTCGCAAAGATGGTTTATTTCTAGATGGGTAGGTCACACATTATTAGGAAACCTTATTTTTAGCAGGTTGTGAAGTATCATGTTCTATGACAAAAAAGTAGGGGGAGGAAGAGAGAAAGAAAACAACAAACAAAAAGATGGGGAACAATCCTGGAAAATCAATATAGGCCATATTACTCTGAAGTCCATACATCAGTAGGCAGGTATGAAAGTGTTTTATGTATGTAAATAGGTTGCTGTTATTTTTTTCTGAAGCTGAAGTTGTCTAGCTTCAGTTCACAGGGTTTTAAGAAAGCGCAGCTTAATTTTTGTTGATTTCAAATCAGGAAAAAGGGAAAGGAAAGAAAGAAAAAAAATGAAAACATTATTTTTGGAGGCTTGTAGCCAGGAAAAATTTTAGAATCCAGTCTAAACTAGAAAATAAGAAAAATTTAAAAAACATTAGGCAAGACTAGAATCTAACAACCGGTGTACTGTAGTTCATTTTGAAACATGTTTTTTCTCTCTCCAAGCCCCATTTTCACTAAAGACAAATCATAGGACAAATTTATGTGTAAAATAAGCATTAGTTTTATTATACTTTGCCTGAGTATTTGTATAAAGTCAGCAAGAATAACTATTTGCCATGCACACTCTTTTGTTTTTAAATTGGCTTTGCTGGAACTTTATTCCATAAGGAATCTCAGATTACACTTCAACGCCTTGAGCTCAGCCATGGATTTATCTGTGCCTGTAAATACCCACATTAATTGGGTAAATTACTTACTGAGGTCCCAAGATAACCTGGGACTCCTTGGGCCTGTCAGAAAGTGCCATTCTTTACTTATCACAGGTCAGGAACCTGTACACAGACTGTGTAGACAATATATGAGGCCAGCTTTCTCAAGGGGATTTTATTGGCTCTATAAGTCAACTTTGATTATGTAAAGTAATCTGTTTGGATCTGCCATTCCAATCAAAGCCTCAGTAAAATCAGTGTCTTCAATTGTGTCCTGTTACAAAAGAAAACAGAGTCTTATCAATTTTTTGCAAATAACTACACTACCATAAACTATGTATACTTGTAAATAGTTTTCAAATTCTGGAGAAATCAGGTAGAAATATGCTTCAGATTTTTCTCACAGTAACATAGTTAACCCAATATTAAAAGCTGTAAAATAGCTCAAAGAAAAATGGTTTTCTGGACTCAGAAACAAAAGTTAGAAACAATGTTACAAATTCAGAAACAAAAGTTTCTGAGTTTCAAACAATGTTTCAAAGTCACAAAAAGATTATTTCAGTTTTCCATTAGTTTCATCTGTGTAATTAACTCCTGTTCTGCTCAATGTTTATGAACACATTAGCTCTATGGGAGTCTTGGAAGTTTTTCCTCTATTCTAGTATCACAATCTCCAAAGTTATCAGAAGCCTGCATTCAAGAGCACCTGTCAGAGTCCTATAGCTGATTATAAAACCACCTTTTGAAAGTGATAAAAGTAAAACAGCTGTGAATGACAAGAGTCTTAGAACAGTCATAAAGACATAATCGACAAGGAAATTTGGTTACTTCTGTGGCTTACAACTATTTTACATAATCATTATTACTACTGATAACATATACCAGAGGTTCCCAATCCCTGGGCCTCTTAGGAACCAGGCCGCACAGCAGGAGGTGAGTGGTGGGCAAGCGAGAAATACTGCCTGAGCTCTGCCTCCTGTCAGATCAGCAGCAGCATTAGATTCTCATAGGAGCGCAAACTCTATTGTAAACTGTACATGTGAGGGATCTAGGCTGTGTGTTCCTTATGAGAATCTAATACCTAATGATCTGAGGTGGAACAGTTTCATCCTGAAACCATCCCTTCCTTCCCCCATCTGTGGAAAAATTGTCTTCCACAAAACCGGTCCCAAGTGCCAAAAAGGTTAGGGACTGCTGACATGTACCAAGACATATCAGAATCACAGGAATTTCATACAATTCTGAAACACATACTAATAACACATTTATATAAATATAATCCAAAGAAGGTTAAAGCCATTTTATATTTGACAATACTTCTTGTATGATTGTATTATATCAAATAACCCGAATATGTCTCTTTTGGATGTCAGGGGACCTAATATTAAAAGATTAATGAGGACCAAATTTATAATTTTATTTTGGAAAGTTTGTCAACTAGAAAAAGTTAAAAATACTTGATATCACAAAATAGGATCGAAGGTCATTGTAAAATAAGTCATTCATTTAGCCGAGTGATAGATTTCAAAGAAAGACAAAAGTTTTTATTTTTTTGAGAGAGGAGACTTAATTTCCCAAACAATAAGCTTTAATAAAGACAGCATGAGGCCCATTAAATCTGTCTTTTAAATTTTTCCAAACAAATTTATTAAGTTTTGGTCATTTTGACCATAACATATAATTTCAATAAACTTTTTCATAACCTTTATTTTTCTTTAATTAAGAAATGGGTTAATGCTCCAAGAAAACCTTGTTACTCTGACATCGGGGCCCAGATGCTGGTCTTGCATCAGTGTGCCTTCAATATTAATAGTTAATTTATAGAGAAACTTAACTAATTTTATCTCTCAAAATTGGCCGTTACAATCTCACATACCCACCTCTTCCATGATAGTCCCTGGGCCTTGAGGAATTTAATAGTTTTAATTTCTGGCCTTGTGCCTTATGAACACAGTGTATTTTGATTGGCATCTTCTACTGGGTCTGAAGATAAGGCTTTAACTGCTGTCATTGTTTAAGATTTAGCAAAACTTGGTGTTCTTTTTATATCCAGGAGTCAACGCCCTATAACTTAAAGGCACAAGGACTTTAAAAGCAAGAAAGTTACATGGATGTAGTAACCTTGATTTAAAAAAAAAATTAACTTCAGTTTTTTTCTAAGCAAATTAAAACTTAATAACAATGGCATAGGAGTTATTTTGATAAAATGTAAAATTTGTTAGACCAGTTACCAAAAAAAAAAACCTCCTGCAGTACAATTGATATTCCCTATGGAAAGTCCATTTAGGTAAGCTGCAAATCAAAACTAATGAAAATGATACTTGAATTAGTTAGACATAGGCAGAATGTTTCCTGGGTAATAAATGAAAATTTTCGGATTCATAGAAGAATTTAAAGCCAAGAGCACAGAATGTTATGTTGGAAGAAAACATTTTCTTTAGACCTTTAAGATAAAACATTTTTAGCATCAGGCTATGATAAACAGTTGGAACCTGAGGAGAAAAATTACAGAAGCTGAAAATGAGTTGAAGGAGAGGGTTATTATCTCAGGCCTTTTCAAGGGGGAGAGAAAGCTGAAAATACAAGATAATAAAAGTTGAAAATTGGGTTAAACAAATTAAAATCCATTGTAATTTTATTTAGAGTAAATCAATACCTTAAGAAAATTTTGTTGTTCTAACCGATTCTTTAGTGTATATGTTTTTTAAAAAATCAAAACCCAATCTGTAAAAGACTATTATAAAAAATTTCCCTTTAATTATAGACAACTTGATACAAATCATTAATGAGATGCTTGGACTTCCTGTTTTATCCCAGACATCTTTCTTTCTTAAATAACCAGTTATTTTAGGACAGAAATTTACCATACAAGATTTTTTCTCATATAAAATTATTTTCCTTTTAACGTTTCTTGCCAAAAATACCCCTTTATATTTATAAAGAGGTAAATATATAGTATGTAAAGAAAGAGACATTTCTTTACATTGTTCTTATTTACTGGTTACTTTCACCTTGTTTCATAAATAGCTTTTAAGTAACCTTTGAATTAGACAAAAATTATTTTCTTTTAAATAAGAAAATTTTTTTAGAAAAATATTTTCCTATAATGTTTTAAAAATTAGAAATCATCCAGACCTTTTTAATGAGTATTTATTATTTAACTTAATATAACTTTAGATTTTAAATTATATGACAAGTTTTTTTACAGGCATTTATTCTATTACATTTACCTAATTAATTTTTTAAATGGTTTACTCAGATGAAAGCTGTGAATGTCATCATTTAGTTATTTCTCTGTTAACAATTTTTATAGCCTATAAATTTAGGTTTTTCTAAGAACCTGAAGTATAAAGACTTCTGATATAGAATGACATATCATTATTGTTAATGGCTGATGAGATTCTGTTGTATGAATGCATGCACTATAATTTAAGTACTTCTTTGTTTTTAAACATTTAGTTGTTTCTGATTTTCAGCTAATAAAAATATTGATAGTATAAAAATGTCTTAATGAGCATTTCTATTTATATCTGTACACAATTGAGTTTAAAAACTTTTAAAATGAAACAAATTAAAGGTAGATGTATTTTTTCTTAATAATTATTCTAAAGAAATCCCTTCTAGCCTATGAATTTTTAATGTACACAGCATAGCATCACCCTAGTGTTGCACTACAGTGTAAAATCAATATGTTCTCATTGGAGATGAAAATTTGATTCATCAGAAATGATTTCTTGTTCTTACCTTATTTTTCAGGCAGTACCTGTAACAAAAAAAAAAAAAAAAAACAAGGAAAGCCAACTAAGAGGAACCAAAGTGTGGGCTGTGGGTTTCTTATCCAATGTAATAGCTTACTTAATTTTGGAATATTCATAACTTCATTACTTTGTGACAGTGGGCGTTCTATATTTTTATACTCAGGCCTAGGAAAATTTTTTTTTAATTTTCTTTTTGAATTGGCCTTGACATTTAATCCTTAAATCAATTTGATTGCTATTGCTAACTCTCACATCTGGCTTCATTTGACCCCTTCTATCTCTTTTCCTGCACAAGTTCTTTTAACATGTTTCTGGTTGGATAAAGATGAGCATAGGTTGTCTCTTGGTACCTGTGGGCAGTGTACTGTGTGACCTAAGTTGAACAGCTGCAAATGACCTATGGACTATGACCATTCTTGGTTTAAGTCTTACTAATGTTACCTTTGGAAAAAACTTACTTAGAAGAAATATAATACCAGCATTGTTAAATATTGTAATTTGAATAAGAGTCCTTGCCATTACCTTCTTCTTTTGGGAATTGTAACATTGGAAGGCAGGAAATTCTTGGAAACAACTGTTTACAGGGATCCCTGAGTAGCTTCTCCAACATAAAAAAGACACTGAATCATGTTAGTTTAATGAAAAAAAAAGAAGATCTTAAGAGGAAAATACACACCCTATTAAATCCATAAGTATATAAGAACAATGAATGCTAGTCATAAAATGCTAATAAGTAACATATAACTTTAACTAAAAGTATGTCAAATGCCTTTCAGGATATGTACGTAGCACTGAATTGATATAGGAAGAACATACATGTCCACTATCAGGATATGTGTACAAAATCATTGTTTATTTGTATCTATGTGTATATCCATGTATGTATAAATGTATGTGTCTTATTTGCTTCATTGTAACTTTTACCCATAGTCCAGCTTACTTGTTATGGTCATTATTTCTACTACATCCTTAGCATTAATTGATACTTCAGGTGGAGGATGAGCACTTACTTCTCTGATGCAGTTATTGGAATAAATCGTACAAGCAAGGGTAGAGAATGTGTGAAGGGATTTGGAATTGGAAGGCTTATGTTTGAATCCTCACCCTGCCACTTCGTAGCTATGTGACTTTGGACAAGGCAGTGATCTGTTTCCTCATCTGTAAAATGGGGGCTGTTAATCCCAACTTAATTAAAGGGTTGTTGTGAGGATAGAATGAACTATCTTAAATGGCTCTACTTTGTAAAAACCATTAAGCCCATTATAGAGTTTTATGCTGCTATTCTCCAAGCCAAGTAGGAAAAATATTGTAATAGCATAATAGCAATCCCCTTTCTTTTTCCTTCCAGTTTTCATGGAGTGATAATGAAAGGAGCAGCAGCCGCATTAATACCCCAGAGAGAGCAAGTGGAGCAGAAGGCAACTTAAACCAGATTGTTACTGAACCTGATGCAAACATTCCCCAGTTCTTGCATGAGGGGTATGTACCATGCCAAGGTCTTTACTCCCATATCAACCAGATCTTGAAGGAGGCTCACTTCAACAGCCTGCAGCAGCGAGGACAAGCTCCAACATGATGAATTAGGACTTCCTTATTCCAACCTAAACTGTGTTTATAAAAGCAATTGCATACACACCAAAAAAAGTCTATTGGTTTTTAAGTCTACATTTTAAGTAACAAGTTAATGGGCAGTTGTTTAATTGGGGTTTTACTGCACTGTTGCAATTTTAAAGGGGCTGTGAAGAAATGTTTATGAAATTTTTATTTTTATTTTTATTTTACTCTTTCTACGTGGAGTTTTCAAGTTGAGTGTCAAATTTATGTTAACGTAGCAATATGAGGAAACTTCTCCTGTGCATTGAAGCCATATGTCCAATTCAGATTGATTTCCAGATCTGTCAGTTAGAAACTCTGTGTTAAACATCTTTTTAAAATACAAGTAAGTCTTCATTTTTAAAAATACAATAGCCTAGTAAAGAGGTATGTAGCTTTCATTTAAAAAACAAACAAAAAATCCACACTCAAAAAACCATAAGTTAGTATTCCCAAATATGCAAAGCCAGATTCAGTGTTGCACTGAAATGAACTGCCATACTCCCCTCAGAAGGTAGATGTTCTGTTGAAATTGCTCTCTAGTTGTAATGGCAACAATCAGACCCAGTTTAGACTATGAACATGAAAATCTCTCTCTAATAACTGTCTCTACACTTTGTATTTCCAGGGAGAATGTTTCTAAGGCTCTTGTATACTTAGATACCTTCTGTATCATTTATCCTCTAGAGTGTGCACTTCAGACTTAGTAGGAAACACTGCACAATTCTGTCAGATAAGAAATATGTAATAACATTTTGTCTTAAACAAAAATTTATTACATTAGCGTATTATGTGATCTCATAATTCCATCTATTATGTATAGAGTTAATGTTAATACAGTGTAAGCTACTAAACTGATGTTTAAAGTAACAAGAATTGTGGAAGTGGGTTGGACAACTGTCCACTTTATGCTACATAGACCCTTTCACAGAGATTAGGGGGCTAGCTTCCATTATTAAAATTGCAAAGATTCACATGGCTTAGAAACAATAAGGTGAGATGCCATTAGAAGAAACAGGCCGTATTATTTATTTAGAGATGGGGGGGGTCCCCATGTTTTAGTCATACTAAAGAGCCAACCAAATTTGAATGGGGAATTCATAGATGTGCTTCCTCAGTGGTGAGCTGTGTGAACAAAGGACCAGGATGCATCAGGTTATCTGCCCTGGACTATGCAAGGGGTACAACCTGTTGCTAGATTTAAACAAAAATGCGTTAGAGTCTAACAGTCCTCTCCTCCCTGGTCATATTATCTTTTCCACTATATTTGGAGGTCCACAGAGTGGAAACTAGCAGATCTGAGAACTATGGATAGCTCTACAAAGAGGTGTTTGCCAATTGGCAAGGTTTGGAAAAGACGTAAGGTTACAGTTTTACTGAAAGAAGAATGAGATTTTATTAAATGACAGAATTAACATATGAAAATGAACACTATCCTAGGAAAAGAATACATACACACACACACACACACACACACACACGTTTTCATGGTTGTTTCCTTGAATATGGGTAGGATTTTAAGGAAGATACTTGTAGTATAATTTTAGTGTTATGGGGAAAAAATTACAGCACCACATTGGCCCCAAACTTAGGGAGTAGGCATGAGTCAATTATTTCTCAATTAGATGGTTTGAGTAAGAACATTTTTTTCTATGGCCAGTGCTTCCAAAGTCAATACCAGATGTATGGTGAGAAGAAATTTGAATTCTAAAAGGTTTTATGGCGGAAAATAGAGAAAGGATACCTAGCCACCAGTTTCTCTAACAATAAAGTGAGCAACTAAATACTAAAGAAGATGAGATATTTGAATTTTCAACCCACATGTACACAACAGGATTCAGAAATACCCAGGAAGAATTCTGCATGCTTAAATACACAGCATCCTACTGAAAGAAAGTGTCTATTAAAAACACAGTGTAGTTGAACAGCTGAGAAAGCAAATTTCCATTCATTCCCCCTATTTAAAGATATGAAAGATAAAGCTATCACCATGACAAAGCATTATTTTTTCAAAGTAAAAAAAATAATAATAATAATAATAAAGCAATTACATACACACAGAAAAAGTGTTGGCTTTTCAATCTCTATAAGACTTTTCAGTACTTAGTTGAACTAAGTAAGCACAATCTTATTCCAGAGTGGTCAGTGTAAATCTCTTGTCCTAGTAAATACAATATGCAATCTCTGTCCTGTCTTTTGCAGATTGTGTAAACCTGTTTATGTCATAAACTGGTTTATGTCCTTTGGTCCTGAAATAAAACTCAATACTTCACAGCAGGGAAGGAACAAGCTGTTTAAAACTAATTATCTCTGCTATGAAGGAGAAGTATTTTCAAGGAATATCAGAAGAAAGTAGAAAGTGAGAGGAGGTTCCAGCTGGGCTTCCTGGGTCGAGTAGGGGCTCAGAAAGCTGTGAAACTCACTCATTTCCTGCATCCGGACTTACTTTGGTCCTGGATGAATAATATTGAAGATATATGCTTAAAACATTCCTAACATCAGAATTTGTGCCTGTGTTTTCTTCCCCAAGAAAGCTATAAACAGTGAAAATTTTGTTGTAAGCTTCCCTGTATCCTCTCTCCCTCTGTCCCTTCCCCCTCCCCTGAAACTAAAAGGAATGTTAAAAGCCCACTTTTCTGTGACCAGCAGACCTTATCTATGCTCCCAATTCCAATTCCTTGTAAACACAATTTGTAAAATCCCGTGAGATCCTGTCTCCTTTGCCATCCCGCTGCAAGGTTATAAGTAGATAAAACTTAAGTTACAATTCCGGTTTTCCTCAAGATCTGAGACATGTTAATTGTCTTTGTTTCTCCCTCTGGTAACATCTTCCCACCGCACGTATTTCCTGCCTTAAAGAGTTTAAAAGGTGATAAAAAAATCTAACACTGGCTACCCCACTCGGGACCCCTTCCACGCTGTGGAAGCTTTGTACTGTCACTCTGCTTAATAAAGCCTACAGCTTTTTTTCTCTCGGTCTGATCTGTGTGTCTCTCTTTGGCGTGGCTAAGGCAAGAACCTTTGGCGTTACAAAGGACTTCTCTGGATTTTTTTTTTTTCAAAATTTGGAGTTTGAAAAAAGGGAGCCAGATTAGTTTAAGAGGTGAAATTAGACCCTGTTATATATTTTAAATGAGAATATAAAGCAAGGGCAGAATGCTGCACCAATAATGAGGTGTGGTGGTGCTTGGGGAAAGAAACTGCCCTTAAATTCAAACCCACCCTGTGCCACACTCTGTGCGAGTTACTCATTAACCCCTGAGGTAGGTGGTGTGGGCTCTCCATTTCATAGGTGAGGAGTGGGAGGCTGACAGTAAGTTATCCGTATGACTACATACAATTCTGAGAAAACTGAGAGTGGTTAATGATTTGCTAAAAGAAACACAGTGGCCAAGCAGCAGTGCCAGGGTATTTCTGCTTTTATAGTGAAGACCAGGGCTGCCAGGACACATTTTCTCTAGGGAATAGTTCTCTGTTTACATAACCAAAGAAACAGTAGAATGAAACAAATTTACTCTAAGCTCTTCATCAGAGTCTAGATGTTGAATGATTTTCTAAATTCATTTCTTTTTATATAGCAGCATTTTCAAAGGAATGCTCTGTAATATTGTCACTTAAATCCCTACAAAGTGAGTCAGATCTTAAAGCTGACACTGTTACCAGACTCTGTCTCCTTCTTGATTTCTTGTTCCTCCTGGCTGGAGGCTGTGGTCAGAGTATAACCTATATCATCTGAATGGAACAACTGGTTGACTACATGAACCGAGGCTGGGCAAAATAGGCAAATATTCTGACCAGGAAGCCATTGAGATATATTTTATATTTTGTTTAAGACAACTTCTTGAGACCAACTGTACAAAGATGGTGCACCTGCCTAAATCACATGTGAGATTCTACACTGGCGCACATTTGACTGGTTGGCAATTTCCGTGTATCTTCTGGCCACAGTATTGTTATAATGAATGGAAATTTTCTGGTTACAAACAAAACTACAAATTCAGTTGCCCATTAAGATACTGGTGGAGACTTTAGGGAAAATGATATTTAGGTTGAAGAGCAGAAAATATATGCCTTCTCCAGGGAGAAAGTCATTCATTCATTCTCATCTGATGGAAGGGAAAAAAATCCAACTTTTTGGTCTATAAAATCTAATTAAAATGAGTGGAAAAGATTTTATATCTGTGCTATTTCTCAGGGTTCAAGTGAAAGTAATTGTATGGAGTTAGAGTTGCTCTTCCTTTACTACTAAAAGACTTTTTTGAAGTAGGCAAGATTGTAACATAATAAAACAAATAGATGATTAACAGATCAACATGGAAAGTATAAATTTACACATCACTCACTTTGATAATCCCCAGACTCCGAACTTGGTATTCCATTAGACTAAGGAGTAGGTCTTTAACTTCCTGCCACTTGGATTAAGTAGAATCAATTTCTTCCCTGTTTCATTGGCCCTGGTTCTTTTTTTCATATCTTCTGTGGTTTCTCTGAGCTCCCTGAGTTGCCCCAAATGCATTTCTTTAGATGGTGTATTAGTTCGTTCTCACACTAATGTAAAGAAATACCCAAGACTGTCCGGGCACAGTGGCTCACGCCTGTAATCCCAGCACTTTGGGAGGCCGAGGCGGGCGGATCACGAGGTCAGGAGATTGAGACCATCCTGGCTAACACAGTGAAACCCCGTCTCTACTAAAAAATACAAAAAAAAAAAAAAAGCCAGGCATGGTGGCGGGCGCCTGGGGCAGGAGAATGGTGTGAACCCAGGAGGCGGAGCTTGCAGTGAGCCAAGATTGCGCCACTGCGCTCCAGCCTGGGCGACAGCAAGACTCCATCTCAAAAAAAAAAAAAAAAGAAAAGAAATACCCGAGACTGGGTAATTTATAAAGGAAAGAGGTTTAATTGACTCACAGTTCTGCGTGACTGGGGAGGCCTCAGGAAACTTACAATCATGGAAGAAGGGGAATGGCAGAAAGGGAATGGCAGAAGGGGAAGCAGACACCTTCTCCACAAAGCAGCAGGAGGGAATGTGAGTGTGTGAAGGAGGAAATGTCAAACACTCATAAAACCATCAGATCTCATAATTCATTCACTATCATGAGAACAGCATGAGGGAAACTGCCCCCATGATCCAATCACCTCCCACCAGATCCCTCTCTCAACACATGGGGATTATTGGGATTACAGTTAAAGGTAAGATTTGGGTGGGGATAAAACCAAACCATATCTTTCCGCCCCTGGCCCCTCCCAAATCTCATGTCCTCACATTTCTTTTTTTTTTTTTTTTTTTTGTTATGAGACAGTCTCACTCTGTCATCCGGGCTGGAGTGCAGTGGCACAATCTCGGCTCACTGCAACCTCCACCTCCCAGGTTAAAGCAAGTCTCCTGCCTCAGTCTCCCGAGTAGCTGGGACTACAGGCACCCACCACCACACCTGGCTCATTTTTGTATTTTTAGTAGAGACAGGGTTTTACCATGTTGGCCAGACTGGTCTCAAACTCCTGACCTCAAGTGATCTGCCTGCCTCGGCTGGGATTACAGGCGTGAGTCACCACTCCTGTCCTCACATTTCAAAACACAATCATTTCTTCCCAGCAGTCCCCCAAAGTCCTAACTCATTTCAGCATTAACCCAAAAGTCCAAAGTTTCATCTGAGACAAGGCAAGTCCCTTCCACCTAGGAGCCTGTAAAATCAAAAGCAAGTTAGTTATTTCCAAGATACAATGGGAGCACAGGCATTGAATAAATACTTCCATTCCGAATGGGAGAAATTGGCCAAAACAAAGGGGCTACAGGCCCCATGCAAGTCTAAAATCCAGTGAGGCAGTCATTAAATCTTAAAGCCCCAAAATAATCTCCCTTGACTCCATCCATGTCTCACGTCCAGGGCACACCGATGCAAAGGGTGGGCTCCCATGGCCTTGGGTAGCTCTGCACCTGTGGCTTTGCAGGATACAGCCCCCTGCCCCGGCTGCTTTCACAGCTGGCATTGAGTGTCTGTGGCTTTTCCAGGTGTACTATGCAAGCTGTCAGTACATCTACCATTGTGGGGTCTGGAAGATGGTGGCCCTCTTCTCATAGCTCCACTAGGCAGTGCCCCAGTGGGGACTCTGTGTGGGGGCTCCAGCCGCTCGTTTAGCCTTCGCACTGCCCCAGCAGAGGTCCTCCATGAGGGCTTCACCCCTGCAGCAAACTTCTCCCTGGACATCCAGGCATTGCCATACATCCTCTGAAATGTAGGTGGAGGTTCCCAAACCATAATTCTAGACTTCCGTGCACCTGCAGGCCCAACACCATGTGGACGCCACCAAGGCTTGGGGCTTGCACCCTCTGAAGCAACAGCCTGAGATGTACCTTGGCCCCTTTTAGCCACGACTGGAGCTGGAGTAGCTGGGACACAGGGCACCCAGTTCTGAGGCTGCACAGAGCAGGGGTACCCTGGGACTGGCCCATGAAACCATTTTTCCCTCCTAGGCCTTCAGGCCTGTGATGGGAGGGGCTGCTGCCAAGATGTCTGAAATGCCCTGGAGACATTTTCCCCATTGTCTTGGCAATTAACATTTGGTTCCTCATTACTTATGCAAACTTCTGCAGCTGGCTTGAATTTCTCCCCAGAAAATGGTTTTTAATTTTCTATCACATCATCAGGCTGCAAGTTTTCCAAACATTTAGTCTCTGCTTCCCTTTTAAACATAAGTTCCAATTTCATATCAACTCTCTCAAGTTCAAAGTTCCACAGATCTCTAGGGCAGGAGCAACATGCCACCAGCCTCTTTGCTAAAGCATAGCAAGAGTGACCTTTGCTCCAGCTCCCATTGAGTTCCTCATCTCCATCTGAGACTACTTCAGCCTGGACTTCATTGTCCATATCATTATGAGAATTTTGGTCAAAAGCATTCAACAAGTCTCTAGGAAGTTCCAAACTTTCCCACATCTTTCTGTCTTCTCTCTGAGCCCTCCAAACTGTTCCAGCCTCTGCCTGTTATGCAGTTCCAAAGTTGCTTCCACATTTTCAGGTATCTTGATAACAGGGCCCCACTCTCCTCAGTACCAATTCCTCTTTTAGTCAATTCTCACACTGCTATAAAGAAGTACCTGAGACTGGGTAATTTATAAAGGAAAGAGGTTTAATTGACTCACAGTTCCACATGGCTGAGTAGGCCTCATGGAACTTACAGTCGTGACAGAAGGGGAAGCAGGCATCTTCTTCATAAGGCAACAGGAGAGAGTGTGAGCGTGTGAAGGAGGAAATGTCAAACACTTAAAAAACCATCAGATCTCATGCGAACCCACTCACTATTATGAGAACATCATGGGAGGACCACTTCCATGATCAAATCACCTCCCACCGGGTCCCTCCCTTAACATGGGGATTATGAGGATTACAATTCAAGATGAGATTTGGGTGGGGACACAGCCAAACCATATCAGATGGGAACACTGTTTCCCCAGTGATTGGCAGCATCTGACCATGGATAGAACTGTGTGTACTTCAATATGGTTGTGGACATCTTGTCATCCTTGCATAATCTCTTCAATGCTTTGCAGCTCTGCCCACATGCAGTACAAGATGTGCTTGATGAATGCTAGGGAGTGATTCTGGAGCAGCATTTCCTGCACAGTCTCAGTCTCTATAAATCTGTCAATGGCAGAGTTTTTAACCTGCATAGTGAGGACCTTCTTGGGTTGGGAGGAGTCATCAGAGGGAAAGTAAACCAGAAAGTTATCCAGTTTAACCTTCAACTTAAAATCTAGGGTTGAAGGGAAGCTCTGCTCACAAGGACTAACAGCTGAGCATTAGTGGAGATGCCACTATTGGCAAATAGACCCTGCCTTGTCATATTGGCCCAGGTAGCATTAGAAGGCAGGTCTTGAGGATTATCAAACTGGAGGAAGAAAGATATGCTTCAGCTGCTTATTTGGATCTGTTTATTTGAAGTAGAATTGCTGGCCCTGATATCAAGAACCTGCAAAGATAAAACCTGGAGCTCTTTGAATAGAGCTACTGGAGAATGAGTCTTGGCATCGTTTTGTCAGAACCTGAAAGAGTATGAGAGGAATATTCTCAGATAATTCTTTCAAGGATATCTCAAGTCAGTCTTTTTCCTAGCAGCCAGAATTCTCCCATTCCACACTGAGAAGGATAGAATGGTTTTGGTAGAGAAAAAAGAGGCCAATAGTAATGGAAGTGGGCTTATTCCCAAACAACTAAGTGAGCCCTATTCTCTTTCAGCTCAAGAGTATCGATTCATGTTAATTTCTAAGACTGATTTTTCCAGAACACAGCTCTTGGAGTAAACAAATTTGCTGAGGACAAACGACACCTCAAGAATGGCGCTGCACTGGGCCTTAAGGCCCTAGGAAGCCCCATTCACATTGCATTCTATGTGAACGGTGCCTTCTGGAGTTGTGTAACACAGAGACTCTTTTAAGATTCCTGGCACTTCTATTATCTAAGACAATGACAACTTTGTCAATACTCAGCTTTTGAGAGAGGGGCATATTGTTATAAGTAAGGGTATTGAGGAAACAGATATCAGAATGTGGCATCCGAGTTTAAGGGCAAAAGAAGCCTAGAATTAGACTATGCTCACTGCATCTCTCTCACTAAATGATTACATGGCTTTGTCATTCCATTCTATTTGTTTTCCTCTTGCCAATTCCTTTTTCTTTTCAGTCAATATAGCCAAATCCTCCATCTGATCTTTGAATTTTGGAGTTCTCCAGGGCACAGTCCTTGGTCCTCTTTTCTTCTCATCAGGGATGTCATTCAGTTTCACGGCCCCAAGTAAAGTAATATTCCTATGCTGAGAGAATCCAAATGTGTATTGCCAAACCTGAGCTCTCACTTCTCTCTTCCAGACCCATAAAATCCCCTAGCCTGTTCCTCCTATTTGAGGGTCTCAGTCCTCTCAAACTTGACATTTTCACATGTAATCTTATCATCTTATCCTTCTGACTATACAGTTTCCTCATTAACTCTGACACCTCTTTCCCACACCCTCCACAGCCATCACTAAATCTTCTCCTCAGAACTAAACCTACAAATGGTTCAGCTGGCTTCGTCTTCACTGCTAACAATAATACAATCCATGATCATTTCTCATGTGGATTAAGGTAAGAGCTTTGTTGTGACCTCCCAACATCTACTGCAGCCCCACTGTGATCCACTATCACATGAATGTAAAATTAAACTTTGACTTTTAAATTAAAATTTGAGTTAAAATTGTAGTTTTGATTATGTTACTCTCCTTCTCCAAACCCTACAATGGACTGTGTAGTTAAGGACAACTGTGAAAATATTTGTTTAATTGTGATAGATGCTGCAAAATACAAGAATAAGATGTCTGGGCATATATAGTGAGGGATCTCTAAGGGCCTGGATGACTAAGGAAGGCTACCCATTCCTTTTAGGACAGTGTGCAAGACCCTTACTCTAGCCCACAAAGCTTTGCTTGATATAGCCAGGTTCAATCTCTATTTCTCCAGGCTCATCTCATGTCACTATTTCTCTCAGTGCACAACTCTCAACCTCATTGACTCTTTCACATCCTCAAATACACCAACATCCTTCTTGACTCAGGCCTTTAAACATGCCCTTCCTTTTGCCTGGAACTTCCTCCCTTATCTTATTCACCTGTATAACTCCTATTCATCCTTCAGGTTGAAGTTTAAATGTCACTTCCACAGGAAAGCCTTCTCGGACCATCTAGGCTTGGTGATGTCTCTCTGCTATATGTTTCTAAGGCAGATTATAATTTTGTTTTATGGCAATCATCAATACTGATATAGATATTTATGAGTGAAACATCTGCCTCCCATCCAGACTAAAACCTCTATGAAAAAGGATCCATATGTGTCTGGTTCATTGCTATATCTCCAGAACACACAATAAATACTGGTTGAATGAACCAGAAAAGAAAGGTGAGTTAGGGCTCCCACCCATAGGATGGCCTCCAGAACAGATCAGAGCAACTCACAACAGGGATGGATCTGGAAGCAGGCCTTTTGGCAAAGTGTTGAAAAGAGGTTGATTCAAAGTGGTGGCCACCAATTAATCTAGTGAACAAAGCTGAGTCTTGGTACCTAAGCCTATAGGAGGAAATTATCTTCATCTAACAATTTCCCTAGGTAAGCTAAAAACAGAAAGTGCTCTGGATCCTTCATTCCCCTTCAGCTTACCCTTTCCTGTCCCATGTTTAAGGAGCTAAGTCTGAAGGCAAGCCAGACTCATTATGGGGCTGATTGGGAATTAATTGAATGACTGCTTTTCTGGCCAACAGTAAGTCTGATATGACTTAGCAAGGAGGACTCTCTTCTACCAGCATGATAGAATATAGGGCCTGAACTGCAACTTGGTCAGAGACATGGCTCAGCATTTGAGAAGTAACTTGCTTTCATTCAAAATTGCTCCCCTATAGAGGACCAATAAAAGGATGTGCTGGATGACAATGGTAGGGTAGGGTATGATGAAGGTCATGGGAGAAGGACCTTGGTATGTCAGAAAAGACACATACCACAGAACTATTGTGCTAAAGAGTGACTGTCATCAGAAATCTTTAAGCTACACCCACTCCTGGAAGTGGATGGCTCCTGCCACCTGCTGGATGAGCATATGGAATGCGAGTGGAAAGGAAAAGATCGTAATGAACTAGAACATAGAAAGAGCAGGCTGTGAAAGTTGGCGGCACAGCAGGTATGGAGATAATGAGAAGAAACCATCCAGCTCCAGATTGTTTTCAAGAATTTCTGATTGTAACTTGATCTGGTGGCCCACCTATGCTATGGAACTTGTTTCATGGCTGTATGGAAGGGCAAAGAATGATGTCAGAAGAAAGAAAAGCAATGCCATTTCTCTGCATCTTTGGCGAGCAATTTGGAGCTATTTTTGTGTGATGACTTTGCATTAAGTTTCCTAATTCTCAGTGTGGAAGGTAAGTATGATTGAATGAGAGCTGACCAGCAGTGCTATAAAATTCCACTGTTTATTTTCTACAGCTTGATAGCACCTTCCTTCACTCCCATGGAGAAGCAAGCTTAATTTTATCATCTCACATGCTAGTTAACAAATATGGTAGATGCCTTTTCTCAGTTTTTTTTCTTTCAGTTCTCAACAGCATGGAGCCCCATTCACCACCACTCCTGGAAGCTTTCTCCTTCCCTTCCCTTCTCTGATCTTCTGCCTTACTACTTTTTTTCTTGTCTCTTTGAGTGCACCATGGAATTCTTTCCAAGCTGTTCCTCTTTGCCACACCCCCACTGCAATGGACTGAATGTTTGTGTCCCCTCAAAATTCATGTATTGAAACTCTGATCCCAATGTGATGGTATTAGGAGGTGGGGCCTTTAGGAAGTGCTTAGGTCATGAGAGTGGAGCCCTCATGAACAAAATTAAGCCCTTATAAGAAGTCAGAGAGCTATCCACCACCTGGGAGTACAGCAAGAAGCCAGCAGTCTGCAACTCTGGGGGCGGGGGGGGGTGCTCATAGAACCCTGATCTCAGACTTCCAGCCTCCAGAACTGTAATAAATATATTTCTATTGTTTATAAGCCACCAGTCTATGGTACTTTGTTACAGCAGGCAGCCAAACTAAGACACACACCCTATCAAATATTTCTTGAATTCAGTACTTAAGCCTCTACTCATTTTAGTCTATTCTCTCTGCCTCAGGATTCTCTTTCCTCAAACATTACTTCTAAGCACATGACTACTACCAGATGTCTATTGTTGTCCTCACCACTGCCTTAAATTCCAGATATGCATTCCCTTCTCCGTGCTGAACATTTGCTCCAGTAAGTTTCTCTGTCAACTCATTATCAGTACAGCTAAATCAAAATTCATCGACTACCCAAAATGTAGCCTACATTCCTTCATATCTCAATGCATCCCACCACCATACCCCTAGATATTCTAGGCCCTCCTTGACCTTCCATTTGTTCCTTGGATGTCTCTTCCCTATAATTTTTCAGCTACTACTTCCAGGTCTCAAATTTAGATCGCAATCATCTCACGTTTAGATTAATCCAATAATATTCTAGGGGTGGTTTCCTTTCTCTGTTTCCTCTTGTCGTTCCTTTCTTTGCTGCCAGATTAACCTGATGCAGATGTCATTTGGGTCATATTTTTTGTCAGTTCTAAAAGAGCCCCACTACTTTATATCTTACTTGGTGGTCAAGGCTTTCCTGGCCCCAGTGAACCCCTTCAGCTATATTTCCCATTACCCTCTTTCTTCCAGAAACACTTACATCAAAATATGAACTGAAAGATATCAGGCTTCCCTTTATTTTGCAAATTGCACAAAGACTTTTATACCATAAATGTGACACCACTGACACTGCATAATCTTGCCTCAATCCATCCATTCATTTGTCTGTCCATCTCTCTGTCTATGGATGCATGAAACTATGATTCCATCCACATACCTATCCAAGAAATGTTTGGAGAGTCTCTATAGGCCATGAACTAAACCAAAGTGCACACCCTATTAAAAGCTCCAATATCATCCTGTGAGGCAGGGCAAGGGATCCCCTGAAGGGACCTTCCTCCTAATTTCAAAACTGGTCCTCTGTTGTCTCTTCTGAGCCCAGTCACTTACTTTAGAGATTCTGTGACATATTTTCACCATGACCTACCTCATCAAGAAAAGCTGTCATATACAACCATGTTTTTATGCATCTTTCTGGATGCTGGAGCATAGAGTTCTCCCCACTGCCAATACCAAACACTACAAAATCCCCAAATGATTTAAGTACTATATATCCACTTAAATGATGCTTCTCAACTCACATGCATCCTGAAACAGGAAGTACAACATCTAAACCCTTGTTTGAAGTTGTACAGTTTTTTTGTATGTCAAATCTTCATATCTTGGTTAAACCTCCCTCTCTGTGTAAAACCGTATCTCCATCCATTCCTTCATATGATTTGTCTGTAAGTATTTATTCAACACCCAATTACCTGCCTTCTGATTTGTCTGGACCATGTTAGAGACCCATGGGACTTCATTTTGCTAAAAACAAAACCAAGTATACTTAATTTGCGAGGTCATGTATGCCGTGGTAAAAATGAAGCTCTCCATTTCTCTCTCATAAAGATTGTGCTGGGTGCCCACTGGGGCATGAGGATCAAGAAGACCTGTAATAAAGCTGTTGCTCACAAGCAGAGCCTATGGGTCTGATACAAAGGAGCCTGAGGTTGCAGTATTACTGGGCACAAAACTGTCTTGGTCTGTGTTTCCCTTCTGAAAAGACTGATGGTCAATTTCCACTCTGTGGAAGTCTTGGGCATGTGGCTAATATTCTAAATATATGAAAATACATCCCATGCCTTGGACTGTCTCCATCTGTGATAGGCATAGGAGTCCCAACCAAGATACTTCTTTATGTGGGAGCCAAGTAAGACCATTAGAATCTCCCACTGGAGTCCTCCATGTAGGTTCTTGCAAGATGCTCTGACCCATAGGGTCACTAGCAAGATGTTTGGTTGCTGGGATAATTTCTAGTTCTTCATCCTTGTCCCAAGGCAGCTCTTCCTACATGGAAGAAAATGCCCATATGAGGTGTCTCTTCTTTCTTGAAATAGATTTTTCCAATCAAGTTATTTGGTTTCCATCTGAAAGTCTGTGTCAAAAGAGCTGGAAACACCAAGCTGGGGTGTTGTGAGAAGATTATCCTGTTGGCCATCTCTATGCTTAACAGTGTCCCAGAACGGCTGCAAGGTCCTTATGCAGAAAGCTCTCACTAGACTTGTGCTGTACCCTGGAGAGTGGTCTCATTTCCATCTATCCTTGGCATATGAGAACATACCATATTGGAAGCCTAAAGTATATTCATTCACCTATGTTGGACATGTCTGAAAACATGGCTACCATACGTCTCTGTCTGTCTCCTGAACACCTGTGCTGAATAATGGAACCAATCTCAGGGACTGAAGGGACAAAAATGTTGGGGAAACCAACCAGAGAAAGGGCCTGACAAGACCATTACTACATTGTGTATGTGTGTGTGAGTGTGCGTGTGTGTGTGAGTGCATGTGTGTGTGCGCGTGTGTGTGTGTGAGAGAGAGAGCATTAACGAGAGAGAGAGAGAGAGAGACAGTTCTGATCATTATGCAGGAATCTAGGGGCCATTTCTGAGAGTGTATATTGATAAGTAATAGATAAGAGCTCAAATCAAATGGCACTTACCAATGTCCAGAATGTCATATCCCGAACAAAAACCAAAGAAATACTCAGGGCCAGGAGGGAAGATGACAGCAGGGCCACGAAGCAGGGCTGAGACTTCTGGTGGAGTGTTAGTGCAAGTTGAATTGAACTCAACTATGATTGGAAAATTGCAAGAAGTTTCACAGACTGGTCTATCTGAATAAAGGAGCTGGCCATGCCTTTTTCTTCTCCAGGTGTCCTAAATAAAAAACAACCTACTGAAATAACTTACTTCTCTGGATTTCAGGTTCTACCTTTCTGCATTACATTAAGCTAGTTAATATAACCATCACCTCAAATATTTAACATTTTTGTTGTTCAAACAAAATTAGAAATTTACTCTTAGTGATATTAAAAAGTACAGAACTCAATCATTAGTTATATTCGACATAATCATGAGTTATATTCGACATACTGTGCAATTGATCTAAAAATCAAGCTTATTCCTCCTGTCTAATTGAGGCTTTATACCCTTTGACTATTGTGGCCCTATTTCTCCAACCCACCAGCCTTTGGTAACTACCATTCTACTTTCTGCTTCTATGAGTTCAACTGTTTTAGATTATACATATAAGTGAGAACATGGAGTATTTGTCTTTCTGTGTTTAGCTTATGTCACATAGCATAATGTCCTCCTATTTTATCCACGTTGTCTGAAGTTGACAGAACGTCCTCGTTTCTGAAGGATTAATAGCATACCATTGTGTATATATACATCACATTTTCTTTATCCATTTATTCCAAGATTCGCTAGCATCACAACTGCCATAGGTCTGTACATGGGCCATTCCCTCCTGGGGCTTCTAGGTAGAATGGCTGGCCTTCTTTCCAAATAACACAGTCATCAATCAGCTCATCCACCCACCCAAAAAATTACTTATGAGTGCTTTCTATGACTGAACACTTAAAACCCACATCCCACACATTGCTGTGGCCCTGTCTTGTGAAAAGGGAGATGGCAGGAGGTAAACATGTTATTTTGTTCAAACTCTCACCACCAACTGGCACATATTTGCCCCTTGTCATCATAGGCCTTATTGCCTCTTTGATGATGTAAGCGTTTTTGTAACATACATCCACCAACCCAATGGGAAAAAAAACTTCTTCAGTTGTACCTGCATATACCCTTTCTACATGTCTCGCCACCAAATATATTGTTCTTGCCCTTCCCTGTAACTAGTATTAGGGAGTAGACAATTAAATAATTGTTTAATGTTTATGAGACTAATGCTTCTTCTTATGTTTTCTGCCCCCAACGCATTTGAAGGATGAGCTTCCACATAAAAAACAGTGGCCCGCCAATACACTTCTTCTGGTGGGTGTATGAACAGGACTCCATGAATTTATAAGTTAGAACCTCAGTGGGGAAGGGGACATTCATAGAAATGATATTTGATAAAGCCCCTCTGCCCCAGTCCTCCCAAGTCAGGGTCTCATAACTAGAAAAATATGAAGTGATTATTTAAGACTGAAGGGAATGCAGGTGTTACATGAAGTGCTGGAGAAGGGAGGCTGTTGCCACAGGTACGAAAGAGCCTAATACTGTGGAAGATAGAATACAGCCAAAGGAGACATGATTGATTCCAATCTCTACCTCCTTGATTGGAAATCCATGTGTTGCTCCCTCAGTTCTGATTATTAGAGCTTCCTACCCTTTCAGCTCCCATTAGCAGCTCTTGTCCCGTGTATTCCCAGGTGCTCATTTCAGAAACCCCAGCAGTCTGCACTGTGTATAAGGGAAGATTAATCAGGAAATTGGATGGAGATGATGAACTGGGCTTGTGCATATGTGTGTCTGTGTGTGTTAGATATAGATATGTATAGATATGTCATAATTGGGACTGAAAATAAAATGGCTTATTAATTAGGAGTAATTTCTGGACATCAGAATGCTTCAGAAATGAGATTAAATGAAAGCAATCACCACCCAATCCTGAAAAGGAGAGGATGTCTTCCAGAGTTAACGTTTGCTCAAAGTGCTCTGAGGTTTAAGTTGCAGGACAGGGCATTATAAACAGGGAGTGAGAATACAGTCACCTCCCTGGTTGAGACGCTGTGGTAGGGCCAGCAGTCAAACTAGCTAGGCAGGGAATTCCCATTCTCCAGTGCAAGAAGCAAAGAGATGCAGAGTCATCTGCCCACAGTGTAAGTTCCTGCAAGTTGGTGCTGGTGTCCCAGGCTTAGAGGCGTCAGGCTTCCTTGTTGTCTGCTACCCCTCATGTGGTGCATGTGAATGTCACTCTCATGCCTTCTGCAGGAGACAAATCATATCAGTGTGTTGGCGTGTATTTCGTATTTTACATTTTCATGGCATAGTTGATTAAAAATATTATTTTTTCCTTTGCAGAGTTAAATGATAGGTATCCTGTGTTTGGTGATAGCATTTTTCAACTTATTGAGGTATAATTGACAAATAAATATTGTATATATTCAAGATCTACAACGTGATGTTCTGATACACATTCTGAAATGATTACCATAATCAACCTCATCAATGCACCTATCACCTCACATAGTTACGCTGGGTGTGTGTGTGTGGTGCAAACACTGAAGATCTACTCTCTCGGCATATTTCAAGTATATAATACTTATTATTAATTATAATCACTGTGCTATGCATTAGGTCTCCATA